>NC_054470.1:200198881-200554506 GCF_017639515.1 Carcharodon carcharias | reverse complement strand
GTAGCTAACATAGGAGGGAATCCAAAATTCTTCTATGGGTATATAAATAGCAAAATGGTGGCAAAAAGAGGAGTGGGACTGATTATGGACCAGAAAGGGAATCTATACATGGAAGTGAGGAATGGCTGAGGTATTAAGTGAATTCTTTGTATCTATCTTTACCAAGGAAGATACTGCATGGGTCATGATGAAACAAAAGGTAGTTCAGACACTTAGATTGGTTTTAAATTGATAAGGAGGTGGTATTGGATAGTTTGCCTGTAATTATAGTTGTGAAGGAACCAGGACCGGATGAGATGCATCCAAGGATATTGAGGAAAGTGAGAGTGGAAATTGCAGAGGCAATGGCCATAATTTTCCAACCTTCCTTAGACTCAGGGGCGATGCCAGAGGACTGGAGAATTCCAAACATTACACCCTTGTTCAAAAAAGGCTTTAAGGATAAACCCAGCAACTGCAGACCAGTCTGCTTAACATCAGTGGTGGGGAAAGTTTTAGAAATGATGATTCAGAATGAAATTAATATACACTTGAGCAAGGAAAGCCAGCATAGATTTGTTAAGGACAAACTGTGTTTAACTAACTTGCTGGAGTTTTTTGAAGAGATAACAGAGAAGATGGATAAGGTTGATACTGTTAATGTGGTGTACATGGTCTTCCAAAAGGCATTCGATATGGTGCCGCACAAAGGACTTGTGAACAAAGTTAGAATTCATGGAATAAAAGGGACAGGAGCAATATAGATACAAAACTGACTGAGTGACAGGAAACAGGGTACTTTATTTCTCAGACTGGGGGATGTTTTATGGTGGAGTTCCTCATGGGTCAGTCTTAGGACCCTTACATTTTATCATATGCATTAATGATCTTGACCTTGGTGTACGGGCACAATTCCAAATTTGTGAACAACACAAAACTTAAAAGCATTGTGAACTTTGAGGATTATAGAGTAGAACTTCAAAACGACATAGACAGGCTGGTGGAATGGGTAGACAGGTGGCAGATGAAGTTCGGTGCAGGCAAATGTGAAGTGATTCATTCTGGTAGGAAGAAAATGGAGACACAATATTAAAAAAGGGGTACAATTTTAAATGGGGTGCAGGAGTGGAGGGACCTGGGTGTATATGTGCATAAGTAATTGAATGCAGCAAGACAGGTTGGGAAAGTGGTTAATAATACAGTATCCTGGTCTTTATTAATAGAGGCATAGAGCACAAGAGCAAGGAGATTAAGTTAAACTTTAAAAAACATTTTTTTAATTCTTTCACCGGGATGTGGACATCACTGGCAAAGCCAGCAATTGTCATCCTTCGCTAATTGCCTTTGAATGAGTGGCTTGCTAGGCCATTTCAGAGGGCATCAAGAGTCAACCGCATTGCTGTGGGTCTGGAGTCACATGTAGGCCAGACCAGATAAGGACAGCAGATTTCCTTCCCTAAAGGACATTAGTGAACCAGATGGGCTTTTACAACAACCAATGATAGTTTCATGGCCCCATTGTTGAGACTGGCTTTCAATTCCAGATTTTTCAATTGAATTTAAATTCCACCAGCTGTAGTGCTGGGGTTTGAATCTGTGCCCCCAGAGCATTAGCCTGGGGCCCTGGATAACTAGGCCAGTGGCATTACCACTATTCCACCATTTACTCTACTCAACTGGTGTGTTGCACCTAGTCCTGGGTGCCACACTTTAGGGTGGCTGTGAAGGCATTGGAGAGGGTGCACAAAAAGATTCACGAGAATGGTTCCAGGGATGAAGGATTTCAGTACGTGGATAGATTGGAGAAGCTGGGACTGTTCTCGTTAGAGAAGGTTGAGAGGAGATTTGACAGAGGTGTTCAAAATCATGAGGGGTATGGACAGAGTCAACAGGGGGAAACTGTTCCCATTGGTGGAAGGATTGAAAATGAGAGAGCATAGATTTAAGATGTGCGAGTGATACTAGGTGGGTTGTTCTTGCAGGGAGCTAGCACAGACATGACTGGCTGAATGGCTTCCTTCTTTGCTGTAACAATTCTATGGCTTTGTTTTATGTTTTGGGTAAATGAGTTGGTTGGCCAACCGAAAACTAACTAATTGCACGCCCTCCTATGTTCTCATCAGTTGCTGCTTGCAATTAATAATGGGGAGAGACTGATGTAAGAATAAACAGTAATGGTTTATTGAGATATAGGGCAGAGCACCAGGTCATACGTGCTCACTCAGAAACCTCCAGAACTTGACTTACAGTTCCCAGTTGCCTGTGCTATACAGAGATTCTTCAGCACTGTCACATGTTCAGTACACTTGCATTCTCTTAAAGGGACAGGGTGCCTCACTTTACCACATTTTGCTAATCATAAGGTTGGTCATGCAGGAGAGAATCAAGCTGAATAGAAACATAGAAAATAGGAGCAGGAATAGGCCATTCAGCCCTTCGAGCCTGCTCCGCCATTCACTATGATCATGGCTGATCATCCAACTCAATATCCTGCTCCCGCTTTCTCCCCATATCTTTTGATCCCTTTCGCCTCAAGAGCTATACTTAACTCCTTCTTGAAAACTCTAACTCCATCTTGAAAACAATATAGAATATAGAAAGTACAAGGATCTTCAAAAGGAAATGAGAATGACAGAGAGAGGTTATAAGAATAGTTTCGTGGCTAACATAAGAGGAAACCCAGAAACTTTTCATAAAGATATAAATAGTAAAAGGGTAGTCAAAGGATGGGTGGGGTCTTATAGGATAATTTCCTGTCCAGGCAGAGGGCACGGCAAAGGTACTAATTGAGCACTTTGTATGTCTTCCCTAGAGAAGTGGATGCTGCCAATGTAACAATAAAGGAAAAAACTGTGATGATAATGGAGAGAATGAAAATAGGTAATGAGGAGGTAACTAAAAGTCCTCAAAAATAGAAAAGTGGTGTGGTCTGGATGGGGGGTGTCTGAGGGAGCTGAGGGCAGGGATGATGGATATTGTGGGGGCCTAACCACAATTTTCCAATCCTCCTTCAGTGCGGGACTGGTGCCAGAGGACTGGGGACTGGGGGCAGAGAGGGGGACTGGGGAATGGGGAGAGAGAAGGGGACTGGGGAATGGGGCAGAGAGGGGGACTGGGGAATGGGGCAGAGAGGGGGACTGGGGAATGGGGCAGAGAAGGGGACTGGGGAATGGGGGCAGAGAAGGGGACTGGGGAATGGGGCAGAGAGGGGGACTGGGGAATGGGGAGAGAGAAGGGGACTGGGGAATGGGGCAGAGAGGGGGACTGGGGAATGGGGAGAGAGAAGGGGACTGGGGAATGGGGGCAGAGAGGGGGACTGAGGAATTGGGAGAGGGAGGGGCACTGGGGAATGGGGGCAGAGAGGGGGACTGGGGAATTGGGAGAGGGAGGGGCACTGGGGAATGGGGGCAGAGAGGGGGACTGGGGAATGGGGAGAGAGAAGGGGACTGGGGAATGGGGAGAGAGAAGGGGACTGGGGAATGGGGGCAGAGAAGGGGACTGGGGAATGGGGCAGAGAGGGGGACTGGGGAATGGGGAGAGAGAAGGGGATTGGGGAATGGGGCAGAGAGGGGGACTGGGGAATGGGGAGAGAGAAGGGGACTGGGGAATGGGGGCAGAGAGGGGGACTGGGGAATGGGGGCAGAGAGGGGGACTGGGGAATGGGGCAGAGAGGGGGACTGGGGAATGGGGCAGAGAAGGGGACTGGGGAATGGGGGCAGAGAAGGGGACTGGGGAATGGGGCAGAGAGGGGGACTGGGGAATGGGGAGAGAGAAGGGGACTGGGGAATGGGGCAGAGAGGGGGACTGGGGAATGGGGCAGAGAAGGGGACTGGGGAATGGGGCAGAGAAGGGGACTGGGGAATGGGGCAGAGAGGGGGACTGGGGAATGGGGAGAGAGAAGGGGACTGGGGAATGGGGCAGAGAGGGGGACTGGGGAATGGGGCAGAGAGGGGGACTGGGGAATGGGGGCAGAGAGGGGGACTGGGGAATGGGGGCAGAGAGGGGGACTGGGGAATGGGGCAGAGAAGGGGACTGGGGAATGGGGCAGAGAGGGGGACTGGGGAATGGGGAGAGAGAGGGGCACTGGGGAATGGGGGCAGAGAGGGGGACTGGGGAATGGGGGCAGAGAGGGGGACTGGGGAATGGGGGCAGAGAGGGGGACTGGGGAATGGGGAGAGAGAAGGGGACTGGGGAATGGGGGCAGAGAGGGGGACTGGGGAAAGGGGGCAGAGAGGGGGACTGGGGAATGGGGAGAGAGAAGGGGACTGGGGAATGGGGGCAGAGAGGGGGACTGGGGAATGGGGCAGAGAGGGGGACTGGGGAATGGGGCAGAGAGGGGGACTGGGGAATGGGGCAGAGAGGGGGACTGGGGAATGGGGAGAGAGAAGGGGACTGGGGAATGGGGGCAGAGAGGGGGACTGGGGAATGGGGAGAGAGAAGGGGACTGGGGAATGGGGGCAGAGAGGGGGACTGGGGAATGGGGAGAGAGAAGGGGACTGGGGAATGGGGGCAGAGAGGGGGACTGGGGAATGGGGGCAGAGAGGGGGACTGGGGAATGGGGAGAGAGAAGGGGACTGGGGAATGGGGCAGAGAAGGGGACTGAGGAATGGGGCAGAGAGGGGGACTGAGGAATGGGGAGAGAGAAGGGGACTGGGGAATGGGGAGAGAGAAGGGGACTGAGGAATGGGGCAGAGAGGGGGACTGGGGAATTGGGAGAGGGAGGGGCACTGGGGAATGGGGGCAGAGAGGGGGACTGGGGAATGGGGAGAGAGAAGGGGACTGGGGAATGGGGCAAAGAAGGGGACTGGGGAATGGGGCAGAGAGGGGGACTGGGGAATGGGGGCAGAGAGGGGGACTGGGGAATGGGGAGAGAGAAGGGGACTGAGGAATGGGGAGAGAGAAGGGGACTGGGGAATGGGGGCAGAGAAGGGGACTGGGGAATGGGGGCAGAGAGGGGGACTGGGGACTGGGGGCAGAGAGGGGGACTGGGGAATGGGGAGAGAGAAGGGGACTGGGGAATGGGGCAGAGAGGGGGACTGGGGAATGGGGCAGAGAGGGGGACTGGGGAATGGGGCAGAGAGGGGGACTGGGGAATGGGGCAGAGAGGGGGACTGGGGAATGGGGGCAGAGAGGGGGACTGGGGAATGGGGAGAGAGAAGGGGACTGGGGAATGGGGCAGAGAGGGGGACTGGGGAATGGGGGCAGAGAGGGGGACTGGGGAATGGGGAGAGAGAAGGGGACTGGGGAATGGGGCAGAGAGGGGGACTGGGGAATGGGGCAGAGAGGGGGACTGGGGAATGGGGCAGAGAGGGGGACTGGGGAATGGGGGCAGAGAGGGGGACTGGGGAATGGGGGCAGAGAGGGGGACTGGGGAATGGGGAGAGAGAAGGGGACTGGGGAATGGGGCAGAGAGGGGGACTGGGGAATGGGGAGAGAGAAGGGGACTGGGGAATGGGGGCAGAGAGGGGGACTGGGGAATTGGGGCAGAGAGGGGGACTGGGGAATGGGGCAGAGAGGGGGACTGGGGAATGGGGCAGAGAGGGGGACTGAGGAATGGGGCAGAGAGGGGGACTGGGGAATGGGGCAGAGAGGGGGACTGGGGAATGGGGCAGAGAAGGGGACTGGGGAATGGGGCAGAGAGGGGGACTGGGGAATGGGGCAGAGAGGGGGACTGAGGAATGGGGCAGAGAGGGGGACTGGGGAATGGGGAGAGAGAAGGGGACTGAGGAATGGGGCAGAGAGGGGGACTGGGGAATGGGGAGAGAGAAGGGGACTGGGGAATGGGGAGAGGGAGGGGATTGGGAATGGGGCAGAGAGGGGGACTGGGGAATGGGGAGAGAGAAGGGGACTGGGGAATGGGGAGAGGGAGGGGGATGGGAATGGGGCAGAGAGGGGGACTGGGGAATGGGGCAGAGAGGGGGACTGGGAAATGGGGGCAGAGAAGGGGACTGGGGAATGGGGAGAGAGGGGGACTGGGGAATGGGGCAGAGAGGGGGACTGGGGACTGGGGGCAGAGAGGGGGACTGGGGAAAGGGGGCAGAGAGGGGGTCTGGGGAAAGGGGGCAGAGAGGGGGACTGGGGAAAGGGGGCAGAGGGAGAGGCTGGGGGCTGGGGAGATTGGACAGAGTGGCAGACTGGCTGAACCATGAGATTAGCTTCCGGCCACAGAGCTACACTATCACTAAGGTGTGTGTAACATTGCATGATTTCCTCCCTGTCTCAGCTCCTCTGCCACAAAATCCTCATCCATTTATTTGTTACCTCAATACTTGACTTTTTTAAAACTCATTCATGGAATGTGGGCATTGCTGGTTAGACTGGCATTTATTACCCATCCCTAACTACCCTTGAGAAGGTGGTGTTGAGCTGCCTTCTTGAACTGCTGCAGTCCATGTGGTGTAGGTACACCCACAGCGCTGTTAGGGAGGGAGTTCCAGGATTTTGACCCAGCGACAGTGAAGGAACGGCGATATATTTCCAAGTCAGGATGGTGAGTGACATGGAGGGGAACTTCCAGGTGGTGGTGCTCCCATCTATCTGCTGCCCTTGTCCTTCTAGATGGTAGTGGCTGTGGGTTTGGTGAGTTCCTGCAGTGCATCTTGTAGATGGTACACACACTGCTGCCACTGTGTGTCGGTGGTGGAGGGGGTGAATGTTTGTGGATGTGGTGCCAGTCAAGCAGGCTGCTTTGTACTGGATGGTGTCAAGCTTCTTGAGTGTTGTTGGAGCTGCACTCATCCAGGCAAGTGAAAAGTATTCCATCACACTCCTGACTTGTGCCTTGTAGATTGTGGACAGGCTTTGGGGAGTCAGGAGCTGAGTTACTTGCCACAGGATTCCTGGCCTCTTACTAGCTCTTGTCACCACAGTATTTATATGGCTAGTCCAGTTTAGTTTCTGGTCAATGGTAACCCTCAGGGTGTTGATAGTGGGGGATTCAGCGATGGTAATACCATTGAATATCAAGGGGCGATGGTTAGATTCTCTTTTGTTGGAGATGGTCATTGCCTGGCACTTTACTGGCGTGAATGTTACTTGCCATTTAGGAACAAAGGAACATAGGAATAGGAGAAGGCCATTCAGCCCATCGAGCCTGCTCTGCCATTCCATACAATCATGGCTGATCAAACACTTCAATGCCTTTTACCCACACTATCCCCATAACCCTTTACATTATTGTTAATCAGAAATCTATCAATTTCTACCTTAAACTTATTCAATGACTGAGCTTCCATGGCCCTCTGGGGTAGAGAATTCCAAAGATTCACAACCTCTGAGTAAAGAAATTTCCCCTCATCTCGGTCCAAAGTGGCTTCTCCCTTATTTTGAAATTGTGCACCCTGGTTCTAGACTCTCCAATCAGGGGGAACATCTTATATGCATCTACCCTGTCTATCCCTTTAAGTATTTTGTAGGTTTCAATGAGATCACCTCTCATTCTTCAAAACTCTAGAGAATACAGACCCAGTTTCCCCAATCTCCCTTCATAGGACAATCCCGCTCTCCTGGGAATAAGTCTGGTGAACCTTCCTTGCACTCCCTCTATGGCAATAATATCCTTTCTGAGGTAAGGGGACCAAAACTGCACACAGTACTCCAGGTGCAGTCTAACCAAGCTTTTACACAATTGAAGCAAGATTTTACTACTCCTGTACTCAAATCGTCTTGCGATAAAGGCTAACATTCCATGAGCCTGCATGTTAGCTTTCAGTGACTTATGGACAAGGACACACAGGCCCCTTTTACACCTACACTTTCTAATCTCTTACCATTTAGGAAATACTCTGCACTTTTACCAAAGTGGATAACTTCACATTTTTCCACATTATATTCCATCTGCCATGTTCTTGCCCACTCACTAAGTCTGTCCAAATCCTTCTGTAGCTGCTTTACATCTTCCTCACAACACACATTCCCACCTAGCTTTGTATCATCCGTGAACTTAGAAATGTTACATTTGGTCCCCACATCCAAATCATTGCTATATTATGAATAGCTAGGCCCAAGTAGGCCTTGTGGTACCCCACTAATCACAGTTGAGTTTAGCATCTTGAAGGAATGTATTAGGTGCTGTAAGCTATATAATAATTCTTTGAAGACTACCCATTGCCTATGTACAGTCATACCTTTTAATGTATTTTCCCAATCCACCTCAGCCAATTTGTTCCTCGTGCCTTCATAATTTCCTTTATTCAAATTAAACACACTTGCTTCAGAGTGAACCACCTCACTTTCAAACATAATGTAAAATTCTATTATGTTGTTGTCAATCATCCTAAAGGGCCTTTGACAGCAAAATTATTAATTAGTCCTTTTTCATTACATAATACTAGATCTAAAATAGCCTGTCCTCTGGTCGGCTCCTCAACATACTGCTCTAGAAAACCACCCCTAACACACTCCAGAAACTCCTCTTCCACAGCATTGTGTTCATTTGGTTTACCCAGTCTATATACAGATTGATGTCACCCAAGATTACTGTATTGCCCATGATACCATGCCCCATTTTACCATTACTATTTGGTGGCCTATAAACAACTTCAACCAATGTCTGCTGCCCTCTGCTGTTTCTTAGCTCCACCCAAACAGATTCCACACATTATTTTTTGATCTGAGGTCCTCTCTTACTAATGCACTGACCCCATCCCTTATTATCAGCACAACTCTACCTCCTTTCCCTTCATGTCTGTCCTTCCTAAACATAAAATATGCTTGAATATTGTCAGCCCAAGCCTGAATATTGTCAGGACATGGACTGCTTCAGTATCTGAGGAGATGTGAATGGTGCTGAACATGGTGTAATCATCAACGAACATTCCCGCTTCTGACCTTGTGATGGAAGGAAGATCATTGATGAAGCAGCTGAAGATGGTTGGGCCGAGGACACTACCCTGAGGAACTCCTGCAGTGATGTCCTGGAACTGAGATGACTGACCTCCAACAACCACAACCATCTTCCTTTGTGCTAGGTATGACTCCAACCAGTGGAGAGTTTTCCCCCTGATTCCCATTGACTCCAGTTTTGCTAGGGCTCCTTGATGCCACTCTCGGTCAAATGCTGCCTTGATGTCAAGGGCAGTCACTCTCACCTCACATCTGGAGTTCAGCTCTTTTGTCCATGTTTGAACCAAGGCTGTAATGAGGTCAGGAGCTGAGTGGCCATAGTGGATCCCAAATTGGGCATCAGTGAGCAGGTTATTGCTAAACAAGTGCCACTTGATAGCACTGTTGATGACCCCTTCCATCACTTTACTCATGATCAAGAGTAGGCTGATGGGGCAGTAATTGGTTGGGTTGGATTTTTCCTGCTTTTTGTGTACAGGACATACCTGGGCAATTTTCCACATAGCTGGGTAGATGCCAGTGTTGTAGCTGTACTGGAACAGCTAGTGGCACAACAAGTTCGGGAGCACAAGTCTTCAGTACTATTGCCAGAATATTGTCAGGGCCCATAGCCTTTGCAGTATCCAGTGCCTTCAGCTGTTTCTTGAAAATATGTGGAGTGAATCGAATTGGCTATTCCAATGTACTCCTAATATTCTCCCACATTCTCTCCTCCATAAACTTGAGGCCACCCAAAACTCTACTGCTCATATCTCAACTCTTACCAAATCCTGTTCCCCTATCACCCCTGTGCCTACTGATCTTCATTGGCCCCCAGTACCGCAATGTCTTGATTTTAAGGGCAGAATTTTTCACTTGGCGGGCGGGCGTGCATCCGAGCTCATCGAGCGTGAAATAATGCGTGAAGATGTCTGCCAAGCGTGCTGACATCAATGTGCACTTGTGCGATATTTCGTTAGGCGGGCACGCGATGGAGATGGAGGCGCGCCCTGCCATTAATTAAGAGGCCGTTTAAGGCCCTTCACACACCAATTGTCTCCGATGAACGGCCATCACATTGGGAAAAACGGGCAGGCTACAATTAACAAAAGCTCATCCACGTGCAGGATAAGAAGAGTCAGTGACATTGTCAATGCGGGTCAGTGAGGAGTTTTGGATCTAACTTGCTGCTGGTTGCTTTTGTGGACTGGACAGCTTCTTCTCGCTTCAGAGTTGCATTCCAAGCATTTCTAGGCTTCATTTCAGTGGTCACTGGTGTCTTCCAGGTCCCTGGATGAGTCAGACCGTGTGGGCCTTTCCAGGTATCAGACAGCCTTCCATAAACCTGGTAATGGGGATTGTGGTCTCCGCTGGAGGCACCTCCTCTGAGAAGGAAGAGAGGGGCAGAAGGGACAGGAGGCCAGTTGTTCCTATGCAGCTTCCAGTGGAGGGACCTGTGGGAGGAGAGGCACAGGATCAAGGGAGGCAGGGCCAGCTGGCAGTCCAAGGCGGAAGGGGCCACAGAAGACTCCCTATCCTGCTGCCAGGGTTTACAGGCAGCGATGCAGCTACTTCAATATGTCTGAGGTGTAATGCCTCCGTCTCTCAAAGGAAACAGTGACCTCCCTCTGTCAGATGTTCGGGCCTGAGATTACTCCAACTATATGGGTGGATACCCCATGCCATTGGCTCTGAAGGTCATAGTGGCCCTTAACTTCTATGCCTCCAGGGCTCAGTGGGGAATCTGTGTGGGGTGTCCCAATCAGCTGTCCACAGTTGTGTCGAGCTGGTGACAGAAGCTCTGTTCAGGCGTACCTTGAATTTTATTCATTACCATACGGAGGAGGCCAGGCAGGCTGAGCGAGCCAGAGATTGCTGGGTTTCCCCGTGTCCAGGGTGCTATAGACTGTACACACGTGGACATCAAGGCGCCAGCGGGTCAGCCGGGTGTATTCGTCAACAGGAAGGGCTTCCACTCCATGAACGTGCAGATAGTGTGTGATCACCGGATGCTGATTCTACAGGTCTGTGCAAGGTACCCAGGCAGCTCCCACGACACCTACATCCTCAGACACTCCCAGGTGCTGAGGCTCTTCAGTGCTCCAGCCCGGCTGGATGGATGGCTGCTGGGTGACAAGGGCTATCCCCTCAGAAGGCGGCTCATGACACCTCTCCACCATTCAAGAACAGAAGCCGAGCAGCGGTACAATAGGAGCCACGCCTCCACAAGGGCTGTGGCGGAGAGAACCATAGCTCTTCTTAAGATATGCTTTAGTTGCCTGGACCATTCAGAGGGTGCACTCCAGTACCCCCCAGAGCGGGTGCCACTGATAGTGGTTGCATGCTGTGCTCTCCACAATCTGGCACTGGCAAGGGGGGTGCCCAATGGAGGAAGATGACCTTAACACAGCTGCACAGGCAACAGATGATGAGTCCAGTAGTGAGTCCGAGGATGAGCATGGTGTGGAGAACACTGAGAGTGTGGATGCTGACCTGGGCAACCTCCAGGGAGGGAGGGACACCAACGACACTTTGATCTAAAGCTCCTTCAGCTAGATTACCACATAAGAACCACCACCACAGGCCAGGGCTGCAGGCTCCAGACTCGATCCCTGACAGGACCAGTTCCTTGGCCAAAAACATATGCTCTGTGCCAGTGCATTAAAGTTTCAGGAGACACATGTCCATCATTACATAATGGCCTACACTGCACCAACAAAAGAAATGAAGCATACAGAAGCCAATAGAACAAAATAACATCTAATTAAATTGCGAATATGAAACAGAGCTGAAATGAACATTAACCAGTGTTTTTAATCACACTGTGAAAATATTCAAACCAAAATGGGGAAACAAGATATCATCAGTGATAAGTCCGTGCTTTAAGTTTATGTTTGCGGGTGCTACATTTTGGTGCACCCCCCTCGCTGGCACCGGCATTGGAGACAACCTGCTGACCCTGCTGTCCTGTTGGCCTCAATGACCTTGGCGGGCGTCCTCTGGCCCATGGAGTCTGTGCTGACCCTGCCTGGGAGGGAGCGGCCAGTGCCATGGTTGGCATCTCTCCAGCCGCCGCAGCCTTATCGGATGCCACAGTCACTGGCAGAGGGGCGGAGGAGCTGCTGCCCTCATCCAGAGCGCCCTGAGAGGAGCACACAGAGACGACATGCAGCTCGTGCACCAACGTGAAGTTGCTATGCTCCTCCCTGCTCACCATTGATGGATGGGCACTGAGCTGGGATACTGGGTGCCCAATCCATCTCCCACACTGACAGTGACCACCTGAGGTCATTGCCGGTGTGAGGACTTGCAGGTCCGAGTGCATCCCTAGGAACCCCTGCTTGCATCCCTGGAGCAGCCTCTCCATAAGAGTCATCACTCTCTCCATGGAGGGGGCAGTGCGCTCGTCCATGAGGGTCGTTGTATTGCTCATTCTCTACATGGACTCCCTCACAATGAAGACCATAGCATGCATTCCCTCATGCATCTCCGCCAGATCGTCCCGCAGATCCCGCTGGACATCCAGCAGCTGCTGCCTAATGGATGACTCCAGAGGCCCATCATCAGCCATCGGCTGAGCATTGTGCTCGTCCCCAGCAGCCCTCTGACTGCTGGCGCCCTTGGCACTGTCTGCCTCCGCCTGAACCTCAAATGAGTGTGAATCACCATTATGAATCGAGGCACTAGATGGCGATCTTATGTCCATCGAGGTGCTGTTATCTGCGCTGGTGCCTGCTTGGCAGAGAGGGTGTGACGCATGTGCGTGCTCAGCATGGTGGTCCTCCGGGGTCAGGGGTGGGCCTTCAGGCTCCTCCTAGCGACCGCCTGCTATTGAGTCTAAAAAGGACAAGAAGGACATGTCATTAGTTTAAGTCATGAGACTGTTACCGTGCATGCCAGACACCCTGCTGACACAGAGATATGCATCATGGTGCCCTCGTCTTTCCATTCTCAATGGGGATTCCAGGTTCAAGGCTCACATCAATATGCAGCCTGCACTAGAACAATTGCAATAGCCGACATTCTCACCTCAATGCACTGCACTCTTACCTTCATCTGGCATCCCCACCTCACCGTGGCTGCTTGACTGAGGTGCATGCTGCCTCTCGAACTCCAGCGCCTCCTGCTGGTACTGTGTGAGGATTAGGAGGTGTGAGGATCCCCTGCCAGGACCTCTCAATATTGTTATGGAATGTTTTTTTCCTGAAAGGACAGAGGAGCATTGATTAGTCCACCCTCTACGTGCACCGCCATTGCAGCCTGGCCAACCCCACCTAAGGAATATCTCACAGGGCTCAGCCAATCCATGACCCTGGAGCCACAAGATACTCAGTCCAAGCAGACAGGGCTCACGCCCTTGGCCATTTCCTGCCTCATTGACATGTGCCACTCACACTCTAACACCCCTGTACTCCACAGGGGGACTGGGCAGCTCTTAACTGTTCTGCAAAGTGACTCATGCCAACACGATGCTCACCCTTCCCAATCGCAGCACACTGTTGAAGTGCTTCCAGCATTGCCCCCGTGTGCACCTCAACATGTCGTGGCTGCTGACCCTGGATGCCACCTCCTCCCAGGTCTTTTTGGTGAGGTGTGGTGGGGGGGGGGCCTCCTCCTCATGTCTCTGGGAACAAGGGTGGAAAATCCTCCAGGAGGGCTGCGAGGCATTCAGTCAAGAAACGTGGGGCTGAGTGCCACACTGTCCTGCCCTCCCACCTGCAATGTCCACCCACAATGGAATCCATCTTCAGTTCAGTTCCCTTCTGTGACAGCCTTCCAGAGGCTGCCAGGTCGCCATTGAACCCAGTGGACATCAAGCCCCTGCTCCTGACCAGTGCCGCTGCCTGTCCCGCCTGAGCCCACATGCCAAGAGTAAAATTCTGCCCCAAGTTTTTCTTCCTTGTTTTCAAATCTCTCCATGGTCTTGCCCCTTCCCCATCTCTGAGTCCCACCACCCTCTGAGATATCTGCCCTCCTCTAACGTTGGCCTCCCTGAACATCCCTGAATTTAATTACCTCACTATTGGTGGTCATGTCTTCAAGGGCCTGGGATCAAAGATCTATAATTCGTCCACTACACCTCTCGACCTCTTTACCTCTCTCTTGTTCCTTCTCCTATACCTCCTTAAAATGCTCCTGGAATCCATCCACTGTGGCAAGGTTTTGGCTATGTTCCCTAATATCTCCTCAAATGTAGTAACCTCAGGATTACTCCTAGTTCCACGTGCTAGCGAGAGCAGGAATAAGAGAATAGACCAAATGAACACGTGGCTGGAGAGATGGTGTAGCCGGGAGAGATTCAGATTCTTGAGGCACTGGGACCGGTTCTGGAGAAGGTGGGACCTGTACAAACTGGATGGACTACACCCAGGCAGAGCTGGGACCAGTGTCCTTGTGGGGGCTTTTGCTAGTTCTGTTGGGAGTATTTAAACTAGTGTGGCAGGGGGATGGGATCCCAGGAGTAGGATCAGATAGGTCAGATTCAGATCAGAAAAATGGAGGTAGAACATTAACTAGGGACATTGTGATAGACATGGAGTTACAGGAGAAGCCAAGTTTACAAAGTGTCCAGCAAGGGAAATTGACAGGGTTAAACTGTTTATACTTCAATGCAAGGAGTATTACAAACAAGGTAGATGAGTTAAGGGCACAGGTAGACACATAGCAGCAGGATGTCATTGCTATAATGGAGACCTGGTTAAAGGAGGGACAAAACTGGCAGCTTAATATCCCTGGTTATAGAGTCTTCAGACACAATAGAGTAGGAGATAAAAAAGGAGGGGGTTGGGTAGCACTAATGGTTATATAGTCAATTCCAGTTGTGAGAAGGGATGCTATACTAAATGGGTCAACAAATGAGGCTTTATGGATTGAGTTTAGAAATAAAAATGGGGCAGTCACGCTACTGGGAGTATACTACAGAGCCTCAAATAGTGAAAGGGAGATAGAAGAACAAATATGTAGGCAAATTTCTGCTTGAAAGAACAAGAAGGCAATAATAGTTGGAGACTTCAACTATCCTAATATCAACTGGGCTTCAAACAATATAAGGGGCACTGAGAGAGAAAAATTCATGCAGTGTGTCCAGAAAACTTTTTTCAACCAATTAGTGACAAACTCAACGAGAGGAGATGCAATTTAGACCTAGTCTTGGGGAACAAAGAAGGGCAAGTGGGTGAAGTGACAGTTGGCGACCATGTCGGGGACAGTGATCACAATTCAGTTAGATTTAGCATTACCATGGAAAAGGACAGAGATAAGGCAGGAGTAAATGTCTTGAACTGGGGGAAGGCAAATTTTGCAGAAATGAGAAGGGACTTGGCTGAGGTAGACTGGACAGCACTGCTGGAGGATAAAACAATGGAAAACCACTGGGAAGCACTAAAAAGCGAGATCCTAATTGTACAAAGTAGACATATCCCCTACAAAATTAAGAGTGGTACTGCCAAATCTAGACCTCCCCGGTTGTCTAGAGGAATACAGGGGATGATCAAACAGTAAAAGAAAGCATACGATAGGCATAAAGAACTAAGCACTGCAGATAGCCTAGACGGATATAGGAAGTGCAGGGACGTATTAAAAAAGGAACTAAGGAAATCAATGAGAGGGCATGAATAAAGATTAGCGAATAAAGTTAAAGATAACACAAAGTTGTTTTACCAATACATTAATGCTAAAAGGTTAATTAAGGAAAAAGTGGGACCTATCAGAGATGAAGATGGAAACTTGTGTAGATGCAGAGGCTGTGGGAAGGGTTTTGAATGAATATTCTGTCTCTGTGTTTATAAAGAAAAGAGAGGATGTAGATATAGTAGTCCAGGAGGAACACTGCGAGATATTGGACAGGATAGTCATAAAGAGAGAGGAAGTACTCGAAGGGTTGAAATCCTTGAAAGTTGATAAGTCACCAGGGCCAGATGGATTGTTTGCGAGGCTGCTGAAGGAAGTCAGGGAGGAGATAGCAGATGCTCTGAGGATGATTTTCCAATCTTCACTAGATACAGGGGAGGTACCAGAGGACTGGAGAAATGCAAACGTAGTTCCATTGTTTAAAAAGGGACCAAAGAAAATGCCAAACAATTATAGGCCTGTTAGTCTTACATCAGTGGTGAGCAAATTAGTAGAATCAATCCTGAGGGATAGGATTAACTGTCATGTGGAAAGGCATGGACTAGTCAGGAATGGTCAGCGTGGATTTGTTAAAGGAAGGTCTTGCCTCACAAATGTGATTGAATTCTTTGAGGAAGTGACAAAAAGGGTTGATAAAGGTTGTGCAGTGGATGTTATGTACATGGATTTTAGCAAGGCATTTGACAAGGTCCCACATGGCAAATTAGTCAGGAAAGTAAAAGCCCATGTGATTCAGGGTAATGTGGCAAACTGGATAAAAGGTTGGCTTTGTAACAGGGAACAAAGGGTAATGGTTGATGGATGTCCTTGCGAATGAAAAGTTGTCTCAAGTGGTGTTCCACAGGGTTCGGTGTTGGGACCCTTGCTGTTTGTGTTATATATTAACGATTTGGATGTGAACGTGGGGGGCACGATTGGGAAATTTGGAGATGTCACAAAGATTGGCCGAGTAGTGGATAGTGTAGAGGATAGCCATAATCTCCAAAATGATATAGATGGTTTGGTGGAGTGGGCGGTAAAGTGGCAGATGGATTTTAACATAGAGAAGTGTGAGGTCATACATTTAGGGAGGTCAAACAGTTACAGGGATTACAAAATAAATGGGAATATGCCTAGAGGGGTAGATGAAGTGAGAGATCTTGGTGTACAAGTACACAGGTCCCTGAAGCAGCAGTTCAAGTAGACAAGGTTGTAAAGAAGGCATATGGAATGCTCTCCTTCATTGGCAGAGGTATAGAATATAAAAGTAAATAAATGTTGGAATTGTATAAAACACTGGTGAGGCCACAACTGGATTATTGTGTGCAGTTCTGGTCACCACATTACAGCAAGGACATAATAGCTCTGGAGAGAGTGCAGAGGAGGTTTACAAGAATGTTGCCAGGGTTAGAAAAGTCTAGCTATGACGAGAGATTGGATAGGTTGGGGTTATTTTCCTTAGAGCAAATGCGGCTGAGAGGTGACTTGACTGAGGTGTACAAAATTATAAGGGGAATAGATAGAGTGGACAGAATAAAATTGTTTCCCTTGATGGAGAATTCTAGAACCAGGGGACATAGATTCAAGAAAAATGGCAGAAGGTGTAGGGGGGACATGAGAAAGAACTTTTTTGCGCAGAGGGTAGTGGATGTCTGGAATTCGCTGCCCAAGTTGGTGGTAGAGGCAGAAACTCTAAACTCTTTTAAAAAGTACCTGGATTTGCACCTTAAGTGCTGTAAGCTGCAGGGCTATGGGCCTGGTGCAGGAAGGTGGGATTAGAAAGGGCACCTGGGTGTCCTCGGGCTGGCATGGACACAGATGGGCTGAATTGTCTCCTTCTGTGCTATAACCTTTCTATGGTTCAATGGTTCTATCTCCCATGTGGCTTGATATCAAATTTAATTTCATTACACTCCTGTGAAGTGCCCTGGTATATTTTGTTTTGTTAAATAAGCTATCTAAATACAAGTTGTTGTCGACAGCAAAAAGAACACAGGGAACTGGAAATAAATCATTTCTGAAATAAATCGTCTCAGACTATGGCCCTTCCAGATAAGCTCCTATTTATAAACTCTCACTTCCCTCCTCAGACCCGGTCCTCTGCTTGCGATTCCTCTTTGAAACTCTTCTCCTCACACAACACAATGACAGCTCTCTCCACCACCAGAATTTGATCAATGTTTTCACATTCAGCACTTCCCCCAGTTCAACATTACAAACACATTCTCCGATTGTGACACCACTAACCCACCCTCTGTTTCGACCGGGATGGGAGGACTGCCCGAATCATCAAGCAGATTACTTGATATCACTGCTCCACATGCCATACCATTCATTTAAAGGTTTAATTTTTCTCACCGAAATGGCCAGTTCTGTATCTATATCTCTAGTACCCAGAAGAAAACAGACTCTGACCGGGCTTCTTTCAAAAAACTCAATGATTCATTTATTTTAAAACATATCTTCTTTTAACATGTTGCAAGTGCTGGTTAACACACAATTGTAATCGGGAAGTATAACTATCTATCTCTTCCTAAAGAATACCCCCAGCACACAGACGGACCAAGGACAAACAGATAAAGTCTCTCTGCAGAGATGGGCTTTGGAGGTTGGGTGTTATAAAATAAAGAATAAAGTCTGCAGCGTCTCGACACTGACAACTTGGAGTTCTCTCGTGTGAAGACATGCAGGTAGTTTGTGACCACAGGATGTAGATTCTGCAAGTGTGTGTACGGTGCCCTGGCAGCTTTCATGACGCTTACATCTTGAGACACTCATAGGGGCTGAAGCTCTTCACTGCTGCAGCCCTACTGGATGGATGGCTGCTGGATGCCAAGGGCTATCCATTTAAAAGGTGGCTCATGACTCCTCTCTGCCAGCCAAGAACAGAGGCAGACTAGCGTTATATTCGGAGTCATGCCTCCACAAGGGCGGTGATGGAGAGGAACATAGGTCTTCTGAAGATGTGCTTCCAATGCCTGGACCATTCAGGGGGATCACTGCAACACTCCCCAGAGCGGGTATCACTGATTGTGGTTGCACGCTGCACTCTGCACAATCTGGCTCTGGCAAGGGGGAGCCCACTGGAGGAAGAGGATCTTGACACAGCTCCACAGGAATACAGTGGGGAGTCAGGAGAGGAGTCCGGTGAGGAGAATACTGAGGGCGTGGAGGCAGACCTCTGGATCTTTCACGGAGGCAGGGATGCCTGGATCTAGCACTCCTTCAGCCAGGCTGCCAACCCTTCCACCTCATGCCAGGGATGCTGCCTCCACCCTGGATGTCGGAAATTACCCTTTCATTTGAACCCAAAATCCACTCAGTGCCTGTGCAATAAAGTTCAGAGCCACTCATGTCCAGCATTAGATATTGGCGTGCCCTACACCAGAAAAAAAGGTGATGCATACTCAGGCCATTAAGACAAAAGCAAAATTTATTTCATTTTGACACTCATAACAAATGAACATATATATATCTGGTGTCAATGGTCACACTAGTAAACAAATAAACAAAACATTACAGAACAGAAGATCACCTGTGAACAGTCCCTTTAGTGCTCATGGTGCCTTAAACTTACATTTGTGAGTGCTACGTCTTGGTGCCCCTCACATCACTGGCAGCAGCACTGGAGACAGCTGCTGACCCTGCTGTCTTTTTGGTCTTGATGGCGTTGGCAGTCATCCTCTGGCCAGTGGAGCCTGTGCTGGGCACACCTTGGAGAGAGTGGCCAGTGCCATGGTTGGCATCTCCCCAGTCATCGCAGACTCATCAGATGCCACGGTCACTGGCAGAGGGGTGGAGGAGCTGCTGTCATCATCCAGAGTGCCCTGAGAGGAGCCCGCAGAGATGACAGGCAGCTCGTGAGCCAACGTGAGTTCGGTCTGGACCTCCCTGCTTGCTGTTGATGGACTGGCACCTAGCTGGGATACTGGGTGCTTCATCCATCATCCATACTGGCCCTGACCTCCTGAGGTCATTGCCTGTGTGAGGGTTTGCAGGTACGAGTGCAACCCTGGGAGCCCCTGATTCTGTCCCTGGAACTGCATCTCCATAAGAGTCGCCACTCTGTCAATGGAGGAGGCAGTGAGCTTCAACGCAGTGCTCATGCTCCACAAGAGTTCCTCCACAACAGAGGCCATGGCACGTATACCCTAATGGATCTCCGCCAGATCCTCCTGCATATCCCGCTGGACATCCAGCATCTGCCGCCTAATGGACGACTCCAGAGGCTCATCGTTTACCTTTGAATCAGCATCATCCTGGTCTCCAGCAGCCCTCCAACTGCTGGTACCCTGGGCACTCCCTGCCTCTGCGAGTGTGAAGTGCCCTCACCGCTGTGCACCGACATTGTAGCCAATGATCTAATGCCCACCAAGGAGCTGGTATCCGTGCTGGTGCTTGCTGCAGAGAGGGGATGTGACGTAGGTGCATCTAAAGCCCTGTGGTCCTCTGGCATCAAGGGTGGCTCTTCAGAGTACTGCATTCATGGGCGAGCTGGTGATTCTAGGGGAGAACAATGATATGTAATTAGTTTAGGTCATCACATTGTCACTGTGCATGCCAGGCACCCTGGTGACTCAATGGAGATCTGCATTACGGTGCTATCATCTTTCAGTGATCAATAGGGACTCCAGGTTTGAGGCTCCCATCAATAATGAGACTACACAAGAATGTTTGCACAATCCAAAACTCTCACCTCTGTGAGCTGCATTCTTACCTTTGACAGAGACCCCTGCCTCTCCACGACTGGCTGACAGAGGTGGGTGGCAGCACTCTAGCTCCAAGGCATTCATCTCTTACCTCGTCAGAAAGAGGAGGTTTGGGGGGCCTCCGCCTGTCTTAGTTCTTTCGTTGGTGTTATGGCTTCTCTTAATATCAGAGGAGCATTGATTTGTCCACTCTGTACCTGCAAACTCCTCCCCTCCACACTCCGGGACACCTTGCAGGGCACATTTGAGTCATGGCCCTTGACCCACAAGGCACTGAGTCCAAGCAGCCAGGGCTCACCCCCTTGGCCAGCATCAGTGTCAGTGAGAGTGGGCATTCAGGCTCTAACACCCTTGAGCTCCACGGGCAGACAGCCAGCCCTTAACACTTCACCACACTGATCCATGCCAATGCAGTACTCACCCTACCTGAGCAGAGCAGATCTTTGAACCTTTTGAGTCTGCACCCATGTGCACTGCACAACATTGTGGTTGCTGACCTCGGCTGCCATCTCCTCCCAGGCTGTTTTGGTCAGGTGTGGTGGCCTCCTCCTGCCATCCCTGGGTACTAGAGTGTCCTGCCTGACACCCACCTCCTCCACAAGGACCACAAGGCACTTGTCCATGGAGCTGGGGGGAACTGGGTACACCGACTTGCTCTCCCGCCTGACACCTCCAGCTGCCGGTGATAACATTGTTCGAAGGAAATGCTTTCCTGGACAGACTCCAAAGATTCACCCCTGGCAGCCTTCAGGGAGCTGCCTCTGTCGGTTTTAAAGCACTCGAAGGGTCACCATTGGACCCAGTGCCTGACAAGCCCCCACGCCCACCCAGCCCTCCCTGACCATTGATTGGCCATCCAGTGTGAAATTGCATCTGCAATGTGACCACAGCTGGGAGTGGACTCTACATCCGCTTCTGCTCCGGCCAACTTGGCGCACACGCCAAGTATAAAATTCAGGCCATTATGTTCTGAAAAATTTTGGATATAAAATTGGAACCTTGATCTGACTGGATCTCTACTGGTTATCCACATTGAGTAAAAAAATTCGGTTAACTTCCCGTCCAATACTTTAGCTGTTGTGGTCCTTAAAGGGATGGCCTCTAGAAATAAAGTTGGCGTAACCATAAGAGTAAGGATATACTGGTGTCCGGCTTTCATTTTTGGTAATGGCCCCACACAGTCTGCTAACACCATACTGAATGGTTCCGTAAAAACTGGCATAGGAATTAAGGGTGTCAGTTTGACTGCATGTTGTGGTTTTCCTATCATCTGGAATGTATGGCACATTTTACAAAAATGCATCATGTCCTTATGAAGAAACAAAACAAAATAAAAACATCTGGAAAAACTCAGCAGGTCTGGCAGAATCTGCGGAGAGGAACACAGTTACCGTTTCGAGTCCATATGGCACTTCACCAGAACTAAGTAAAAATAGAAAAGAGGTAAAATATAAGCTGGTTTAAGGAGGGTTTAGTAGAACTGGATAGAGGGCCAATGATAGGTGGAGATGGCCAAAAGGTGTCATGTTGAAGGTGGTGATATTATCTAAGGAATGTGATAATTAAGGGTAGAAAGCAGGACAAGCAAGGTACAGATAGCTCTAGTGGGGGTGGGGTGGGGTGAAGGGAAGGGATCGAAATAGGTTAAAAGGTAGAGATAAAACAATGGATGGAAATACATTTAAAAATAATGGAAATAGGTGGGAAAAGAAAAATCTGTCTAAATTATTGGAAAAAAAGGGGGGGATTGGAAAGGGGGTGGGGTTGGAGGAGAGAGCGCATGATCTAAAATTGTTGAATTCAATATTCAGTCCGGAAGGCTGTAGAGTGCCTAGTCAGAAGATGAGGTGCTGTTCCTTCAGTTTGCATTGAGCTTCACTGGAACATTGCAGCAGGCCAAGGACAGACATGTGGGCATGAGAGCAGGGTGGAGTGTTGAAATGGCAAGCGACAGTGAGGTCTGGGTCATGCTTGCGGATAGACCGAAGAAGTTCTGCAAAGCGGTCACCCAGTCTGTGTTTGGTCTCTCCAATGTAGAGGAAACCGCATTGGGAGCAGCGAATGCAGTAGACTAAATTGAGGGAAGTGCATGTGAAATGCTGCTTCACTTGAAAGGAGTGTTTGGGCCCTTGGACAGTGAGGAGAGGGGAAGTAAAGGGGCAAGTGTTGCACCTTCTGCGGTTGCATGGGAAGGTGCCGTGGGAGGGGGTTGAGGTGTAGGGGGTGATGGAGGAGTGGACCAGGTTGTCCCGCAGGGAGCGATCCCTACGGAATGCCGCCGGGGAGGTGAAGGGAAGATGTGTTTGCTGGTGGCATCATGCTGGAGTTGGCGGAAATGGCGGAGGATGATCCTTTGAATGCGGAGGCTGGTGGGGTGATAAGTGAGGACAAGGGGGACCCTAACATGGTTCTGGGAGGGAGAGGAAGGTGTGAGGGCGGATGCGCGGGAGATAGGCCGGACACGGTTGAGGGCCCTGTCAATGACCGTGGGTGGAAAACCTCGGTTAAGGAAGAAGGAAGACATGTCAGAGGAACTGTTTTTGAAAGTGGCATTATCAGAACAGATGCGACGGAGGCGAAGGAACTGAGAGAATGGCATGGAGTCCTTACAGGAAGTGGGCTGTGAGGAGCTGCAGTCGAGGTAGCTGTGGGAGTCGGTAGGCTTGTAATGGATATTGGTGGACAGTCTATCACCAGAAATTGAGACAGAGAGGTCAAGGAAGGGAAGGGAAGTGTCAGAGATGGACCATGTGAAAGTGATGGAGGGGTGGAGATTAGAAGCAAAATTAATAACTTTTCCCAGGTCCAGACAAGAGCATGAAGCAGCACTGAAGTAATCATCAATGCACCGGAGAAAGAGTTGTGGGAGGGGGCCGGACTCATGTAAGGATTCCATCCCATTCTTTCAGTTCCTTCACCTCCGTCGCATCTGTTCTGATGATGCCACTTTCAAAAACAGTTCCTCTGACATGTCCTCCTTCTTCCTCAACCGAGATTTTCCACCCACGGTGGTTGACAGGGCCCTCAACGGTGTCCGGCCCATATCCAGCGCATCCGCCCTCACGCCGTCGCCTCCCTTCCAGAAACATGACAGGGTCCCCCTTGTCCTCACTTATCACCCCACCAGCCTCCGCATTCAAAGGATCATCCTCCACCATTTCTGCCAACTCCAGCATGATGCCACCACCAAACACATCTTCTCTTCACCCCCCGGCAGCATTCCATAGGGATCGTTCCCTCCGGGACAACCTGGTCCACTCCTACATCACCCCCTACACCTCAACCCCCTCCCACGGCACCTTCCCATGCAACTGCAGAAAGTGCAACACCTGCCTATTTACTTCCCCTCTCCTCACCGTCCAAGGGCCCAAACACTCCTTTCAAGTGAAGCAGCATTTCACATGCACTTCCCTCAATTTAGTCTACTGCATTCGTTGCTCCCAATGCGGTTTCCTCTACATTGGAGAGACCAAACGCAGTCTAGGTTACCGCTTCGGTCTGTCCACAAGCATTACCCAGACCTCCTTGTCGCTTGCCATTTCAACACTCCACCCTGCTCTCATGCCCACATGTCCGTCCTTGACCTGCTGCATTGTTCCAGTGAAGCTCAACGCAAACTGGAGGAACAGCACCTCATCTTCCGACTAGGCACTTTACAGCCTTCCAGAGTGAATATTGAGTTCAACAATTTTAGATTATGAACTCTCTGCTCTAACCCCACCCCCTTTCTGATCCCCCCCTTTTTTTCCAATAATTTATATAGATGTTTCTTTTTCCACCTATTTCCATTACTTTTAAATGTATTTCCATCCATTGTTTTATCTCTACCTTTTAGCCTATTTCGATCCTTTAACTTCATCCCACCCCACCCCCACTAGAGCTATCTGTACCTTGCTTGTCCTGCTTTCTACCCTTAATTATCACATTCCTTAGATAATATCACCACCGTCAACACCTCTTTGACCTTTTGTCTATGACATCTTTTGTTTATCTCCAACTATCACTGGCCCGCTATCCAGCTTTACCCCCCTTCCCCCTTTAAACCAGCTTATATTTCACCTCTTTTCTATTTTTACTTAGTTCTGTTGAAGAGTCATATGGACTTGAAACGTTAACTGTGTTCCTCTCCGCAGATGCTGCCAGACCTGCTGAGTTTTTCCAGGTATTTTGATTTTTGTTTTGGATTTCCAGCATCCGCAGTTTTTTTGCTTTAATGTCCTTATGAAGGCCTGGCCAGTAAAACTGCTGGTTTATCTGTGCTTGATTTTTCCATATCTCATGTGTTGGTGCAGAATCGATGGGCCGAAGGGCCTCTTTTGCACTGTGTGATTCTGTGATTCTGTGATATCCCTACATATCCTGCCACAGGAATTTCATGTGCTATCTGTAATATCTCTTCACGATATTTGGGCGGTACCACTACCTGATGATCAAGCGTCCACTCCTCATCTGCAGCTCTGTGAGGAGGTCTCCACTTCCTCATTAGAATTCCACTTCTAGTATAGTGGAAGTCAGTCATCTCAGCTCCAGGACATCACTGCAGGAGTTCCTCAGGGTAGTGTCCTCGGCCTAACCATCTTCAGCTGCTTCATCAATGACCTTCCTTCCATCTTAAGGTCAGAAGTGGCGATGTTTGCTGATGATTGCACAATGTTCAGCACCATTTGCGACTCCTGAGATACTAAAGCAGCCCATGTCCAAATGTAGCCAGAACTGGACAATATCCAGGCTTGGGCTGTCAAGTGGCAAGTAATATTTGCACCACACAAGTGTCAGGCAATGACCATCTCCAACAAGAGAGAATCCAACCATTGCCCCTTGATGTTTAATGGCATTACCATCACTGAATCCCCCACTATCAACATCCTGGTCATTACCATTGACCAGAAACTGAACTGGACTAGCCATATAAATACTGTGGCTACAGGAGCAGGTCAGAGGCTAGGAAGCATGTGCTGAGTAATTCCCCTCCTGACTCTCCAAAGCCTGTCCACCATCTACAAGGAACAAGTCAGGAGTGTGATGGAATACTCTCCACTTGCCTGGATGAGTGCCGCTCCCACAACACTCAAGGAGCTGGACACCACCCAGGACAAAGCAGCCCTCTTGATTGGCACCACATCCTCAAACATTCACTCCCTCCACCACTGACGCACAGTAACAGCAGTGTGTACCATCTACAAGATGCACTGCAGGAATTCACCAAGGCTCCTTCGACAGCACCTTCCAAACCCATGACCACTACCATCTAGAAGGACAAGGGCAGCAGATAGATGGGAACACCATCACCTGGAAGTTCCCTTTCAAGTCATTCACTATCCTGACTTGGAAATATATTGCCGTTCCTTCACTGTCGCTGGGTCAAAATCCTGGAACTCCATCCCTAACAGCACTGTGGGTGTACCTACACCACATAGACTGCAGTGGTTCAAGAAGGCAATTCACCACCACCTTCTCAAGGGCAACTAGGGATGGGCAATAAATGCTGGCCCAGCCAGCGAAGCCCACATCCTGTGAATGAATATAAAAAAAATTCCTGCCTACCCCGAATAACCTTTCACCCCCTTGTTAATCAAGACTCTATCTAGCTCTGCCTTAAAACTATTCAAGGACTCTGCTTCCACCACCTTTTGAAGAATAGAGTTCCAAAAATTCTTCTCATCTCTATCTTAAATGAGCGACTGCTTATTTTTAAACAGTTTTAGATTCTCCGACAAGAGGAAACATCCTCTTTACATCCCCTCTGTCAAAGCCTCTCAGGATCTTAAAGGCTTCAATTAAGTCACCTCTTATTCTTCTAAGTTCCAGCAAAGAAGATGGCAGCAGCCAAATTTAATGACGCCTTTCTGGGGTGCCTGCTGGACACCATCTTGTCCTCTACGCCGACTACCGCAGGAGGTCCAGTAGAGTCACCAATCCGACCTGGGAGGCGGTGGCAGTGGTGGTCAGTACCACCGTAGCACAGAGGAGGTCAGGTGCAAGAAGAGGATAAATGGTCTAATCCATTCCACCAGGGTAACTCAGTCTTCTCATCACTCTCAAATCACAAACCCATCACACGTCCACAGGGATCTCACACCTCAAGGGACAACACCACTAACTCTCACACACAGCCTTACATCTCCATCAGGCTCATATCCTCTGGAGCTCACGCCCTCATCTGTCCGTGTCTCCGCTCACCACACAAACATTCCACGCGGTGCCATGTGTCCTGCTCACACTCTCTCCATCTGTTTGCATCAGGAGAATCTGGCTCACATTAACGGGGAGTGGTCTCAGACTGGGGAGTTGGAGTGTGCGGGTGGGGGGGGAGGGGGTAGGGTTGCCCCCATTAGGCCCCTCACTTACTTTGAAGAGTGTGCCATTGCGCTGACTGGTGAAGATGTGGGCCATGCCTGTGGCAATGGTGAGGTCGACGGTGAACATCCTCCTGAGGATCCAGCATCACATCATCCTTCTCTCTCCTGCTTCTGACTCTGCTGCCAGGCACTAATTATCTCTACTTTGCTTCACAGGGAGCTCTGCCAAGTGACCGACACCCTCAGCCAGCCAGTCCCTCAGCTCCATCCACGTCCTCACCTCCAGCCAAGAGGACACCCCCTCCATTGAAGAGCTGGAAATAAGCAGCCTGGAAGACCCGTCACAGCGCTTACCCACACCCTCCACCAACGCAGAGACACACACCTCGGTGGGGCCTAGATCTAGAGCAGGTTCGGGTTCACAATCTGGTGGTCACCACACAGACACGTGTCCACAGCAGCAAGAGGCAGGTTCAGCCAAGTTCCCTGGCACTTGGAGGACTGCTGGGGTCCAAGTCAGATTGCGAGCATCTGGATTTGGTCTTCCAACTCATCCTGGAGAGTCAGTAGGAGGCGGGGGAACATCACACAGAGCTGTTGGAAGCCCATAACAGAGTGGCACATGAGTCGGAGGAGTGCGTCCACCTGCTGTTTGATGATGTGGTGCCCACATGTATACGTGTGGAGGTCTTCATGGGGAGGATGGCAGATGCCATGGGGACCCTGGTCCAGCAGAACATGGAGATGTGCGCAGGCCTTCATTCCATCGCAGGAGCCATGGGTGAGTTCCTGCAGTGGCAACATGAGAGGGAAACTGGGCACATCGACATCCCTCCAGGTGCTCCTTCCCCTCAAGGAGTCTGGCCAGGGCCCTCGGGCACCTGATGGGAGGAGGAGCAGCTGTTGGACACCCCTGGGTCATCCACTCAGGAATCTCAGAGACTGTCCACTCCCTCGGAACCCCCTTTGCCTGTGGCCCCTCAACCTCATCGTCTGTCACTGCAGAGGGAGCAGCCAGCCCACCGGAGGACAGCCAAAGCAAGCCGGGGCCCTCAAGGCCTCAGCTCTCCAGAGGACCCACGCAGAAGTCTTCCGAAGCAACAGGACCAATCATTGTACAGGCTGTCTCCACCCCTACTGCGGATGTCAGGGCAGCACCTAGAAGAAGCAATGTGCCTAGAAAAGTTAATAAATTCTGATCACAAGTGGTTGTATGGGTGAACACATTTTGTCACTTTATAATCTGAAAATATATTCACTTTCACTGAATAATGTTTAATGTTGTCTTCCAGCTTCATTGACAGCTTCGTGAGTCCTTCTACTGCATCTCCCCCCGCACCCATCCACTATCAGTTTAGCTGCACACAGCTGGACCACGGGTGGTTCTGGGGGGAGAAGTGTGTGTGCGGCAAGGCCTTTCAGAGCCTCATGCAAACTCTCTCCCACACACACAGATCCTTCCTCCATCACACTCATTTCTCTGTCCTGAGCATTTTCACTGCTGCCTGCTGGGCTTCTCTTTCAGTTGTCCATCTGAGCCGACCTGCACCTCCGTCCATCCACTGACCACACTCCCATGCAGCACGAGGCTCCTTTCACTTTTGATTTCAACAACCATGGTCGTGGTCAGATTTTTGTTCAACTCCCCAGTCCTCTCCCCTCCCCCAGTCACTGATGTCCCTTCCCCCATCACTGACGATCCTCTGGCATCATCTTCCACCTCCTCATTGTCACCTACTAACCTGAACCCTTGAATATCAGGATGTCCAGGTGAACGTGCATGTTCCATATGTTCCCAAGAAAACCACCCACCGTCCATATTGACCTTAGCAACCTCCATATTCCCACCTCCAGGGTCCATATCTGCCACAGAGTCCGCATCAACCACCCTCACCATCTCTTCTACTGCTACTGATAAACCCTCACCCTCACACCCTACTGGCATCCTCTGCTCCGTCTCATACTCGCCATTCTCTCCTACCATGCCGAACCTCAGTTCACTCCCCAGGAGGCAGAGATTGACTCCACAGACCCCTCCCTTGCAGGTTCACCTGGACATACCCCACCCCTTATCACCTCCTCCACCCTTACTCCCTCCTCCATCTGGACTCCTTCCCCTCTCCAAACTCCCTATTTCCCCCGGACACCTTCCCCGCTCTGAACTCCCTCCTCCCCCGAGATTCCTTCCCCCACTGAACTCCTTTCCCTCTCCGAACTCCTTTCCTTACGCCTTCTTACCCGGTTATACCTACCTCCTCAGTTGCTGCATTCTCCCCCATTACACCCTCCTCCCCCCTACTCTCTGCTCTCCCCCACAGCCTCACCCCACCCTGACACCTTCATCCCCCCATCCCAATCTTCCCCCCACGCCCCTAGTACATCTTTCTCTCCCACTCACAGCTGGACAATCCTCTCCCCCACCCCTTCGCTGATCCCCTGTAGCAGCCCATGGCAATGACTGTGACTGTGATGTTCTGAAGCAGACCCCAGGCCTCAACAGAGACCTCCCACCCTCAGTGAGCTGCTTTGCGATGGAGCCATGTCCATGTGAATCCACCCAGCAGGTGATGCACGTGTTCCCCCCCGGGTCCGGTAGCTGTCGGGCTCCAGAATCTTCTGCTCCTCGGATGTCCCGCTATCTGTGCAAGGCCCTAACCGTGAGTCCCGATTTCTGCACGTCACCCTTGTCCAGACGTGTTCTGGGCAAGTGTGTTTTCCCTCCAGCATCTGGTGTGGGGGGGATAATTCCAGTTGGGCCTTACTCCTGTTAGCGGGATGCAAATGGGTTCATGCCGGCTTCCAGTGGGATTCACATTCCGCCATCGTGGACACCATTGGATGATCCCACTCTGCTTTCATGCCAGCGAAAACCGACTTTTTGCCTTCTCACCATGTTGTTCCCCCCATCGTCTACTATGATGCCCAATGCCAACAGGGCTGGAAAATTCAGGCCTCCGACAATGACGTCCTAACCCACCCTCTGACAGTGACACCCACCCTCTGACAGTGACACCCTAACCCACCCTCTGACAGTGATATCCACCCTCCGACAGTGACACCCTAACCCACCCTCCGACAGTGATACCCCTCACCCGCCCTCCGACAGTGACACCCTAACCCAGCCTCCGGCAGTGACACCCTAACCCACCCTCCGACAGTGACATGGCTGACCCACCCTCTGACTGTGACTTGTCTGACCCATCCTCTGGCTGAGACATACGAGTATAGGGCTTAGGAGCAGGAGTAGGCTATTTGGCCATTTGAGCCTGTTCTGCCATTTAATAAGATCATGGCTGATCTGATTGTGGCCTCAATTCCACTTTCCTGTTTGCCCCACATAACCCTTGACTCCATGTCTATCAAAAAAACCATTTAACTCAGCCTTGAATACATTCAATGACCCAGCCTCCACTGCTCTGTGGGGAAAAGAATTCCACATAATAATGAACCTCAGAAAAAAGATTTCTCCTCATCTCCATTTTAACATGGAAACCTCTTATTTTTAAGCTGTGTCCACTAGTTCTAGGCTCCCCCATAAGAGGAAGCATCCTTCTGGAATCCACCCTATCAAGACCCCTTAGGATCTTATGTGTTTCAATGAGATCACCTCTCATTCTTCTAAACTCCAAATGGGTATAGGCCCAACCTGATCAACCTTCTTCATAAGAGAAGTCCTTCATTCAGGAATCAGTCAATCAAATCTTCTCTGAACTGCTTCTAATACAATTATATCTTTTTTCAAATAAGACCAAAACTGTCCACAGAATCCACAAATGGTCTCACCAAGGCCCTGTGCAACTGCAGTAAAACTTCCCTATTTTTATATTCTATCCCCTTGCAATAAATGCCAACATTCAATGGCATTACCATCGCTGAATCCCCCACTATCAACATCCTGGGGGTTATCATTCACCAGAAACTGAACTGGGCTAGCCATATAAATACTGTGGCTACAAGAGCAGGTCAGAGGCTGGGAATCCTGCAGTGAGTTCACCTCCTGCCTCCCCAAATCCTGTCCACCATCTACAAGCACAAGTCAGGAGTGTGATGGAACACTCCCCACTTGCCTGGATGAGTGCAGCTTCCACAACACTCAAGAAGCTTGAAACCATCCAAGACAAAGCAGCCCGCTTGATTGGCACCACATCCACAAACATTCACTCCCTCCATCACCGGCGCACAGTAGCAGCAGTGTGTACCATCTACAAGATGCAATGTAGGAACTCACCAAGGCTCCTTCGACAGCACTTTCCAAACCCACAGCCACTACCATCTAGAAGGTCAAGGGCAGCAGATAGATGGGAACATCGCCACCTGGAAGTTCCCCTCCAAGTCACCCACCATCCTGACTTGGAAATATATCGCCGTTCCTTCACTGTCGCTGGATCAAAATCCTGGAACTCCCTCCCTAACAGCTCTGTGGGTGTACCTACACCACATGGACTGCAGCGGTTTAGGAAGGCAGCTCAACACCACCTTCTCAAGGGCAATTATGGATAAATGCTGGCCCAGCCAGTGAAGTCCACATGCCTTCCTAATTACTTGCTGTACCTGTGTACTAACGTTTTGTGATTCATATACCAGGACACACTGTACCACCGAGTTCTGTAACCTCTCTCCATTTAAACAGTATACTGCTTTTCTATTCTTTCTGCGAAATTGGCAAGTTCACATTTTCTGACATTATACTCCATTGTCCAAATTTTTGCCCAGTTACTTAATCTCTCTATATCCCTTTGCAGACTCTTTACCCTGCTTGGCAACTTACTTTCCTACTTACCTTGGTGTTATCGGCAAAGTTAGCTACCATACATTTGCTCCCTTCATCAAAGTCATTGATATGGATTGTAAATAGTTGAGGCCCCAGCACTGATCCCTGTGGGACCCAAGTAGTTAAAGCTTGCTAACCTGAAAAGACCCATTTATCCCTACTCCCTGCTTCCTGTTGTCTAACCAATCCTTTATCCTTGCTAATATATTACCCACTACACCATGCGCTCTTACCTTGTGTTGTAATCTTCGGTGAGGCACCTTATCAAATGCCTTTTGGAAACTGAAGTATCTACAGGTTCCCCATTATGCACCTTGCTTGCTACTTCCTCAAAAAACTCTAATAAATTAGTTAAACACGATTCCCCTTTCACAAAGCTATGTTGACCATACCTGATTTTAAGTCTCCTGCTATAACCCCCCTAGTGATGGATTCCACCAACTTCCCAATGCCAGATCTTAGGCTACCTGGTCTATAGTTTCCTGCTTTCTGCCTCCCTCCTTTCTTGAAAAATGGTGTAACATTAGCTATTTTCCAGTCCACTAGGATCCTTCCACCTGTTGGGGAGAGTGGGGAAATGTGGGAACGGGCATGGGCAGGCACGCCTCCTATTGGGGGCATGCCGCCATTTTACATGCCGGGCCAATTAAGTGGCGCATATGCGCAAAAGAGCGCATAGATCTCCCTGAGGCTAAGTGCTGCCTCAGGAGGATCAGCTCCGATTTCGAACTTTTAATGAACATGTTTAAAAAATTTCCCTGCAATGTCCCCTCATGTGACACTGTCACATGAGTTGGGACATGTCCATAAGTTTTATTGAAACCTTTCTTAAAAATTTAAATACCCTCACGAAACCTCATCCTGCCCATGATGCGGTTTCGTGCTTTTTCCGAAGCCCGCCAGGGCTCCCAGCCTGCCTGACAATCTCAAGGTTGGACGGGCAGGTCCATTAATGAGGTTAATGACTTTGTCAATAGTCTCAATTGGCTATTGACAGGTCGACGGGCTCACAGCAGATTCGGCTGCGCCCCCACCGACCTGAACATGGAAATGATGCAGGCTGGCGTCGGGAGTTCTGCCTGATGTCATTCTGCATAATTTTATGTGTCGGTGAGCGGGCCCCACCCCCGCTCGCTGAACGGAAGACCCTGCCCGAAGGAATTTTGGAAGATTATATCTATTAAATCTGCAGCCACTTTTTTTTAAGACCCTAGGATGCAGGCCATCTGATCCTGGGGTCTTATCAGCCTTTAGATCCGATAGTTTGCCCAGTACCTTTTCCCTGGTGATTCTTTCAAGTTGTTCTCTTCATTTCACCTTTTGATTTTCAAGTATCTTATTTCCTTGTTCTATATTATCAATTCCCATGCTCAATCTCTGGAGGACAAACACTTGCTTTAGTTACTCTTTTACTATTTAAATATTTGTAGAAGCCCTGACTATATGTTTTTATATTACTAGCTAGCTTTCCCACTTACTTGCTTTCGCCATCTTCATTATTTTCAGCCATTCTTTGCTGATTCTTAAAATCTGACCAATCTTCTGACCTACAACTAAACTTTGCAGCGTTTTCTCATTTGTGACAACCCTAACCCACCCTCAGACAATGACACCCTAACTGACTCTTCAACTATAACACCCCTGTAGAATGTAGAGGGAGCTTTACTCTGTATCTAACCCCGTGCTGTACCTGTCCTGGGAGTGTTTGATGGGGACAATGTAGATGGAGCTTTACTCTGTATCTAACCCCGTGCTGTACCTGTCCTGGGAGTGTTTGATGGGGACAGAGTAGAATGAGCTTTACTCTGTATCTAACCTGTGCTGTACCTGTCCTGGGAGTGTTTGATGGGGACAGTGTAGAATGAGCTTTACTCTGTATCTAACCCCGTGCTGTACCTGTCCTGGGAGTGTTTGCTGGTGACGGTGTAGAGGGAGCTTTACTCTGTATCTAACCCAGCCCCAGTTCGATGCAAAAAATGAACAAGTATTCTTCAATTAAAAATGTTTATTGTCAGTGTGAATATGGAACAGGAATGCTGTTATTGATAGGTATGGATCTCTTGATGTTGATTGATGAGATGCCTGAACTGAGCTCACTTTGCAGCCTCCACTCACTCAGTGGCCTGAAATTGAAAAGGAAATTGGACATCATTTGGACATCTGGCAATAGAGTAAGTGGGTGATCTGGATTCTGCTGCACATAAGACAACACTCCCTTTCTTATTTCCATTGAAGTTATGGAGGAAGCTGCACAATGAACCCTTCAATCAATATCAGGTAAAATCAAGAATACTGTTCACCATTAAGTCTCAAATCTTCCTGCAGAGACCTGAAAGAATAGACTGAACTCAGCAGAAATAAAGATTGCAAAATACAAAACAGGCTGCCAACTCACTATCACCAGTTTCACAATTTGCAGACTGATGTTCGAGCCCAGAGAGTGGAACGAGTTAGAAAGAGAGGGTGAGGGTAAGGGGATGTATGGAAAATATAGATAAGGAGAGCAAGGGTGTGAAGGATAGACGCAGGCAGATTCAAGAGAGAGAGGGAGAAAAGAATAGACAGAGGAGGGAGATAGAGACAGAGGGTGAAAAAGATATAGAGGAGAGAAAATGAAAGCAGAGATGCAGATCATCATAGGGCAAGTTAAGACAGCCAATAAGTATCAATAGCATGCACATCCTGAAACTGAACTATTAACAGGTATAGTTAGACAGAGAGATTGGAGTGGGAAGGGTAGTGGAGGGAAGGGGACGGAGAGAAAAACAGCACAAGAGAAAACTGAGAGTGGGTGAGAGTGAGAGAGGGAGAGGGGAAAATAGTATCAAGAGATTTTCATTTCTTTATGGGCCGTATTTATGCCATATGCCAGTGACCGGGGCAGAATTTTCCCTTATGTGGCTGGAGGAGAGGGGTTATGTGGGGGGTGATTGGCAAGCTAGTGAAAAGCTGGATTCTAAGAACATAAAAATAGGAGGAGACCATTCCACCCCTTGAGCCTCTTCTGGCATTCAATTGGACCATAATTGATCTGTATCTCAGTTCATCAACTTGTTTTGGTTCTGTAACTCTTAATACTCTTGACTCAAAGAAATGTGGTGGTCCCAACATTTTACTAAACAATGATACTAAATGATACCAACTCAACCTAGTGTCAACCCCCAGTAGATATAGCCTTGAAAAGACTGTAATAGATAATCTAAAAAGATGGGGTGATGATGGCCTAGTGATCCATAGGCCCAGGCTAATGCTCTGGGGACGTGGGTTCAAATCCGTGGAATTTAAGTTCAGTTAATAAATCTGGAATATATAGCTAGTCTCAGGAATGGTGATCATGACAACTATTATTGACTGTTGTAAAAACCCATCTAGTTCACTAATGCCCCTTTGGGGATTAGGACCCACATGTGACTCCAGACCTACAGCAATATGGCTGACTCTTAACTGATCTCTGAAATATTCAGTTCAAGGGTAATTAGGGGTCGGCAATTAATGCTGGCTTCTCCAGCAACACCCACGTATCATGAAAGAAGACTTGGCTGAATGATCAGCAATTTCTGCACTCTCCTCTCTCATTCATAAGGTTGTGAGTTCAGTCCAACTCGGGCGACTTGAGCACAAAATCTATGCTGACACTCCAGTGTAGTACTGAGGGAATTAAACCAAGGTCCTGTCTTCCCTCTCAGGTGGACATAGATGATGGCACTATTTCGAAGAAGAACAGAGGAGTTCTCCTCAGTCTCCTGACCGATATTTATACCTCAACAGATACTACAATAGTGACAACTTCAGAAATATGTCATAGGCTGCAGGTTGTGAGATCGTGAAAGATGCTGTATAAATACAAATCTGCTTTTTTGATCCCTGGGTCCCTGGCAATGGTCCCCGCTTGTTGCCCTTGGACACTCACATGGGTTTCTATATCGGAACTTTTTACCTCAGCAGGAGCGGGTGCTCTCGTTCTCTCCCGGACATGCAGTGCCCCCTCCTTGTGTGCCCAGGCACTGCCGGCTACGCACTTGTTGGCTGTTGGTGCAGGAGGACCAATCTGACCAGCAATTCCATTGCCCATCTGTGTAACCTGCTGCTTACGGAAAAGAAAGGACACGTTTTATTCTCTCTGCACACATCCACTAGCACTTCTTTACCCATTTCAGGGGAATATGGTTGACACAAGCGAGGCTGGCATTTTTTTGCCCTGTTGCCAAGGCGTGGTGAGGCTGCCACTTTGGAACGCGGCAGTCATTGCGGTGAAGGTGCTCCCACACAATGCTGTGTGTGGGGTCCTTCACCAATCCACAGCAAGGACCGATATTGACCCCTCAACATTCTTGTTCCCTTTTATCCCTCAATTTCTCATTCCATCTTTTCCCCACTACCCAAGCTCCCTCTCCAACGCCCTCGGCTGTTCCCCTTGTCCCAGTTCTCCACCTCCCCCATTCCTCTGTCCCCGCCTCTTGCTTGGAGTTATTTCAGTTCCAGGTGTAAATGGCACTGCCCACGCTGCTGGGTTTGCTGTCATCTTGCTGCAAATGGGGTTTGTTTATATGAAATTCCAGTTTCTCTTCTGTAAGCAGATCCCAATGTAACCAACTCGCTCATACCTCAGGTCCCTGAAACTTTGGTTGTTTGGCTTGATGAGTGGAGCGGGGGGGGGGCTCCTAAATCTCATGCCACACCTTCAGCAGGGCTCTGTGGAGAGAATATCATTGACCTGAGACCCTCAGGGACCCGGGTGAACCACTGCCTCCCCATCCCTTCCCCCGACGGTTTTTCAGTAGAGTCAAAGTGCCAACTTACCTTTCCCTCCATATAACGGTTTTACTGTTTCACAGGCTATACCCTGGAACTTGTTGCTGCACAAACACTGGCACTGTCCATCCAGTTGTAGCACCGTGCCACCGTTCATGCATGGGGCACACTTACACACGCTGTACTCCGCTTCATAGTCAGAGGTGGCCCGAAGCAGGTTCTGTCTGATCACTGAGGCATCCCTCATTGTGGCTGGAACCAGACTGTACATTGGCACCAACTGGCAAAGGTAAAACCGCAGCTTTAGTTACTGACACGAAGGCAGGACGAGACCAGCTGGTCCATCTAACCAGCCCCACACAACAAGAAGGCTGGACCATCATGAGTGAACACTGAATTACCATTCCCTTCTGCATACCGTATTACTTTTTCATCCACTTTTCCATTCCACATCTGTCTCATATCCTCGTAATTGCCTTTATTCAAATGTGAGACTCTAGTTTCAGACCCACCTTTCCCATCCCCAAATATTGTGATCATTCTTGCCAGGAATATCCTTTATTGAGAGGTCATTAATTACTTTTTTCATTCTTTCATGGGATGTGGGTGTCACTGGCTAGGACAGCATTTATTGCCCATCCCTAATTGCCCTTGAGAAGGTGGTGGTGAGCTGCCTTCTTGAGCTGCTGCAGTCCACGTGGTGTAGGTGCACCTACAGTGCTGTTAGAGAGGGCGATCCAGGACTTTAACACAGTGACAGTGAAGGAACGGTGATATATTTCCAAGTCAGGATGGTGAGTGACTTGGAGGGGAACTTCCAGGTGGTGATATTCCCGCACAGCTGCTGCCCTTGTCCTTCTAGATGGTAGAGGCTAGGGTTTGGAAGGTGCTGATAAAGGACATTTCGTGAGTTGCTGCAGTACATCTTGTAGATGGTACACACTGCTGCTACCGTGCATCAGTGGCAGAGGGAGTGAATGTTTGTGGATGTGGTGCCAGTCGAGTGGGCTGCTTTGTCCTGGATGGTGTCAAGCTTCTTGAGTGTTGTGGGAGCTGCATTTATCCAGGCAAGTGGGGAGTATTCCATCACACTCCTGACTTGTGCCTTGTAGATGGTGGACAGGTTTTGGGGAGTCAGGAGGTGAGTTAATTGTTGCACGATTCCTAGCCTCTGACCTGTTCTTGTAGCCACAGTATTTATATGGTTAGTTCAATTCAGTTTATGGTCAATGGTAGCCCCCAGGATGTTGATAGTGGGGGATTCAACAATGGTAATGCCATTGAATGTCAAGGGGAGATGATTGGACTAATTAATTAATTCTGTCGCATTGCACATTACCAGGTATAAAATATTCTCTTCCCTGGTTCATTCCAGTATGTCCCTCCTCACATCTTACCTTTCCTCCTCCCAAACCTTTCCCTTCACTAACCCCTCCCTCCACTAACCCCTCCCCTTACCCAAAAGGGAATTGGATAACCTGAAGGGATAAAACTTTAAAGGGATACAGGGAAAGATCTGGGGGTGTCGGATGGAGTTTTCGAAGAGCCTGCAATGGCATGATGGGCTGAATGGCCTCCTCCTGTACATATAACTAATTCTTTGTTTCTATTGGTGCCCCACTCAGCCTCTGCTGCTGTAGAGTAACTAAACCCAGGTCCTTGAATCTATCCAAGTAACTGAGTTTCTTTAAGCCAGGAATCATTCTCATAGCTCTCGTCTGGATCATTTCCAAGGTCACTATATCACCCATGTGGTAGAACCAAAACTGGGGACAGTACTGCAGAAGTAGTCTGACCAGCAATGTATGAACAAATGAGAGTGTAGAAAATTTCCATGTGGGCATCTCCGGCAAGACCAGCATTTATTTCCCATTCCTAAGTGACCCTTGAGAAGGTGTTCGAAAGTTGCTCCATTTTAGTAGAGTCCCTGAGAAATGGCAACAGGACCTGTGTCCTAGTGAATCGTACAACTAGGGCTATAGAGTGGGCTTTAAACTAAACGAGGGTGGGGGGGGGGGGAGTGGGGTGGGGTGCGGGGGATGTTCATGTGAGGGGGGGGTTTGTAAAGTTAAAGAGAAAGGACAAGGCAATAATGCAGAGGAGCAATATGGGTAATAATAATCAGAATGTGACAGGAAGGGACAGAGCTTACAGCATAAGAATAGGTCAGAGTAGGGAAAACCGGTAAAAAGACAGAATTAAAGGCTCTTTCTCTGAATATACACAGCATTTGTAACAAGATGGATGAATTGATAGTACAAATAGAACTAAATGAATATTATATGATAGCCATTTCAGAGACACGGAGAAGAATTATCCCCTGTTGGTGGGGGAAGTGTAGGAGTGGGCACGGGCAGGCGTGCTTCCAATCGGTGTCCCTGATTGGGGGCGCACTGCCATTTTACACGGGTGGGCCAATTAAGGCCCTCCCAGCTTGATGTCCGCCAGGGAGCATCCCAGTGCGGGCGTGGTGGGGGGGGGGGGTGGTGGGGGGGCAGTGTTCCCTCAGTCGAGAGTGTTGGGGGGGGTTCCCTCAGTTGAGAGTGCGCTGTTTCGTGCATGTATGCGAAAGACAGCACAGATCTCCCTGAGGCTAGGTGCTGCCTCAGGGAGGTCGTCTCCAAATGTAAAAATGGTAAAGGTACAAAAACAAAATTTCCCTGACCTGTCCTTTCATGTGACACTGTCACATGAGTTGGGACATGTCCATCAGTTTAAATCAAATATTTATTAAATTTTTAAAAACCCTCATGAAAACTCATCCCACCCATGGATGAGGTTTCGTGCTTTTTCTGAATCCTGCCAGGGCTCCCAGCCTGCCTGACAACCCTAAGGTTGGACGGGCAGGTCCATTAATGAGGTTAATGACTTTGTCAATAGACTCAATTGGCCATTGACAGGTCGACGGGCTCACAGCTGATTCGGCTGCGCCCCCACCAACCTGAAAATGGAAATGACGCAGGGTGACATTGGGAGTTCTGCCCGACGTCATCCCGCATCATTTTACGCATCGGCGAGCGGACCCCATCCCCCGCTCAGTGACCTAAAGATCCTGCCCATGGTTGCCAAGTGACCAGGGCTTGGATCTGAATATTTAAGGTTATTTAACATTTTGGAAGGACAGGAAGAAAGGAAAAGGAGGTATTTTAGCTCTGTTAATAAAGGATGAGATCAGTTTAGCAGTGAGAAATGATCTTGGTTCTGAGAATCAAGATGTAAAATTAGTTTGTGTGGAGATAAGAAATAACAAAGGAAAGAAATTACCAAGGGAATAGTTTATAGCCCCTCTGACAGCAGCTACATTGCAGGGGAGAAAATAAATCAAGAAATAATAGGGGCTTGTAAGAAAGGTACTGCAATAATTATGGGAGATTTTAATCTGCCTATAGATTGAATGAATTACGTTGGCAAAGTTAGCCCAGAAAATAGCACAGAATGTATTCAGGACAATTTCTTTGAACAATACATTCTGGAAGCAACCAAGAACATTTTAGATATGGTAATGTATAATGGGACAGGATCAGTAAGTGGCCTCATAGCAAAAGACCCTCTAGGTAAGAGTAACCATAACATGACAGAATTTCATATTAAATTTGAGGGTGAGAAATGTGGGTCTGAAAGTAGAGCCTTAAACTTAAATAAAGGCAATTACAAGGGTATGAAGACAGAGTTGGCTAAAGTGAAATGGTAAAATAGTTTAAAAGGTAAGATAGTAATGAAGTAGGCATTTAAGGAAATATTACATAACTTCCAACAAAAAAAATTCCATTGAGAAAGAAAGGCTCTACGAGAAAAATGCAGCATCCGTGGCTAACTAAGGAAGTTAAGGATGGATCAAATTGAAAGAAAAGATGTACAATGTTGCAAACATTAGTGGTAGTTCAGAAGATTGAGAACATTTTAGAAACTAGCAATGGATGAATAAAATAATAATAAAGAGGGAGAAATTGGAGGATGAGAGAAAACTAGCAGGAAATATAAGACACAGTGAAAGCCTCTACAAGTATATAAAAAGGAAAAGGGTAACTAAGTGAGTGTTGGTCCCTTAAAGGTGAAATTGGGGAACGGATAATGAGAAACAAAGAAATGACTGAGATTTTGAACAGGTATTTTGTATCTAACCTCAGTAAAAGATTCAAAAAGTTACAGTTCTTTGAGTATGTAACAAGAAGGGTGGGTAAAGGAGAACCAGTAGATGTAGTGTATTTGGATTTCCAAAAGGCATTAGATAAAATGCAATATAAGAGGTCAAGGCACAGGGTAAAAACTCATGGTTTTAGCATGAAACAGAGGATGGACTAACTAACAGGAAACAGAGAGTCAAGATTAATGGGCCATTTTTGCGCTAGCAAACTGTAACTAGTGTTACTAGTGTCACAGAGATCACTGTTGGGGCTCAATTATTTACTATCTACAATGATTTGGTTGAAGGAATCAACTGTATTCTAGCCAAATTTGTACATGAATCACAAAAAGTTAGCATGCAGGTAGAGCAAATAGTTAGGAAAGCAAATGGGATATTGGCCTTTCTTGCAAGGGTGGGGATGGAGAATAAAAGTAGGGAAGTCTTACTACAACTGTACAGAAATTGGTAAGACCACATCTTGAGTCCTGTCTACAGTTTTGGTCTCCTTACCTAAGAAAGGATATACTTGCATTGGAAGCAGTTCAGAGAAGATTCCTGGAATGAAGGGGTTGTCTTAGGAGGAAAGATTGAGCAGGTTGGGCCAATACTCATTGGAGATGAAAAGAATGGGATGTGATTTATTGAAACTTAAAATTCTGAGAGGGCTTGACAGGGTGGATGCTGAGAGGATGTTTAATCTCATGCAGGAATCTAGAACGAGGGGGCACAGTTTCAGAATAACATGTGTCCTACTTAAGACGGAGATGAGCAGAAATTTCTTCTCTCAGAGGTTTGTTAATACTTATGGTTCTCTTCCACAGAAAGCAGTGGAGGCGAGGTCATTGAATATATTCAGGGCTGAGTTAGACAGATCTTTGAACAGCAAATGAATCAATGGTTATGGGGACAGGCAGGAAAGTGGAGATTTCTTTTTATTCATTCATGGATGTGGGCATCGCTGGCTGGACCAGCATTTATTGCCCATCCCTAGTTGCCCTTGAGAAGGTGGTGGTGAGCTGTCTCCTTGACCCGCTGCAGTCCATGTGGTGTAGGACACCCACAGCGCTGTTAGGGTGGGAGTTCCAGGATTTTGACCCAGCGACAGTGCAGAAACGGTGATATATTTCCAAGTCAGGATGGTGAGTGACTTGGAGGGGAACTTGCAGGTGATGGTGTTCCTATCTATCTGCTGCCCTTGTCCTTCTAGGTGGTAGTCAATGTGGGTTTGGAAGGTGTTGTCGAAGGAACCTTGGTGAATTCCTGCAGTGCATCTTGTAGATGGTACACACTGCTGCTACTGTGCATCGGTGGTGGAGGGAGTGAATGTTTGTGGATGTGGTGCCATTCAAGTGGGCTGCTTTGTCCTGGACTGTGTCCAGCTTCTTGAGTGTTGTGGGAGCTGCACTCATCCAGGCAAGTACAGAGTATTCCATCACACTCCTGACTTGTGCTTGTAGAAGGTGGACAGACTTTGGGGAGTCAGGAGATGAGTTACTCATTGCATGATTCCTAGCCTCTGACCTGCTCTTGTAGCCACAGTATTTATATAGTTGGTCCAGTTCAGTTTCTAGTCAATGGCAACCCCCAGGATGTTGATAGTGGGGGATTCAGTGATGGTAATGCCATTGAACATCAAGCCGATGGTTGGATTCTCCCTTGTTGGAGATAGTCATCTGGCATGAATGTTACTTGTCACTTGTCAGTCAAAGCCTGGATATTGTCCAGGTCTTGCTGCATTTGGACATGGACCGCTTCAGTATCTGAGGAGTTGCGAATGGTGCTGAACATTGTGCAATCATCAGCGAACATCCCCACTTCTGACCTTGTGATGGAAGAAAGGTCATTGATGAAGCAGCTGAAGATGGTTGGGCTGAGGACACTACCCTGAGGAACTCCTGGAGTGATGTCCTAGAACTGAGATGACTGACCTCCAACAACCACAATCATCTTCCTTTGTGCTAGGTATGACTCGAACCAGCAGAGTTTTCCATCTGATTCCCAATGACTCCAGTTTTGCTAGGACTCCTTGATACCACACTCGGGCAAATGCTGCCTTGATGTCAAGGGCAGTCACTCTCATCTCACCTCGGGAGCTCAGCTCGTTTATCTATTTTGTGAACCAAGGCTAGAATGAGGTCAGGAACTGAGTGGCCATGATGGAACCCAAACTGGGCATCAGTGAGCAGGTTATTGCTAAGCAAGTGCCACTTGATAGCATTGCTGATGACCCCTTCCATTACTTTACTGATGATCGAGAGTAGACTGATAGGACAGGAATTGGCCGGGTTGGATTTGTCCTGCTTTTTGTGTACAGGACATACCTGGGCAATTTTCCACATAGCCGGGTAGATGCCAGTGTTGTAGCTGTACTGGAACAGCTTGGCTAGGGGCGCGGCAAGTTCTGGAGCACAAGCCTTCAGTACTATTGCCGGAATGTTGTCAGGGCCCATAACCTTTGCAGTGTCCAGTGCCTTCAGCCGTTTCTTGATATCACGTGGAATGAATCAAATTGGCTGAAGACTGGCATCTGTGATGCTGGGGACCTCCGGAGGAGGCTGAGATGGATCATCCACTCGGCACTTCTTGCTGAAGATTGTTGCGAATGCTTCAGCCTTAACTTTTGTCCTGATGTGCTGGGCTCCCCCATCATTGAGGATGGGGAGATTTGTGGAGCCTCCTCCTCCAGTGAGTTGTTTAATTGTTCACCACCATTCATGACTAGATGTAGCAGGACTGCAGAGCTTAGATCTGATCCATTGGTTGTGGGATCGCTTAGCTCTGTCTATCACTTGCTACTTATGCTGTTTGGCATGCAAGTAGTCCTGTGTTATAGCTTCACCAGGTTGACACCTCATTTTTAGGTATGTCTGGTTCTGCTCCTGGCATGTCCTTCTGCACTCTCCATTGAACCAGGGTTGATCCCCTGGCTTGATGGTAATGGTAAAGGTGGGAAATGCCAGGCCTTGAGGTTACAGATTGTGTTCGAGTACAATTCTGCTGCTGCTGATGGCTCACAGCGCCTCATGGATGCCTAGTCATGAGTTGCTAGATCTGATTGAAATCTATCCCATTTAGCACGGTGGTAGTGCCACACAACACAATGGAGGATATCCTCAATGTGAAGGTGGGACTTCGTCTCCATAATGACTGTGCGGTGGTCACTTCTACCGATACTGTCATTGACAGATGCATCTGAGGCAAGAAGGTCAAAATCAAATGAGTCACAATTTTATTGAATGGTGGAGCAGGCTCAATGGGCAGAATGATCTACTCCTGTTCCTATTTCTTATGATCTTATGGTCTGATTCAGCAACCTTCAAGAAGAAAGTTTAAGGAGACCGTACATTCCTTTTGAAAGGAGAGTTCAGGTTGTACCTGAAGTTTCAAGCGTTATCAGAAGGAACTGATGGAGTCGATCGGAATTCATATACCAGGAAATATAAGAGAAAAACACTAACACAAAAGCAAAATGCTGAAGATACTAGCGATCTGAAATAGAAACAGAATATGCTGAGAAAACTTGGCAGGTCTGGCAGCATCTGTGGTGGGAGAAACAGAGTTAACGTTTTGAGTCCAATATGACTTCTTCAGAGAAATAAAAAACTTGCATTTATAAAGCACCATTCACTTCCTTAGTAATACATTGAAAGTTGTTCACTTTCCACATGCCCTCAAATCTCTCAAGTGGGATGTGAACACACAGCCTTCTCTCTCGGAAGCAAGATTGCCACCACGGAGATATAGCTGCCACTAACGATAGCAATAACGTACTGTACATTACAGAAATTATGTTCAAAATAATTAGTACCTTTACAAGCATAGAGAGAACTTTACTCTGTATGTAACCCACGCAGTACCTGGAGGTCTACAGGAAAGAGTGGGAAAATGATAGGACGGAAGGAGTAGCCTTTGCAATTAAATATGAAATCAATTCAATATTAAGAAAGGCTATAACAAGAAAGCAGTGAAGACTTTATGAATAGAAATAAAATTAAAGACTGGAATGTGAGTTGTGTATCGGCCATTTAGTAATTAGCAACTGTAAAGTGGTAGATTGTATAAATGCAGTGATTTGACAAGCATGTAGCAAAGGCAGAGAAGTTTCAATGGGGGATTTCAACTTTCATAAGATTGGGATAAGCAGACTGGCTCATATCAAAAGGATAATGATTTTTTTGGGCATGTCCAAGATAACTTTCCTGAATAACAAACCCTAGAGCCAATAAGGGATCGATCACAATGATCAAGTTCAGTGTAGAAAGGGGGAAATGTGAAACAGCTACTAAGGTTCTTGATATAAAAAGGGTTGAAATAAAAACATAAAATGCTGGATCTCAGGAGATCTGGCAGTACCTGTGGAGAGAGAAAGAGACTTAACATTTCAGATCCTGAAAGATACTTGACCTGAAATGTTAACTCTGTTTCTCTCTCCACAGGGCATTTCCTGTTTTTATTTAAGAATTCCAGCATCCACAGTACATTGCTTTGGTAAAGGTAGGGTTGAGTTCAGTGCAGTGAGGCTAAGGCTGTCACAGTAAACTGGGTAAAATGACAGGGGATTGGTGGGAAGTGTTCAAAAAATAATTTAATGTGACACAGAATTGTTTATACACCTGAAGAGCAAAAATACTCTGAAGAGTTAAGAGACAAGAAACTAAAAGACAAAAAAAAATACGAAAAATAGGACAAATCCTGGTGAATGGAAAGATACAAAAAAGCAGCAGAGTGGCTAAACATGAAATTGAATGTAAATGATTGATTTGATTGGGACAATAAGACAGAGAACAGAATGGGCAGGTACTCTAATTGGAACGACGCGGCTAGCAGTATCTCACAAGCATCTGTGTTGTGCCCCCACCATTCACTGTATTCATTAACAACTTAGATGTGAAAGAAAGCCACATATCAAAGTTTGCCAATGATGCAAAGATAAGTGGTATTGAAAGCAGTGTGGATTAAATGATAAAATTATAAAGAAAAGGTAATAGAATGAACCAAACTGTGGAAAATGTAGGCAAATGAGAGATTGTTCACTTTGGACCTAAAAAGGATAGAACAGAGTACTCTCTAAATGGAGTAAGCTAGAAACAGTGAAGGTCCAAAGAAACTTGGGGAGTTGCAGGGGTGGTCCAGGGACACAAATAATTAAAATATCATGAATAGCTACAAAAAATAAATTAAAAATTCCAATGGAATGCTGGCCTTTACGCCTAGAGGGCTAGAATAGAAAGGGCTCAGAAGTCAGCTTCAGCTACATAACGCCCTGGAGTACTGTCAGCTGTTCTGTCCACCACATCGTAGGAAGGGGAGACTGACCTTAGAGGGGATGCTCTTAGAATGATGGAATGATACAAGCTGTATCAGGAGGATATGTGGAGGGCAGGTCCACGGGTTTCTTGCCAGTGAGACAACGGCACCTGGTATTTCCTCCAGTCAAAGACACGGGCATCTTTTCTTCTCAATTGGCTCAATGGAGTGAGGAACAGAGTCCATTCTCTCCTCACTGTTCCATCAAATGCCATCCTATCAAACACTCTGGGAGGAGGCCATTCAGCCCCTCAAGCCTGTTCCACCATTCATTGAGATCATGGCTAATCTGCACCCTAATTCCATATCCCCACCTTTGCCCCATATCCATTATCTTTGGTTAACAAAAATCTATCAATCTCAGTTTTGAAACTAACAATTAATACCTGGGCTCCAAAGGTTAAATTATGAGGCAAGATGACAAACATCAGTGTTGTGTTCTCTGGGTGAATTGATCGAAGTTTTAAGGATATGCAGGAGAACAAATTGGATAGAGTGAAACTATTTCCACTGTATGGAGTTTAGGACTGGGGGAAAGAGTATAAAATCTAGAGCCAGACATTTCAGGAGTGAAGTTAGAAAATTAGAAGTTTGGAACTCTTTTCCCAAATAGCAATTAATGCCAGATCAATTGTTAATTTCAAAACTGAGATTGATAGATTTTTGTTAACCAAAGATATTAATGGACATGGGGCAAAGGTGTGGATATGGAGTTAGGGTGCAGATTAGCCATGATCTCACTGAATGGTGGCTTGAGGGGCTGAATGGCCTCTTCCTGGAATGTTTGATGGGATGGAATTTGATGGAACAGTCAAGAGAGAATGGACTCAGCTCCTCACTCCATTGAGCCAGTTGAGAAGAAAAGGTGTCTTTGACTGGAGGAAATACCAGGTGCTGTTGTCTCACTGCCAAGAAACCCGTGGAGCTGCCCTCCACACATCCTCCAATCCCACTGGGCCAATGCCTGTGATCTTACCTGCTGCCTCACTAAGGCGGGTGAGTGTATGAGTGAGCTGGCCCAGTCAGTGTAGACAGAGACACCGGGAGGCTCCTTTCTCTCCGACAGGAGAACGTTGAGCCTGGTGAGGAAGGCTGTGTCCCCACCATTGACAAACGACAGCACGTCCTTGATGAGGTGATTTTCCAGATTCAGGGCTGAAAATAGATGACCATTTTAAATCCAGAGAAAGAACTGAAGAGGTTTTGTATCTGCTGCACCTCATTAATTTTCAGCAGGATGAAGAAGGCTGAAAATCGGTGACCCTGTCATGGGACTTAGTACCTGTCCTATGATCATAGATTTGTGGCCACTGTACCTATAACTGACTGGAGATGCTGCAGCAAATCACCAAGCATACATAACCTGGGATCTCTACCACCTAGGACAAGGACTGCCGACACATGGGAAACCACCACCTCCAAGTCACACATATTATCTCGACCTGGACGTGGCTCGCCGTTCCTTCACTGTCGCTGGGTCAAAATCCTACAAATCCCTCCCTAACAGCACTGTGGGTGCACCTACACCACATGGACCACACTGGTTCAAGATGGCAGCTCACGATCACTTTCTCAAGGGCAATTAGGGATTGGCAATAAATGAGTGCCTTCTCAGCGAAGCCTACTTCCTGAGAATGAATACTAAGACATGCACTGTTTGTTATGGACAAAGAAATAGACAAGTTGCAAAAAAAATGTTTTGGATTGGGGGGAGAGTGGATTTTAGTAAAATAAGGCAGGGTCTGGCCAAGGTAGACTGGGAACAGCTACTGGTGGGGAAATCTACAGAGGAGCGGTGGGGGGTGTTCAAAAAGGAAATGGGGAGGGTACAGGCTCAACATGTTCCCTCTAGAGTGATAGGAAGGAGTAACAAGCCCAGAGAACCATGAATGACCAGAGATATTCAGGTTACGATGAGAAGGAAAAGAAAGGCTTTTAGCAGGTACAAGGGAAGCAAATCAGTAGAGGCATTAGTGGAGTACAGACAGTGCAGGGTGGAGCTTAAGAAAGTAATTAGGAGAGCAAAGAGGGGATATGAGAAACCTCTGGCTTGTAAAAGTAGGGAAAATCCCAAAATATTCTATGTATATCAATGGGAAGAGGATAACCAGGGAAAGGGTAGGGCCCATTAGGAACCAAGGGGGCAATCTATGGATGCAGCGAGAGGACATCGCGAGAGTGTTGAATGAATTCTTCACATCCGTCTTCACCCAAGAGAATGAGGATGAAGGTATCGAACTCGGAGAGAGAGACTGCAAGGTTCTTAAGCAAATTGATAGAGGGGGTGACAAGGTATTGGAGTGTTGGCAGGCTTAAAAGTGGACAAATCTCCAGGTCCAGATGATTTGTGTCCCAGACTGCTGAGGGAGGCAAGGGAGGAGATTGCAGGCGCTCTGACCCAAATTTTTAATTCCTCTCTGGCCACGGGGGAGGTGCCAGAGGACTGGAGAACAGCTAATGTGGTTCTGCTATTTAAGAAGGGTTGTAGAGATAAGCCAGGGCAATACAAACCAGTGAGTCTCACATCAGTGGTAGGGAAACTATTGGAGAAAATTCTGAAGGAGAAATCTATCTCCACTTGGAGAGGCAAGGTTTGATCAGGGATAGTCAGCGTGGCTTTGTCAGAGGAAGGTCATGCCTCACAAATTTGATTGAATTTTTTGAGGAGGTGACCAGATGTGTAGATGAGGGTAGTGCAGTTGATGTAGTTTATATGGATTTCAGCAAAGCCATTGACAAGATATAAGGAAGGCAAATGCGAGGTTTGGAATCCATCCAGGCCATTCAGCTCCTGACTTCATTACATCCTTGATCCAAACATGGACAAAAGAGCTGAACTCCCCAGGTGAGGTGAGAGTGGCTGATCTTGACATCAAGGCCGCATTTGACCCAGTATAGCATCAAGGAATATATGTGCCTCCATATATATTTGTCATTTATATAAACGACGAAGATGACTATGTGGGGGGTAGGATTAGTAAGTTTGTGGATGACACAAAGATTGGCTAGGTGGTTAACAGTGAGGTTGAGTTTCTTGGGCCACAGGAAGATGTAGACGGGATGGTCAAATGGGCAGATAAGTGGCAGATGGAACTTAACCCTGAAAAGCGTGAGGTGATAAACTTTGGAAGGAGTAATCTGACAAGGAAGTATTCAATGAACAGCATGACACTCAGAAGTTCTGAGGAACAAAGGGACCTTGGCGTGTGTGTCCATAGATCTCTGAAGGCGGAGGGACATGTTAGTGGGGTGGTGAAAAAGGCATATGGGACACTTGCCTTTATCAATCGAGGCATAGATTACGAGGGAGATTTACTCTGTATCTAACCCCATGCTGTACCTGCCCTGGAGTGTTTGAGGGGAAAGGGTAGAGGGAGCTTTACTCTGTATCTAAGCTCGTGCTGTACCCACCCTGAGTATTTAAGGGGACAGTGTAGAGGGAGATTTACTCTGTATCCAATCCCGAACTGTACCTGTCCTGGGAATGTTTGATGATGACAGCCTAGAGGGAGCTTTATTCTGTACCTAACCCCGTGCTGCACCTGTCCTGGGTGTTTGTGATGGGGACAGTGTTGAGGGAGCTTTACTCTGTATCTAACCCCATGCTATACCTGTCCTGGGTGTTTGTGATGGGGACAGTGTTGAGGGAGCTTTACTCTGTATCTAACCCCATGCTATACCTGTCCTGGGTGTTTGTGATGGGGACAGTGTTGAGGGAGCACTACTATGAGGAGATGGTGGTCTAGTGGTATTGTCACTAGACTAGCATTCCAGAGACCCAGAATAATTTTCTGGGGTCCCAGTTTCAAATCCCACCACAACCGATGGTAGAATTTGAATTAAAAAAAAAAATCTGGAATTAAAAGTCTAATGATGCCCATTGTTGATTGTTGTAAAAACCCATCTGGGTCACTAATGCCCTTTACGGAAGGAAATCTGCTGTACTTACCTGGTCTGGCCTACATGTGACTCCAGACCCACAGCAATGTGGTTGACTTTTAAACACCCTCTGAACAAGGGCAATTAGGAATGGGCAATAAATGCTGGCCTAGCCAGTGACGCCCACATCCTATGAACGAATAGAAAAAACCTCTATCTATCCCCGTGCTGTACCTGTCCTGGGAGTGTTTGATGGGGACAGTGTAGAGGGAGATTTACTCTGTATCTAACCCCGTGCTGTACCTGTCCTGGGAGGGTTTGATGGGGACAGTGTAGAGGGAGCTTTACTCTGTATCTAACCCTGTGTGTACCTGCCCTAGGAGTGTTTGATGGGGACAGTGTAGAGGGAGCTTTACTCTGTATCTAACCCCGTGCTGTATCTGTCCTGGGAGTGTTTGATGGGGTCAGTGTAGAGGGAGCTTTACTCTGTATCTAACCCTGTGCTGTACCTGTCCTGGGAGTGTTTGATGGGAACAGTGTAGAGGAAGATTTACTCTGTATCTAACCCCGTGCTGTACCTGTCCTGGGAGTGTTTGATGGGGTCAGTGTAGAGAGATCTTTACTCTGTATCTAACCCCGTGCTGTACCTGTCCTGGGAGTGTTTGATGGGGACAGTGTAGAGGGATCTTTACTCTGTATCTAACCCCGTGCTGTACCTGTCCTGGGAGTGTTTGATGGGGTCAGTGTAGAGGGATCTTTACTCTGCATCTAACCCCGTGCTGTATCTGTCCTGGGAGTGTTTGATGGGGTCAGTGTAGAGGGAGCTTTACTCTGTATCTAACCCTGTGCTGTACCTGTCCTGGGAGTGTTTGATGGGAACAGTGTAGAGGAAGATTTACTCTGTATCTAACCCCGTGCTGTACCTGTCCTGGGAGTGTTTGATGGGGTCAGTGTAGAGGGATCTTTACTCTGTATCTAACCCCGTGCTGTATCTGTCCTGGGAGTGTTTGATGGGGACAGTGTAGAGGGAGATTTACTCTGTATCTAACCCCGTGCTGTACCTGTCCTGGGAGTGTTTGATGGAGACAGTGTAGAGGGAGCTTTACTCTGTATCTAACCCTGTGTGTACCTGTCCTGGGAGTGTTTGATGGGGACAGTGTAGAGGGAGCTTTACTCTGTATCTAACCCCGTGCTGTACCTGTCCTGGGAGTGTTTGATGGGGACAGTGTAGAGGGAGCTTTACTCTGTATCTAACCCCGTGTTGTACCTGTCCTGGGAGTGTTTGGAACCTGTGCTGTCGACTGTTCAATTCTACAGCACAAACTTGCCTCTTTTCACATGTGTCTTTATATCTGATGGGTCGCCACAGCAGATTGCTTTAAAGCTCCTTTCGCTGACTACTCAATAACCTGACAGGTCTGATCTCAGGGTCAACATCAGCTTTTGTTATCATCAAAAATACGACATTTTCAAATAATCCTGATTCTCATACGTACATGAATATGCTTTCGTGACCTTCTTACATTTGTCAGCATCGGCAGTCATGCTGACTTTAGGGCTGGTTGACTTCTCGCCTTTCATGATGTTTTGCTCGATGTTGAAACTGGCATGAAACCCCAGGCATTCCTTCACCTGTTCATGGGTGATATCTACAAATATAGAATGAGACCGGATATTAAAGAATAAGGTGAACCTTACTGATAGCATAGCTGAATCATACTGACGGTGCGGTGGGAAATTGTCCAGATAGTCCCAGGCTGCAGTCCTGGCCTGCTCCAATTTAGCTCAGTTTAGATCGCATTGCGCTCCCTGAGCTACATTGGCTCCAGGTCTACTTTCAAATCCCTTCATGTCCTACAACCCTCCAAAATATCTTATAATTTGGATCTCTTGATCATTCCCAATTTTAATCGCTCCACCACTGATTTCTGTGCCTTCAGTTGCCTGGGCTCTAGGCTCAGCAATTCACTCCCTGAATGTTTCAGTGCCCCACTACTCCTTTAAGACACTGCTTAAAACCAGCCTGTATAACCAACCTTCTCCAGCAAAAGAGTTTGAGTTGTCCCTGTGGCCCTTAATTTGGTTATGGGTTTAGCTGCATCATTTGATAAAAAGGGGTTATCTTACCTCGAGACAAAAAATCCCTTTTATATCTCTCATATACCCTACTCACTTCACCTGCATTCACAGCAGTGTTTACCTCCAGACCCTTATTTATAATTAAAGCTACAACTTGATCCATGGCATTTTCTTTTTGAGTTCCCTTTTCAGACTCACTCATACGAACTCCAATAAGTCCCATGGGCTTCCCTCTCAACTTCCAGCATTCAACCCCTTGGTCTTCAATATGAGTTCTTTTTACAGAAGGCAGGGTGTTTTTAAATTCTTCCAAGAGAATAGTCTCTCCGAGATCTTCATAGGTAGTTTCCACTCCTAATGCTTGTATTGACCTGTGAAAACTATTTTGCTTAATCCTTTCAAATTCAATGTAAGTTTGCCCAGGCTGTTTCCTTAAATTTTGAAACTTTTGTCTGTATGCTTCAGGGACCAACTCAAATGCACTCAAAAAGGCATTTTTCATCACATCATAATCCCTAGAAACCTCGTCTGGCAGTGAAGCTTAAATTTCCTGTGCGCTACTGGTCAATTTGCTCTGCATAGGCTATGTCCAGTTTTCCTTTGGCCAGTTCATCTGTTTAGCTATATTCTCAAATGAGATAAAGAATGATTCAAGATTCCTTTCCTCAAACTTCAGAAGAGCCTTCACAAATTTAAACATCTCCCCACTGGGTCCTGATCTGGAAATAGGTCCTACCTCACCTACTGGTGTCTCTTTTTTAACGGCCAGCATTCTAAGCTGGAGTTCCCTGTCTCTCTCTTTTTCTCTTTCCTCCTTTTCTAACCTCACCATTTCTAATTCCCTTTCTTGTTTTCTTTCTCATGGCTGCCTTTCTGCCTATTCTCTTTGAAATGCTCTTTCTTTTTTCGCTGCAATTCCAACTTTTTCATTTGCAACTGGACTGGAGCGCATTCCAATGAGCCACCCTTTGGAAAACTCAGTCTCTCGGGTATTCCCTCCAATTTCAAATGTTGTACTACCTTTTCAATTAACTCTGCTTTCCTAGCTTTGGCAGGCAATCGTACCCTTAATTTATTCGCCAATTCAATTAAACCTGGCTTTTGGGATCCCTCGTAAAATTGTCAGGAACATCTCTTCCACTTGCAGGAAAACTTTAGTAGTTTCCAGTGCCATCTTATTTTTGACTCTACAAGCCTGGTGTTTCCTTTTAGCTTTTATTACTTACTAAATCTACACCCAAATCATCATCACCTTTTGTTCCAAAATATCCCACCCAAGCCCCAAAACTTTGTCAGGGCTCTCACTGGGGATAGTGCGCTGTAATATCAGCCTCACTGGGGATAGTGCGCTGTAATATCAGCCTCACTGGGGATAGTGCGCTGTAATATCAGCCTCACTGGGGATAGTGCGCTGTAATATCAGCCTCACTGGGGATAGTGCGCTGTAATATCAGCCTCACTGGGGATAGTGCGCTGTAATATCAGCCTCACTGGGGATAGTGCGCTGTAATATCAGCCTCACTGGGGATAGTGCGCTGTAATATCAGACTCACTGGGGATAGTGTGCTGTAATATCAGCCTCACTGGGGATAGTGTGCTGTAATATCAGCCTCACTGGGGATAGTGCGCTGTAATATCAGACTCACTGGGGATAGTGCGCTGTAATATCAGACTCACTGGGGATAGTGCGCTGTAATATCAGCCTCACTGGGGATAGTGCGCTGTAATATCAGACTCACTGGGGATAGTGCGCTGTAATATCAGCCTCACTGGGGATAGTGTGTTGTAATATCAGCCTCACTGGGGATAGTGCGCTGTAATATCAGACTCACTGGGGATAGTGTGCTGTAATATCAGACTCACTGGGGATAGTGTGCTGTAATATCAGCCTCACTGGGGATAGTGCGCTGTAATATCAGCCTCACTGGGGATAGTGTGCTGTAATATCAGACTCACTGGGGATAGTGTGCTGTAATATCAGCCTCACTGGGGATAGTGCGCTGTAATATCAGACTCACTGTTCCCTGAGCCATGACAAATGTGAAAAGTTTGATCAAACCACCAGATTGTCCCAATTCTACTTAACAGTTTAATTTAGGTTAACAGAATATGAGCACCAGGTTTCTAAACTTAAGTAAATAACTGTTTATTGAACAAACTGTGATAAACTAGTGACAAAAAAGAAAGAAATATGAATTGCTAATTTCTAACACTATAAGTTAAACTCTACCGCTTCTTAAATCCTTATACACATACACATACAACATACATAAGACACACAAAACATGGATTTTAAGGGTGGGAGAAAACAGGTCAATAGCACCAATTCCGGAGTACAGGACTCGATGGGTTGATTTTGATCGATGTCTTCCAAATTCCTTTCAGCACTTGCCTTTCAATGTTTCTAACAGTGATTTTACTCTTTGCCTCTTAACAGAGACCCTCAGAGAGAAAGCAGATTATAGAGATATGAGGAGAAAAAAAAACAGCTAGTTATTATTGTGGAATTACTGGAATCTTTCACACACAAGAGAAAGAGGTTTTAGGCCTTATTCCTTTCAGGCTAGGAGCTATTCTGCTCTGCTCTCACGCAAAACCTGGTCACCTGTTCAGGAGCCAATTAAAATGCTGGTCCAGGGCTCCTTCCCGGTAACATCCTGTCTTTCATGGCACAATCTGTTCCAGGACTGCAACATTGTATATATTTCTCATCCTGTTCCAGTGGACATGTCTTTCAACCTGCAGCCAATGTAATTTTAATCCCCAGTCCAACAGAAAATGAAAAGATATGTTCTTTACAACAGTCCAACAGGAATAAAAATTTATGTTCCTTACAATACTGTACTATGTTAAAGGCGCTATATAAACCTAAGTCGTTCTTATAGTAGCTGTGTTGTTTGAATTAGACCTGTGATCCTGTGTGTCAGACAGAATTGTCCTAGAATTGAAATTTAGCTTCCAGGAGATGGCTGAGAGCCAATTCAGGAGAATAATCATACAAACATAAAAAAAAAACTGTTTTTATTTTTTGATTTAATCATTTTCATGTACTGGCGTTAAATATATTATAAATTTAGAGGAAATAGTTGTTGTATAGTCAAGAATAATCTAATTGGATATCAAAGAGTACGTTCCCAATTGGCTGTGGGGAAGCGGATGGGGTATTACTTGGAGAATGGACTAATGGCAGGAATATGGGGAAGGGTGGTATGAGGTGAGAAGTCAGCTGATGAGAGCTCTAGTACAGAGTGAGAATGATGTCATTTACCATCCAGCAACATCAGCTGCCAAGTTTTGTGCTTGTGTGATTTGAATCTTGTGTTCTAGCAATGTGTTAACAATGGGATCGGCTCAAGAGTCTGTTCGTAAAGGAATAGTTAGAGATATCTCAACACTGAAAGAAAAAAAAAGGCTTGAATTTATGGAGTGACTTTCACAATCACCAGTCATCTCAAACTGCTCTATAGCTAATGAAGTAGTGTTGTGAGCTCAGCACTTGGCAGAGAGCTCGTATTTGTGATGTGTCACTTTAAACCCAAAGTGAAACTAAAAAGTTTCTGGAAAGGGGGGATAATTGGACTTCTTGGTTATGACATCATTTTTGAGAAGTTAAACTCTGGCTGAGATTACCATGGGGATGAAAGCTAAAATAAAAGAGCCTAATTAAAGCTAATTGGGGTGGTGACAGGTTCCAGCCGGTTCTACTCTAATAGGACACAGTTGAGAACATGGAATTCATGTGAAGAGAAGCAAGCAAAGCTTCCTACAAAAAGTTCAGTCTTCTGTTTGGTGGTAAGCAGAAAGTAGAACCTCAGAAGCTCTTGAGGAAGCAATGCAGATACAAACTAAAAGGGACTGAATCCTAAAAGTGGGGTGAATAGCTCAGGCAGGCAAAAGAGCTGAGAGTTTGTATCAGAGGAGCAGACCGTGAATTAGGTGTGTTGGTAGTTTGGTCAGTTGTAAAGGGAGGCCGGAAAGCTATGCCATCAGGACTGATGTGACTTGGGTTACAGAGGGTTTGTAGACGTGTGCGGTGTTGATGTTAACTGTATCTGGGAACTTTGGATGGGGCCCGGCTGCTGGTGAACATGTGTGAAAAGCCAAATTTCGATTGAGTGGGAATGTGAGAGTTCCTATGCGCCGGAGACCAAGTTAGAGAACTTTGAAATGGTACACGATACCACAAGTATGTGGGAAGTGATCTGAATGCTTGTAGTTTTCATAAGATATATCTTTGTTTTCTCAACTGTTTAAAGCGAAATTAATCTAATTGAGTGAAATACCGTTTGCCTGTTAAAGCATGCTTAATTTTATGTTGATTTTGGGTTTAACAGTTATGTAAAAGTTTTAAAAATGAAGTCTTGTCCATCAATTCCTTTCATTGGCATTGTTCCTTTCTTTTCATGTTATTGGTCTCCACAGGGATTGTAACAGTAGCTACTGTTGTGTTGTAGGAAATGTGGCAACCAATTTGAGGACAGCAAGCTTCACAAATAGCAAAGAGATAATGACCAGGTAAGCTCTGATGAGGCTCTGACCAGCTCTGAAGAAGAGCCATGTGGATCCAAAACACTAACTCTGTTCCTTTCTCCCCAGATTCTGCCAGACCTGTTGAGTTTTTCCAACATTTCCTGTTTTCATTTCAGATTTCCAGCAAGCACAGTATTTTGCTTTTATTATAAATGGCCAGTTAATCTGTTTTTGTGATGTTGATTGAGAGATAAATATTGGCCAGGGCACCGGGGACAACTCCCCTGCTTTACTTGGAAATAGTAACATGGGATCTTTTGTCCACCTGAGAGGGCAGACGTAGCCTTGGAATAATGTTACACACAAAAGACAGATAGCATAGCACTCCCTCAGTGTTGCACTGAAGTGTCAGCCCTGATTCTGTTTTATATTCATATCCTAGATTGGGGCTTGAACTTGGAATCCTACAACTTAGAGCCAAGAGTGTTACCCACTAAGCCACAGCTGACACTCTGAACATTAAGGACCAAACTGAGCATCAACAGGGAATTGGGTGAATAGGAGGAAACTGTAACTTAGCTTTACATTGTGAACAAACTTGACTTACGTTCTTTAACCCTGTTGGACTTGTCCAACACGTATACAAGTTGATAACTACCACCCAGAGTTCCAGAAGAGGCGTAATGTGTGCCATAGTCTTCCAATATTTTAAAATACACCCCCTTGTCATATTCTGTGGGCAGATTCTTTAGATCAATAATAAAATCTTCATCAAGTTCATAACGATTTCTTCGCACCTGGAACTTTGCAAGCTGTATTTGACCTTTTACCCGGAAGTATTCATTATTCTAGATTTAAGAAATTTTTAAAAAACGACCCAATTATTTCATAATGAAACTTAAATCTTATAAACAAGATATAAGGAAACGGTGACCAGTCTCAATCTGTTCCCCATCACTACCCCCCAGCCCAATCCAAATTGCACTCCCCTCCTCTGCCCACACCCCCAAACCAATGCTCCAGCCTCCCTACACACCCCCCCGCCCCCACCAGACACTGCCCATGTCACTCCCCCAGCCCATACTGTTCCCCCACTTCCACCACTTTCCAAACCACTCCCCAGAACTGAAATACTCCCCTGTCCCACATGCACTGCTTCCCCATTCACACCCTGTATAGGCCTCTCCCACTTGCCCTCCACGTACACTACCTCCATCGCCACCCCCCCTCATCTCTTCCTGTCTCAGTCTCTGTCAGGACTCATCTCATCCTCCCTGAGTCAGTCTCATGGTCTCTGTCAGGGCCCGTCCAGCCTTCCTCCCTCTCTCTCCTCATCCCTCCTTCCCGACTCTCCCTTTTCCTCAGTTAGTTCCTCCCTTACTGTTTCGTGTGTGTGTCTGGGGCAGTTTCACTCCCATGTTCTCTCTTTGCCTTTGTTGCTTTACTCTCATTCTCTCCTCCCACTTTTTCTCACTCATTATTTATTAGCCTGTTTGGTGAATATCTTAGATTTATCTCAGAATAATGCAGAGATGACTCACTTACAGGATTTTCTATGTACATGTGGTCCCAGTCAAGGCCAAAGCCTTTTCTCTTTAGAAGCATCTTTGCTTAATAAGCTGTCTTGTTTCACTCACAGGTTTAAGCAATCAAATACAATTATGTAGACCAGAGAACAGAATAACAATCAAACACAGATGAATAAAACCATTGAACAGCATACCCCACCTCTCTCTACCTTCCTCTCACTTGCCTGGCCTTAATCTCTCCCCTCTCTTTCTCTTCCTTTCCCCAAGCTCTCTCACCACCCATTCTCTCCCCATGTGCATGCTCTTTTCCCATTCTATCCAAGCTAATCTCTCTCCCCCATACTCTTATTCTCCTCCATGTCCAACCTCACCCCCGTGCTCTCTCTCTCTCACTTGCCCCCTCCCCCATGCACTCTCTCTCACCTTCCATGCTCTCCCTCACTCCCTTGTTCTTGCTCTCTCTCTACCCCCATGCTCACTCTCTCTCTCTCTCGCCTCCATGCTCTCTCTTTCCCCCACTCTATGCTCACCCGCTCTCTCTCGCCATGCACTGGCTCTTTCCCTTGTGCACTCATGCTCTCCCTTTTTCCCCATGCGCTCGTTCTCTCCCTCTCCCCGTGCACACACGCTCTCCCTCTCCCCCTTGTGCTTACTCTCTCCCCCTCCGCATGATCTCTCCCATTCCCCTGAGCTCACTCTCTTCCCTATGCTCGCTCTCTCTTCCCTGTGCTCGCTCGCTCTCTCCCTCTCCCCCATACTCCCTCTTTCTCTCTGCCCTGTGCTTGCTTGCCCTCTCTCTCTCTCTGCAATGCTCTCTCCCCCATGCTCTCTCTCACTGTACTCTCTCTTCACCCCACTATCTCTCCCCAATGTTCTCTCTATCCACCCGCTCTTTGTCCCATGCTATCTCTCCCTGTTTGCTCTATTCTTCCACTTTATCTCTAATTCTGTGCTCGCTCTATCCCCCACTCTCTCCCTCTGTCTCTCCCTGTCCCACTCTCTCCCCCTCTCTCTATCCACCACTCTCTTTCTGTCTCTGCCCCACTCCCTCTCTCCCCTTGTGATGCCTTTAATATGGGACTGTACCTGTGACTGATTGAGACTTAACAGAATCTCGAGGTTTCTTGATTTGTTGACATTGAATCCGATATGAGCCGTGGGATTTACTTTCTGAGTGTTGGTTCTCTGAGAGAACCCAATGTTGAAATTTGTAGTAGAATCTTCCATGATCTTTGAGACAACTTCAGATGAACTTTCATATACCTCAGTTGTTAAGGCTTGATCAGCTCGAGTCTGGAAGAATCAAGTCAAACCACTGGATTCAGTTGGGGATCAAGAATATAATCATAGAATCAAAAATAGTTACAACACAGGGGGAGGCCATTTAGCCCATGATGTCCATGCTGCCTCTCTGGAAGAGTAATTCCCTTGTGCCATTTCCCTGCCTTTTTCACGTAGCCCTGAAAATTTGTCTAGTTAATGATCTAATTCTCTTTTGAAAGCCTCGATTGACCCTGCCTCCCCCACGCTTTCAGGCAGTGCAATCCAGATCCTAACCACTCACGGTGTGAAAACATTTTTTCCCTCATGTTGTCATTGTTTCGGTGTCCTCTGGATCTCGATCTTTCCACCAAAGGGGACAGGTACACCCTATTCACTCTGCCCAGACCCCTCAGGATTTTGAATACCTCTATCAAATCTCCCCTCAAACTTCCCTTCTCCAATTAGGAAAACAATCCCGGCCTCTCCAGCCTCCAGACACCCTCAGAGATCCCCCCCACAACCAGGCAAAGCCCACCCAATCCATAGGGAGAGTCCTCCCACCCCATTGATTCTTCCCATCCAATAACTGAAGCCTTCCACCCCACAGACAGACCCCAATCTCTGCGGGTATGTTTGAGTCCCTGCCACTCTCTTATGTCACACTGTCGGGAGGCTTTTCTTCTTACCTGATAGTAGAAACTTATGATATTCCAGGGAATTCGGAAATAGGTCCTTCTGTTTCCATCATAGGCTCGATTACACAGACCATTGTAGATTCTGTTATTGAAAGGACTTCTTCTGGGCTCCATTCCAAAGAAATTCACTCTAGAAATCAACGTTCACATCAGTGATTCATTTCAAATCAGCTCATAGTGTCAGTGGCTGTGCCCTCTCCCTCTAGGCTCATTCGCTCGTGATCCCTCCGTCTCTCTATCTAGGCTCGCTCATTCACTCGCATTCGCTCTCTCTCTCTCACCCTCTAGACGATCTCTCCCTCTCGCCTTCCAGGCAATCTCTCTCTCACCTTCCAGACCCTCTCTCTCTCTCTCTCTCCTTCCAAACCTTCTATCTCTCTCCTTCTCTCACCCTCCAGACCCTCCCTCTCTCTCTCTCTTGCCCTCCAGACCCTTTCTCTCTCTCTCTCTTTTCCAGACCTTCTCTCTATTGCGCCCTCCAGACCCTCTCTCACCTTCCAGACTCTCTCTCTCTCTCTCCCCATCCAGACCCTCTCTCTCTCCCCATCCAGACCCTCTCTCTCGCTCTCCAGACCCTCTCTCTCTCCCCATCCAGACCCTCTCTCTCTCCCCATCCAGACCCTCTCTCTCTCCCCATCCAGACTCTCTCTCCCCATCCAGACCCTCTCTCTCTCGCTCTCCAGACCGTCTCTCTCTCGCTCTCCAGACCGTCTCTCTCTCGCTCTCCAGACCCTCTCTCTCTTCCCCTCCATTCCCCCCTCTCTCTCTCTCTCCCTCCAGACCTTCTCTCTCTCTCTCTCGCCCTCCAGACCCTCTCTCTCTCTCACCCTCCAGACTCTCTCTCTCTCTCTCCCCCTCCAGACCCCCTCTCTCTCTCCCTCCAGAACTCTCTTTCGCCCTCCAGACTCTCTCTCTCTCGCCCTCCAGACCCTCTCTCTCTCTCTCTCCCTCCAGACTCTCTCTCTCTCTCACCCTCCAGACCCCCTTTCTCTCTCACTTTTTCTCCCTCTCTCTCTTGCCCTCCAGACCCCCTCTCTCTCCCACTTTTTCTCCCTCCAGACCCTCTCTCTCTCGCCCTCCATTCCCCCCCTCTCTCTCTCTCTCTCTCTCCCTCTGGACTCTCTCTCTCTCCCACCCTCCAGACCCTCTCTCTCTCTCCCGCCCTCCAGACCCTATCTCTCTCTCTTGCCCTCTAGACCCTCTCGCTCTCTCTCTCTCTCTCCCTCCAGACCTTCTCTCTTTCTCGCCCTCCAGACCCTCTCTCTCACCCTCCAGACTCTCTCTCTCTCTCTCTTGCCCTCTGGACCCTCTCTCTCTCTCTCTCCCTCTCCCTCCAGACCATCTCTCTCTTGCCCTCCAGACCCTCTTGCTCCCTCCCTCTCCCCCTCCAGATCCTCTCTCTCTCTCGCCCTCCAGACCCTCTCTCTCTCTCCCCCTCCAGATCCTCTCTCACCTTCGATCTCTCAACCTCCAGACCCTCTCTCTCTTGCCCTCCAGACCCTCTCACCCCCTCTCTCTTCCCCTCCAGACCCTCTCTCACTCTCACCCTTCCAGACCCCCTCTCTCTCTCCCCCTCCAGACCCCCTCTCTCTCTCCCCCTCCAGACCCCCTCTCTCTCTCCCCCTCCAGACCCCCTCTCTCTCTCTCTCTCCCCCTCCAGACCCTCTCTTTCCCTCTATCTCTCAACCTCCAGACTCTCTCTCTCTCCCTCCAGACTCTCTCTCTCTCTCTCTCGCCCTCCAGATCCCCTCTTTCTCTCTCTCCGCCTCCAGACCCCCTCTCTCTCTCTCACCCTCCAGACCCTGTCTCTATGTCTCTCTCTCTCGCTTGCCCTCCAGACCCTCTCTCTCTCTCACCTTACACAACCTCTCTCTCTATCTCTTGCCCTCCAGACCCTCTCTCTCTCTAGACTCCTTCTTTCTCTCCCTCTTGAGATTCTTTCTCTAGACTCTCTAGACTCTCCCCAGACTCTCACCATCTCTGTCCCAAGATTCTCACCATTCTCTCTCTCTCGATTCTCACCATCTCTCTCTTTAGACTCTCACCATCTCTCTCTCTAGATTCTCACCATCTCTTTCTAGACTCTCTCTCTCATTTCATACATGGCTTCTCTTCCTGCTGTTGTATTACATAAACGAAGATTGTTTAATTTTAAAAAAATCCTAACCTTCACTGGTAAGGAAAAACCAGTAAAGGTCGGAAATGACTGGTGTGGCCTGAACTGAAGTTCCATTTTAAGGCACACAAGAACAGAACAGACCAAGTTTTATTGGTTTTCCTTTGGTTGTATCTTTTTAATCGGCCTGCCTGTTGTGAGCTTTGGTGCACAGACACATTGGCCCCTAATCTCTGAGTTTATTGGAGTTGTAAAGGTGGGGGTGGGAGGAGTGTGGGGTAGGGGTACCCAGAGATGTGCTAGGGAACAGCCCCCCCAGCCCTGCTGCAAGTCCCCAGGTAACAATTGCCCAGTGATTGCCTGGAAAGCTCACACTTGCGTTGGGCAATTGCCCCGCAATTAGGACCATCAAAAATAAGATTTAATCGCAAATCTCAGATGGTTCTGACTGTCTTACAGTAATAGTTACACGGGGAAAGTTTGAACTTTCTAACTCTTGGGTAACAATAGTACTGACTCCACACCCGCCCTCCCCCCTCACCCCACCCCCTCAACTCCACCTTGGAACTCCCCATGAACATTTCATCTCCTGACTGACCACCAACCCCACCTTCCCCCTGGACTGACCTCCCCTGACCGACCCCTGCCCACTGACCACCCGACACCACCCCCCCCACTCACCTTCCGACCCTCATACCTCCACTGATCATCCAACCCGGCCCCCGACCACTCACCACCCATTCCCCCCAGCCAACCCCTCACACTACCCAACAACTGATCCCCCGGCAAACTCCCTCAACTGACCACCCGAGCCCCTCCCTGACAGATCCCCATCCGCTGACTGCCTGACCCCTCCCCAATGGACCCTCTTCCAGTGACCACCCAACCCTCCCGCTCAAACGTCCACCCACACGCCAACCGATTCCCCACACTGACCTTCCAATCTCGCTTCCCCCAACCCTACTTCCTGACAGCACCTGCCCCAATCCTATCCACTTTCCTGACAAACTTACTTTCTCCCTGGCTTCTGAAAGTGGCTGGACTTATAAATGTGCTTGCTTTCTGGCAGCTAGTGCCGTTAAAAAAGGGGGCATGGCTTCCTTACCTCCAACTTTCCAGCCCCCGACTGAAGGCCCCAGGATTGCGCTGCCCTACACAATTCCCGCCTGGCCAGAGTTGGAAGGTTGGGCTAGAAAGGATCACCTGGATTTCCAGGTAGGAAACTAGGAGCGAAGTGGTAATTCAACTCGGATTGCCATTCTGCAGAACTTCAGGCCCATTGTTGTTGCTTACCCTGACCCTGCAATGTCTCCAATTTCCAAAGGTTCCAAGGTTTTCTGACAGGGAGACCTATATGACTCACAGTCATCCTCATCACTGTAGTCACCACAATCATCATCATTATTACACCTTAGCCTCCTGTTGATACAATGTCCTGAAGAAAGCACAAACACAGAACATTCCTCAATATTGTAGTGTAAGGATCTGACACATAGAGGGTTAATGTGGGACTGAGCTCAGTGATGTAAGAGAACACATGACTTGCACCTGGGGGTCAGTGTATCATTGGACAGAGCCGTGTGCAGAAGCAAAATGGAGACAGTTCCTAGCTTGAATCCTTCACTTTATACATGTACATAGTCATTGCAGTTATTAAAAAGATGCAGTTAACCTACTTAAGACTCTGAAGACTTGATTAGGACCTACTGAATGGTATCCAACACCCTACAACATAGCAGCAGTGAGTGGTAAAACCCAAAACCTCACAAAAAATGCAGGGAAACTAAAATCCTGCAAGATGGAAGAAAACATTGAAGAGATTATCTGACCTGAAGAGAAGCTCAAGAAGCAGAAATGCAGGGAATAGTCCTCAGAGAAAAGCTCCAAAGAAAGGCTCGGAAGCTGATGGCAGAAATTTAAAATTCCTCACTTCAGCAGAAGACACCATGGGATCTCTTGAAAGTCCTGAGCGCAGAGTCAGCAGACCTAGCAGGGGTGAGCTAAAACTTTCTAATTCCACGATATGGCAAGACCCGATAAACTTTTAAATAGTTCAGTGGTCAGAGATTCCTGTTTAAAACCTCCGGAGAAACTAAGTTCCCGAGTTGGTGCCTGAATGTCAGTGTCCGAGCTCGCTCCAAAAAGGAAAAAAACTGATTAATTCAGAAGAATCATGATTAAAGAAACAGCTTTAAAGACCAGCAAAGGCCAGTGAAGTAGGTCAGTGGACGAAAGCCTGACTATACTCTCAAAGAGCAGAGCATTTTCAAAACTGGACACCAACAGTGGCTTTTGGAAACTCCCTCTTGATGAAGAGTCCAGCCTGCTGACCACATTCATTACCCCTCTTTGGCAGATTCTGCTTTAACCGCCTGCCGTTTGGAATCACGTCATCAGAAATATTTCAGTGTATGATGTTGACCATTATGCAGGGCCCATGGGGGGTCACTTGCCATGTGGACGATGTATTGGTTCAGGGTACAATGGTGGAGGGACATGGCAAGAGATTCACAGCAGTCTTAGAGCTCCTGCAGGATGGAGGGCTGACGCTGAAAGAGAAATGTGATTTCTTCAAAGCATCAGTTCAGTTCCTGAACCAGATCTTCATCAACAAAGGCATCACGGCAGACCCACAGAAAACTAATGTTATTAGCGAGTTTCCATCTCAGATGAGAATCCCTTCCTTTCTTTTTGATTATCTTAGATACTCAATCCCTAGGTGATGGAAAGTACCAGATCTGATTTATCCTCGTCACCAGTTTGTTATAGAGTTGATTTTCTGTGCAACTTTTCTTGGTGGAAACAATGGACTTTAATCACAAGACAGCAGCAGCAGCTACATGTGTATATCTAACTCTATAAGTAAAGAAGAACTTCCTTCGAGGTTCCTTGTGCTGCTAACCCATTGGTTTACATAGATCATGTGATCTTACAATACAGGATTATTCTTAGAGCTACAGTCCTTTGTTTATCAAAACTACTATAATAACCCATCAGTTAGAGATTGTGTTTGGTGTGAGATATATTTTATCAGCCAATGTAAGGATTCTCCGCAGTGAGCCACAACTCTTCATATTGATTATTCACATATTTGGGCAGATGAATGTACTCCCAATTGTAACTGACACCTAGCCCATTTATAAGAAGTTGCTGATGAGATCCTTTAACTGATGCACACTTAGGTCCCAGCTGTTCACATTATATATTGATGTAATATTTCCAAGTTTGCTGATGACACAAAGCTAGGAGGGAATGTGTGTTGTGAGGAAGATGTAAAGTGGCCTCAAGGGGATTTGGACAGACTTAGTGAGTGGGCAAGAACATGGCAGATGGAATTTAATGTGGAAAAATGTGAGGTTATCCACTTTGGTAGAAGGAACAGCTGTGCAGAGTATTTCTTAAATGATGAGTGTCATGAGCACTTTAATCACTTCAAGGGACACTGATTGCTATTTTGGGATAAGGCATCTTTTACAAGAAAGGGTAATTAAGCAGTTGATAAAAAGGCTCGAAACTTCTTGATCCGGATGGTCTGTGTACAAAGAGGCTCACATGGTTTCATGGTTCTGAAAAAAAAGCCATGCCTGGAGACTGTTTTTAAAAAGTAGGTTTTGGTCTTGTCTTTGAGAAGAGAAGGATCAACTGCTTGAGAAGGAAAACAGCAGTCTTTTTTCAGAGTAGAGTAAGTCCACAGCCAGAAGTGAATACAAACTGCTCCGAAGTTGCTACGTGCTGGGATAGAGTACCTGCAAGTATTCCTTGAGCCCGCCTGGAAGGCAGTGCCAAAGTCATTGATTGTTTTGTGAATCAGTGCTGAGAGACCATAGAACCATAGAAAAGTTATAGCACAGAAGGAAGCCATTCAGCCCATCTTGTCCATGCCAGCCCGAGGACATCCAGGTGCCATTTCTAATCCCACCTTCCTGCACCCAGCCCGCAGCCCTGCAGCTTACAGCACTTTAGGTGAAAATCCAGGTACGTTTTAAAAGAGTTTAGAGTTTTTGCCTCTACCACCAACTTGGGCAGCGAATTCCAGACACCCACTACCCTGTGCATAAAAAAAGTTCTTCCCCATTTCCCCCCTACACCTTCTGCCACTTATCCTGAATCTATGTCCCCTGGTTCTAGTATTCTCCATCAAGGGAAACAATTTTATCCTGTCCACTCTATCTATTCCCCTCATAATTTTGTACACCTCAACCAAGTCAACTCTCAGCTGCTTTTGTTCTAAGGAAAATAACCCCAACCTATCCAATCTCTCCTCATAGCTACACTATTCTAATGCTGGCAACATTCTTGTAAATCTCCTCTGCACACTCTCCAGAGCTATTATGTCCTTCCTGTAATGTCGTGACCAGAACTGCACATCATACTCCAGTTGTGGCCTCACTAGTGTTTTAAAAAATTCCAACATTATATCCTTACTTTTATATTCTATACCTCTGCCAGTGAAGGAGAGCATTCCATATGCCTTCCTTACAACCTTGTCTACTTGAACTGCTGCCTTCAGGGACCTGTGTACTTGTACGCCAAGATCTCTCACTTCTTCTACCCCTCTTAGTATATTCCCATTTATTGTGTAATCCCTGTAACTGTTTGAACTCCCTAAATGTATGACCTCACACTTCTCTATGTTAAAATCCATCTGCCACTTTACCGCCCACTCCACCAAACCATCTATATCGTTTTGGAGATTATGGCTATCCTCTACACTATCCACTACTCGGCCAATCTTTTGTGTCATCTGCAAATTTCCCAATCGTACCCCCCACTTTCACTTCCAAATCGTTAATATATAACACAAACAGCAAGGGTCCCAACACCGAGCCCTGTGGAACACCACTTGAGACAACTTTCCATTCGCAAGGGCATCCATCTATCATTACCCTTTGTTTCCTGTTACAAAGCCAACCTTTTATCCAGTTTGCCACATTATCCTGAATCCCCATGGGCTTTTACTTTCCTGACCAATCTGCCATGTGGGATCTTGTCAAATGCCTTGCTAAAATCCATGTACACAACATCCACTGCACTACCTTCATCAACCCTTCTTGTCACTTCCTCAAAGAATTCAATCAAATTTGTGAGGCAAGACCTTCCTTTAAGAAATCCATGCTGACCATCCCTGACTAGTCCATGCCTTTCCACATGACAGTTAATCCTATCTCTCAGGATTGATTCTACTAATTTGCTCACCACTGATGTAAGACTAACAGGCCTATAATTGGCATTTCTTTTGATCCCTTTTTAAACAATGGAACTACATTTGCATTTCTCCAGTTCTCCAGTGCCTCCCCTGTATCTAGTGAAGATTGGAAAATCATCCTCAGAGCATCTGCTATCTCCTCCCTGAATTCCTTCAGCAGCCTCGGAAACAATCCATCTGGCCCCGGTGACTTATCAACTTTCAAGGATTTCAACCCTTCGAGTACTTCCTCTCTCTTTATGACTATCCTGTCCAATATCTCGCAGTGTTCCTCCTGGACTACTATATCTACATTCTCCCTTTCCTTTGTAAACACGGAGACAAAATATTCATTCAAAACCCTTCCCACAGCCTCTGCATCTACACACAAGTTTCCATCTTAATCTCTGATAAGGAAAAAGTGGGGCCTAACTAACCTTTTAGCATTAATGTATTGGTAAAACATCTTTGTGTTATCTTTAACTTGACTTGCTAATCTTTTTTCATGCCCTCTCTTTGATTTCCTTATTTCCTTTTTTACTTCGTCCCTGCCCTTCCTATATTTGTCTAGGCTATCTGCAGTGCTTAGTTCTTTGTGCCTATTGTACGCTTTCTTTTTCTGTTTGATCTTCCCCTGTATTCCACTAGACAACCCGGGAGGTCTAGATTTGGCAGTACAACTCTTATTTTTGTAGGGAACATGTCTACTTTGTACAACTAGGATCGCGCATGTTAGTGCTTTCCACTGGTTTTCCACTGTTTTATCCTCCAGCAGTGCTGTCCAGTCCACCTCAGCCAAGTCCCTTCTCATTTCTGCAAAATATGCCTTTCCCCAGTTCAAGACTTTTACTCCTGCCTTATCTCTGTCCTTTTCCATGGTAATGCTAAATCTAACTGAATTGTGATCACTGTCCCTGATATGGTCGCCAACTGTCACTTCACCCACTTGCCCTTTTTCGTTCCTCAAGACTAGGTCTAGAATTGCATCTCCTCTGACTGGGTTTGTCACTAATTGGTTGAAAAAAGTTTCCTGAACACACTGCATGAATATTTCTCCCTCAGTGCCCCTTGTATTGTTTGAATCCCAGTTGATATTAGGATCGTTGAAGTCTCCTACTATTATTGCCCTCTTGTTCTTTCAAGCAGAAATTTGCCTAAATATTTGTTCTTCTATGTCCCTTTCACTATTTGGAGGTCTGTAGTATACTCCCAGTAGTGTGACTGCCCCTTTTTTATTTCTAAGCTCAATCCATAAAGCCTCGTTTGTTGACCCATTTAGTATATCATCCCTTCTCACAACTGGAATTGAATCTTTAGCCATTAGTACTACCACCCCCCCCACCCCACCTCCTTTCTTATCCCCCACTCTATCGTGTCTGAAGACTCTATAACCAGGGATATTAAACTGCCAATTTTGTCCCTCCTTTAGCCAGGTCTCCGTTATAGCAATGACATCCTGCTGCCATGTGTCTACCTGTGCCCTTAACTCATCTACCTTGTTTGTAATAATCCTTGCGCTGAATTATAAACAGTTTAAACCTGTCAATTTCCCTTGCTGGACACTTTGTAAACTTGGCTTCTCCTGTAACTCTATGTCTATCATAATGTCCCTAGCTAATGTCCTAACTCCATTTTTCTGATCTGAATCTGACCTATCTGATCCTACTCCTGGGATCCCATCCCCCTGCCACACTAGTTTAAATACTCCCAACAGAACTAGCAAAAGCCCCCACAAGGACACCGGTCCCAACTCTGCCTGGGTGCAGCCCGTCTGGTTTGTACAGTTCCCACCTTCCCCAGAACCAGTCCCAGTGCCTCAAGAATCTGAATCCCTCCCGGCTACACCATCTCTCCAGCCACATGTTCATTTGGTCTATCCTCTTATTCCTGCTCTCGCTAGCACGTGGAACTGGGAGTAATCCTGAGGTTACTACATTTGAGGTCCTGCATTTTAATTTATCTCCTAACTTCCTGTACTGAGCTTGCAGGTCCTTATCCCTTAGTTTACCTATGTCGTTGGTATCAGTGTGTACCACAACCACTGGCTGCTTACCTTCCCTCCCCAGAATGTCCTGCAGCTGCTCCATGACATCCTGGACCAAGCATGTAACGTGACGCCATTTCAAAATCTTCACTGCCTATCCTTTGCCTATGAATCATTGACTTTTAACCTCGGCAGAATCCCTGCAGTACTGTTTTTATTTCATTGGTGTGTGTGCATGTGTGCATGGGACACAATCAGGGGACCCAATTTCAAAATAAGGGGGAAGCCACTTCGGACCGAGATGGGGAGAAATTTTTTACTCAAAGTTGTGAAGCTTTGGAATTCTCTACCCCAGAGGGCTGTGGGAACTCAGTCATTGAGTATGTTTAAAGCAGAGATTGACAGATATCTAAATACCAATGATGTAAATGGATATGCGATAAGTGAGGGAAAAAAGCATTGAAGTGGATGATCAACCATGATTGTACTGAATGGTGGAGCAGACTGAATGGCTTACTGCTGCTCCTATGTTCCTACTCAGATAACATCATCACTTAAGCACAGCAACACACACATGCTGTAACACGCTCATACATACATGCACAGGCAGTTACATAAACTCAGACGTTTAACACATAATCTGGGAAATTACCACTGTCACATTGGAAGTTGCTTCCACAGTTGATGACTGGCTCCTCACAGTTACCGCTGACTGGACAGCTTTCCTCATCAGATAATATGTCTGTGCAAATTCTGCCCCCGAACTGACCGAATCGTAGGATATTCCTGGATCGATACTGTACAGAAAGCAGAGAACATTCAGACTTTCTGAAAACACTTTAGGAATCTTCTCCACATTAAAAGTGCTAGATAAATCCAAGTTGTTACAAACACCTGTGTCACAACACATAAGTTAGCTCAGCGTTTGAGTAAATGTCCCTTTGTTAATCCATATCACATTACAAATGCCTACCATCTAGAAGGACAAGGGCAGCAGATAGATGGGAACACCACCACCTGGAAGTTCCCCTCCAAATCACTCACCATCCCAACTTGGAAATATATCTCCGTTCCTTCACTGTCGCTGGGTCAAAATCCTGGAACTCCCTCCCTAACAGCACAGTGGATGTACCTACACCACATGGACTACAGAGGTTCAAGAAAGCAACTCACCACCACCTTCTCAAGGGCAAGTAGGGATAGGTAATAAATGCTGGCCTAGCCAGCCATGCCCTCATCCTGTGAATGAATTTTTAACCAAACACGATGTCATGTAAAGGTTCAGGTGAGATTTGGCACTGTAGCCAATCATCTTTTTTAGTCTTTCACATGATGTGGGCATCGCTGACTGGGCCAGCATTTTTATTGCTCATCCCTACTTGCCCTTGAGAAGGTGGTGGTTTGCTGCCTTCTTGAACCACTGCAGTCCATGTGGTGTAGGTACACCCACAGTGCTGTTAGGAAGGGAGTTCCAGAATTCTGCTTGAGTTATGCATAAAGATAATGTTCATTTCTTACCCGAAGGCCTTTGCATGGCTGACAGGATGACCATTGACCCCAGGGTGAGAGTTCACAGGGGATCTTAGCTGGAGTATTCACGTCTCTCTCTGTTCTCCTCCGATGTGCTTCATTTTCTAGTTGAGTCCTGAAGAATCGACAGACGATAGCCATTGAGCTCATTCCTCCAATCAGAGGCTCCAGAGTCTTCCGGGGAAGGGAGGGGGGGCAATTTTTAATTTATTTATTGAGGAACCTAGGTGAAATGGCAAATCCTGGAGACAGCAGGAAGTTTGGAAAGATGTGGAGAGAGGAGGAGGGGATAAATCAGGAATAATTTGAAAGTTCAGATTAATAGGACAACCTAATCCAGAGGGAAGAACACCATAGTGTATTTACAGGATGGGGTTATGGGGAAGAGGGGTACAAATGGGTTTTAAAAATGGAGTATTTATTAAAGGTAGGGCATAGTGAAATAGTTAAAAGGGATGAGTTGGGGATATTTAAAGGAAGAAGTGTAGGGGAAAGTGTAGATAGAATTTAAAGGGCGACAGTGTAAGGAGATATTTAAAGGGGGTATTTGTAAGTGATATTGAAATGGGGGTAGAAGTGTAGAAGTGTAAGGGGAATTTAAATTGAGGGGATTTAAAGGAAGGGGAAGTGTAAGGGTATTTACACCCTAACTGAATCAAGCATCGGTAGCATTTCTACTTTACTGGCAAACTGTTGTGTGGTTGAACCCAGGAGAGGCTTGGTGCTCTTTCCTCACTCAGTGTTAGTGCCAACAGGGTAGAGACACTCAAACTTTGCCCTGATGTTTGTTATTGAAGCAGACTGCCTCATACTGACCTCAGTTCCACTTTTCCAAGTATCATCGTTGGACAAAGGAAGCTCATTCCCTGTGGCCTTTTGTAATGAGGTGTGAGGGAGTGGGGCAGGGAGCACTAGAACTGGGATCAGTCAATGGTTTTGGAATAATGCACATTCCACTCCCAACAAGTGCATTGTTTGATTCTTATGCTATCCACCTCTAAAGGCTATGAGTGGACTTGATTTCCCTCCATTCCTCAGCCAGGGTCCAATGGACAGCACTCTCACCTCTGAATGAGAAGTGTTCAAATCCCACTCCAGAGACATGAACAGAATCTTGGCTGACAGTGCAGTTTTGAGGGAATGCTGCACTGTCCATCTTTCGGATAAGATATTAAACCGAGGCCCAGTCTGTAAATGGACGTAGAAGACCCCAAGGTCACTATTTTCAAATGCAGCAGGGGAGTTCTCCCCGGTGTCCTGGCCAATATTTATCCCTCAATCGACATCACAAAAACAGATTCTCTGCTTATTATCACATTTTTGTTTGTGGGATCTTGCTGTGTGAACATCTGTGGCTGAGTTTCCTGCATTCCAACAGGCACTACATTTAAAAATACTTAATAGGCTGTGAAGCACTTCTGGATGTCTCGAGGCTGTGAAAAACACTATATATCAATGGTGAGGTGATGGCTTAGTGATATTCTCACTGACTTGTATTCCAGAGACCCAGGGTAATGCTCTGGGGAACCTGGGTTCAAATTCCACCACAGCAAATGGTGAAATTTGAATTCAATAACAATTTGGATGACTATGAAACCATTTGCTGAGTGTTGTAAAAACCCATCTGGTCTCGTTCACCAATGCCCCTCTAGGGAAAGAAATATGTGATTCCAGACCCAGTGTGGCCTGAACAAGGGCAATTAGGGATCAGCAATAAATGCCAGCATCTCGTGAACAAATAAAAAAAAAGTTAACTTTTTTTTTCCAACAGCAATAATTACAAACATGCCCTTACCTTTCCTTACCCTCTGAGTTAGGCAAAAGTGTCACAAAGGAGAACAGAAAAACATAGAGAGAAACTATGGTCGCCATCTCTCGAGCTGTCCTGTTGGGTTGTCACACATCGAGTTGCCTTAGAGCAATAGGACTAAATGGAACACGTCTGTCAATCATCAACAAGGCAGCTCCACTCCCACTGAGGTCATTAGCTCACTGTAGGTCTACACAGCTGACAGAAAGATAAGAATGGGTTTCCAATGGGCAGCAACAGGAATTGGCTCTGCCAACAACTTGAAACAAGAGTACAGAGTGAGCTGGAAAGTCAAGATTTTCTCTCAAAGGTGAATCGAAGCGTGGAACAGGTTTACTAGGGGAGGTACAATGAAAGGGAAAGCGTGAGCGGGGCTGGATTGTTTCTGGAGGGGAATCCGAGAGAATGGGGTTGAGGAATTTGGTGAGGAGGTTAGTGGATATGAGGAGAAAGTGAGGGGAGGTTAGTGGATGAGAGGGTGGGGTTGAGGGACATGGAGAGGATGAGAAGGTGGGATCGAGGATTTTGATGAGAAGATGGGTAGGTGGTGAAAAGGTCCTATATGATCCTAACGGATTTGGTGAGATGAGACCACCTTTAGTGATTAGGGCAGGGCCCCTGGCTGATTTTCTCATTACAGATCTGGGACAACAAGAAAACTCTGGTCGCTGTCCACAAACCACTCACCCAACCACCCCCAGCTAACTGGGTACAGAGCAGGAGCTGAAGTGGAGACCAACTGCTGAGCCATGGGTTATAGATGGGTGAGCAAAGGGTTAACACTGTTTCGAGGCCATTATACTTGAGTGCATGTAATTGTGAAAAAAAACACAAGTGTGTGATCTGGAGACATAACCAATTGGGACCCAAGTTCTGGAATGGCTACCACTGAGTTGAGTTGAGTTGTAAGGAACCCTGAATGAGTTTCAGTGGTGAAGTCTTGCTTAAAATTGACAGATTGAACAAAGGACCTTATTTAGGCTGGTTGGGTCAGAGAAAAGCAAGGAAGTTTTTAAGGCAGAACTAGATAAATTCTTGATAAAGAAGGGGGTGAAAGGTTACCAGGGTAGGGCAGGAATGTGGAGTTGAGGTTACAATTGGATCAGCCACGATCTTATTGAATGGCGGAGCAGGCTTGAGGGGTCGATGGGTTTATTCCTGCTCCTAATTCATACACAAGTTACAGGGAACATTTACAAAAGGCTGGTTCAGCCTCAGCTGCAACATTGCATCCAATTCTGGGCACCATGTCTTAGGATGTCAGGCCTTGGAGGGAATGCAAAGGAGATTTACTAGACTGGTACCAGGAATGAGGGGCTTCAACACATGTGGAGAGACTGGAGGAGCTGGGATTGTTCTCAGAATCAAAGAATTGCTGCAGCACAAAAGGAGGCCATTCAGCCCATCATGTCTGCACTGGCTCACCGAACGAGCAATTCACCTAGGAGCCATTCCCCTGCAACCCTGCACAATCTTCTTTTGCAGATAACAGTCTGATTCCCTTCTGAATGCTTCAGTTGAACCTGCCTCCACCACACTCTCAGGCAGTGCATTCCAGACCTTAACCACTCGCTACATAAAATGTTTTTCCTCACATCACTTTTTCTTCAAATCTGTGCCATAGAGCTATAGAGTTAAACATCACAGAAACAGGCCTTTCGGGCCATTGTGTCCATGCTGGCATGAAGCACCTATCTATCCTAACCCCATTTTCCAGCATTTGGTCTGTAGCCCTGTATGCTATGTCATTTCCAATGGTCATCTAAATACTTCATAAATGTTGTGAGGGATTCTGCCTCTATCAGCCCCTCAGGCAGTGTGTTCCAGATTCCAATCACCCTCTTGGTGAAACAATTTTTCCTCAAATCCCTTCTAAACCTCCTGCCTCTTACCTTAAATCTATGCCCCCTGGCTATTGGCACCTCCTCTAAGTGGAAAAGTTTCTTCCTATCTACTCTATCTATGCCCCTCATAATTTTGTATACCTCTATCAGGTTCCACCCCTCAGCCTTCTCTGCTCTAAGGAAAACTACCCTAGCATATCCAGTCTCTCTTCATAGCTGAAACTCTCCAGCCCAGGCAACATCCTGGTGAATCTCCTCTGCACCCTCTCCAGTGCAATCACATCCTTCCTATAGTGTGGTGACCAGAACTGCACACAGTACTCCAGCTGTGGCCTAACTAGTGTTTTATACAGCTCCAACATAACCTCCGTGCTCTTATATTCTATGCCTCGGCTAACAAAGGCAAGAATCCCATATGCCTTTGTAGCCACCTTACCTACCTGTGCTGCTGCCTTCAGGGATCTATCGACATGTACACCAAGATCACTCTGATCCTCTGTACTTCCTAAGGTCCTACCATTCATTGTGTATTCCCTTGCTAGTTAGTCCTCCCAAAATGCATCATCTCACACTTCTCAGGATTAAATTCCATTTGCCACTGCTCTGCCCATCTTACCAGCCCATCCATATCATCCTGTAGCCCTCTGGTTCTTGATCCTTCCACCAATGGGAATAGTTTCTCCCTATCTACTTTGTCCAGACCCCGCATGATTTTTAACTGCTCAATCGAATCTCTTCTCAACATTCTCTTCTCCAAGGAAAGGTCTCAACTTATTCAAAATATGCACGCAACTGAAGTTCCTTATCTGTGGAACTATTTTCATAAATCTTTTCTGTACTCTCAAATGCTTTCACAGCCTTCCTAAAGTGTGGTGCCCAGAACTGTACACAATACTCCAGCTGAGTCCAAACTAGTGACTTAGATAAGTTCAACATAACCTCCTTACTCTTGTACTCTATGTCCCTATTAATAAAGCCCAGGACTCCATATGTTTTATGAACTGCGCTCTCAACCTGTTCTGCCACCTTCCATGATTAATACACACATACACCTAGGTCTATATGGAGTGTACTTTAGGCCAGTTAAGGCACAAGGGAGTTTGGCAAGGTTGGATGGTATTTATTTTAATGCAAGGAGTCTGACGAATAAGGCAGATGAGTTGAGGGCACAAGTTAACACATGGAAGTATGATGTCATTGCTGTCGCAGAGACATGGTTGAGAGAGGGGCAGGATTGGCAGCTCAATATTTCAAGATATAGGGTCTTCAGGCGAGACAGGGAGGAGGTAAAAGAGGAGGGGTATCACAATATTGATCAAGGAATCAATTACAGCAGTAAGGAGGGATGACGTCTTAGAAGGCTCCTCAAATGAAGCCATATGGATAGAACTGAAAAACAAAAAAGGAGCAATCACATTGCTGGGAGTGTACTATAGGCCCCCAAACAGTCAGAGAGAAAGAAGAGAGCAGATATGTAGGCAAATTTCAGAGAAGTATAAAAATAATAGGGTAGTAATAGGGGGATTTCAACTTCCCCAATATTAACTGAGTTAGTCATAGTGTGATAGGTTCAGAGGGAGCGGGATTCTTAAAATGCATCCAGGGGAACTTTTTAAGCCAGTACGTAGGTCCTACAAGAGAGGAGACGGTCCTGGACTTAACTTTAGGGAATGAAGCCGAGCAAGCGGAATAGGTATCAGTGGGGTAGCATTTTGCAGATAGTGATCATAACTCCGTTAGATTCAAGGTTGTTATGGAAAAGGACAAGGATGGACCAGAAATCAGAGTTCTAAACTGGGGGAAGGCCAATTTTAATAAGATCAGATATGATTTAGCCAGAGTGGACTGGGAGCAGCTATTTTTAGGTAAATCTGCATCAGAACAGTGGGACTCATTCAAGAAGGAAATAGGAAGAGTACAGGGCCAACATATTCCAGTAAAGACAAAGGGTGGGACCAACAAATCCAGGGAACCCTGGATGTTGAGGGGTATACAGGATTGGAAAAAGGGAGGCTTATGGCAGATACCGAGGGCACAAAACTGTGGAAGCCCTAGAGGAGTACAGAATGTGTAGGCGGGAATTAAAAAGGAAATTAGGAGAGCAAAAAGGGGGCATGACAAAACACTGGTAACATAAAGGAAAATCCAGTTATTTTACAAGCATATTAAGATTAAGAGTAAGAGGATAACTAGGGAAAGAATGGGGCCCATTAAAGACCACAGTGCTAATTTGTGTGTGGAGCCGGAAGACGTAGGTAGGGTTCTAAATGAATACTTTGTGTCAGTGTTCACAAGTGAGAGGGACGACGTGGGTATAGAAATCAGGCAGAAGGACTGTGATATAATTAAAGGAATTAGCACAGAAAGGGAGGAGGCTCTAAGTGGTGTGGCAGGCTTAAAATGTATCCCAGGTGTTGAGTGAGGCAAAGGAGGAAGTAACAGGGGTGCTGGCAATAATTTTCAACACCTCTCTGGCCACAGGAGAGGTGGCAGAGGACGGGAGGACAGCCAATGTGGTACTGTTATTCAAAAAGGGAGGAAGGGATAAACCAGGGAACTACAGGCCAGTCAGTCTAACCTCTGTTGTGGGGAAACTATTGGAAGCAATTCTGAGGGACAGAATTAATCGATACTTGGAGAGACAGGGATTAATCAAGGACAGTCAGCATGGTTTTGTTAAGGGGAGGTCATGTCTGACCAATTTGATTGAATTTTTCGAAGAGGTGACCAGGTGTGTAGATGAGGGCAATGCATTTGATATAGTCTACTTGGCCTCAGCAAGGCTTTTGATAAGGTCCTGCATGGGAGACTGATAACGAAGGTAAGAGCCCATGGGATTCAAGTCAATTTGGCAAATTGGACCCAGAATTGGCTGAGTGGCAGGAAGCAGAGAGATGGTCGAGGGGTGTTTTTGTGACTACTGGATGCCTGTGTCCAGTGTGGTTCCACAGGTATCGGTGTTGGGTCCCTTGCTGTTTGTGGTATATATAAATGATTTAGACTTAAATGTAGGAGGGTTGAACAGTGAGTTCACAGATGACACAAAAATTGGTGGGGTGGTAATTAGCGAGGAGGAAAGCTTTAGATTACAGGAAGATATAGACAGGCTGGTCAGATGGGCTGATCAATGGCAAATGGAATTTAATCTAGATAAGTGTGAGGTGATGCACTTGGGCAGGACAAACAAGACATGGGAATACATAATGAATGGTAGAACCCTGGGAAGTACTGAGGATCAGAGGGACCTTGGGTGCATGTCCACCGGTCCCTTAAGGTAGTGGGACAGGTAGATAAGGTGGTTAAGAACACTTGCCTTTATTAGCTGAGGCATAGAATATAAGAGCAGGGAGGTTATGCTGGAACTGTATAAAACGCTGGTTAGACCACAGCTAGAGTATTGCGTGCAGTACTGGAATCTGCATTATAGGAAGGATGTGATTGCATTAGAGAAAGTGTAGAGGAGATTTACCAGGACGTTGCCTGGGCTAGAGAGTTTTAGTTATGAGGAGAGATTGGATAGGCTGGGGTTATTTTCCCTGGAGCAGAGGAGATTGAGGGGGACATGATTGAGGTGTATAAAATTATGAGGGGCATAGACAAGGTAGACAGGAAGAAAATTTTCCCTTTGGCGGAGGGATCAATAACCAGGGAGCATAGATTTAAGGTAAGGGGCAGGAGGTTTAGAGAGGATGTGAGGAAGAATCTTTTCACCCAGAGGGTGGTGGGAATCTGGAACTCACTGCCTGAAAGGGTGGTAGAGGCAGAAACCCTCATAACATTTAAGAAGTATTTGGATGTGCACTTGTGACGCCATGGCAACAAGGCTATGGGCCTAGTGCTGGAAAATGGGATTAGAATATTTAGATACTTGTTTGACTGGCGCAGGCTCGATGGGCCAAAGGGCCTTTTTCTGTGCTGTAGACCTCTATGACTCTATGTCCCTCTGCTCCTGCTCCTCTGTTAGAATTGTGCCCTTCATTTTATATTGTCTCTCCATGTTCCTCCTACCAAAATGAATCACTTCACATTTCTCTGCACTGACCTTCATCTGTCACCTGTCCACCCACTTGCCTATGTCCTTTAGAAGTTCTATACTACGCTCCTCACAGTTCACAATGCTTCCAAGTTTTGTCTCATCTGCAAACTTTGAAATTGTGCCCTGCACACCAAGGTCTAGCTCATTAATATATATCAGGAAAGGGAAGGGTCCCAATACCGACCCCTGGGGAACTCCACCACAAACCTTCCTCCAGCCCAAAAAACATCCATTAACCATTACTGTTTTTATCCATGTTGCTCCTGTCCCTTTTATTCCGTGAGCTATAACTTTGCTCACAAGTCTGTTGTGCAGCACTGTATCAAATGCCTTTTGGAAGTCCATATGCACCACATCAACAGAATTGCACTCATCAACACTGTAACTTCTTCAAAAATCTCCAACAAGTTAGTTAAACATGATGTTTCCCTTAAGGAGTCCATGTGGGCTTTCCTTAATTAGCCCATGTGAATATTAATTTTGTTCCGAGTTATTGTTTCCAGATGTTTCCTACCGACATTAAACTGACTGGCCTGTAGTTACTGGGGCTTATCTTTACACCCTTTTTCTAAAAAAAGGATTAAAGCAGAGAAGGTTAAATCTCCCCTTAATAGGGGAATTCAAAATCAGGAATGGTTTCAATAGTAAATAAGGCAGACACTGGTTCCTGTCAATGACAGGAGAGTCAACAACCAAAGGACACAAATTTAAAGTAATCGATTTAGTAAAACAAAGCAGGGTGATATGGAGAAGTTTTTATAAGCAGTGATTGAGCTAGAGTGCACTGGAGTGGGCAAAGCCAGTTCAATAACTTGAAAAGAAAATAATTGTGCTAATATTGGGAAAGAGCAAGGGGTGTAGGAATAATTGAATAGCTCTTTCGGAGAACCAGCATAAGCATGCAGGGTCTCCTCTGTGCTGTGACTAGACATCAGCTCATGGTGGAAGAGCTTCTGTTCAACCACTGAAGAAATGGTTTCGTCAAGAGCTTTTGACAGATCACAACTCAGCCAGCTCCAACATCACTTCCAGGAATGGGACATGGGATGTCACTAGACTTGAAATGTTAAACAAAAACAGAAAATGCTGGAAATGAGCAGGTCTAACAGCACCAGTGGAGAGGAAAAAAAAAACAGTTAATGTTTTGAGCCTGTATGGCTCTTCTTCAGAGCTAAAGAGAAGTTAAAATGTGATGAAGTTTATACTGTTTAAAGGGGGGTGGAGCAAGTGAAGCTGGCTAGGTGGAGACAAAGGAGAGATTGACAAAGATGTCATGAACAAAAGGACAAAGGGGTGTCAATGATAGTGATAGGAGGTGCTGATGGTGGCATTAAGGTCAGGAAGCAGAATGTGGTAATAGCAGGTCCAGGGTAAGCACTCTGAAAAGAACAACATGAACAAGTGGCAGATGGCCCGAGTGGGGGTGGGGGAGGGAATGGTGGTGGGAAAAACATTGAAAATAGGATAAAAGGTGCGGATAAAACAATGAATAAAAATGAAAATAAATAAAAATAAAAATGTGGATAAAAAATAAAAATTAAAAAAATTAAAAACTGAAAATGAATATTGAAAAAAAAGGGATAAAAAAGGGGGTGGGGATGGAGGAGCGAGTTCATGATCTGACGTTTTTGAACTCAATATTCAGTCCGGAAGGCTGTAAAGTGCCTGGTTGGAAGATGAGGTGCTGCTCCTCCAGTTTGCATTGAGCTTCACTGGAACAATGCAGCAAGCCAAGGACAGACATGTGGGCATGAGAGCAGGGTGGAGTGTTGAAATGGCAAGCGACAGGGAGGTCTGGGTCATGCTTGCGGACAGATCGAAGGTGTTCTGCAAAGCGGTCACCCAGTCTGTGTTTGGTCTCTCCAATGTAGAGGAGACCGCATTGGGAGCAACGAATGCAGTAGACTAAATTTAGGGAAGTGCAAGTGAAATGCTGCTTCACTTGAAAGGAATGTTTGGGCCCTTGGACGGTGAGGAGAGAGGAAGTAAAGGGGCAGGTGTTGCACCTCCTGCGGTTGCATGGGAAGGTGCCGTAGGAGGGGGATGAAGTGTAGGGGTTGATGGAGGAGTGGACCAGGGTGTCCCGGAGGGAACAGGCCCTATGGAATGCCGACAGTGGTGGGGTGGGGGGGGCGGGGGCGGGTGTCGGTGCAGGCAAGGAGAGTGAGAGAGGGAGAGAGGAGAGTGAAATGAATGGAAGATGTGTTTGGTGGTGGCATCATGCTGGAGTTGGTGGAAATCGTGGAGGATGATCCTTTGAATGCGAAGGCTGGTGGGGTGAAAAGTGAGGACAAGGGGCACCCTAACATGGCTCTGGGAGGGAGAGGAAGGTGTGAGGGCAGGGGCATGGGAGATAGGCCGGACACGGTTGAGGGTCCTGTCAACCAGTGGGTGGGAAACCTCATTTAAGGAAGAAGGAAGACATGTCAGAGGAACTGTTTTTGAAAGTGGCATCATCAGAACAGATGCGACGGAGGCGAAGGAACTGAGAGAATGGGATGGAGTCCTTGCAGGAAGCAGGGTGTGAGGAGCTGTAGTTGAGGTAGCTGTGGGAGTCAGTAGGCTTGTAATGAATATTGGTGGACGGTTTTCCCCAGAAATTGAGAAGTCAAGAAAGGGAAGTGCGGAGATGGACCATGTGAAGGTGATGGAGGGGTGGAAATTGGAAGCAAGATTAATAAATTTTTCCAGGTCCAGACAAGACCATGAAGTGGCACCGAAACAACCTCCGTGCTCACTTCTTTGAGCAAGAGTCCTCCCTCCGTTCTGCAGATCCTTTCACTCGCCTCCAGTATTCTCCCTCCACCTGGACCCATCCCTCTGGTCCCTTACCTGCTCTTGATCTTTTCATTGAGAACTGTCCGCGTGATATCGGCCATCTCAATTTCTCTGCTCCTCTCACCCACTCTAACCTGGCTCCTTCTGAACTTGCCGCACTCCATTCTCTCAGTTCATTCGCCTCCGTCGCACCTGTTCCGATGATGCCACTTTCCAAAACAGTGCTCCTGACATGTCTTCCTTCATCGAGGTTTCCCACCCACTGTTGTTGAAATGTTAACTTGAAATGTTAACTCTGTTTCTCTCTCCACAGATGCTACCAGACCTGCTGAGTTTTTCCAGCCCTGTTTTTATTTCATATCTCCAGCAGCTGCAGTATTTTGCTTTCCTTCTTTTTCAGCTTTTACCACCCGACTCACTATAGGTCAGTATTTTGACACTGCATCACTTCAACTCTAGCCCTACACCACAGGCGTCTGTGCTGCTCCAATTCTGGCTCCTTGTTGATTGCCCACTCCCTCTGCCTCACCAATTGTATCATCCCCTGAGCTGCCAAGGCCCCAAGTATTGAAAGACTCTCCCTAAATCTCCATCTATGCTGTTAAGACATTCCTCAAAACTGACCACTAAGCTTTTGGTCACCCACTCCAACATCTCCTTCCATAGAAATAGGAAGTTGAGTTTGATAACACTGTCGTGAAGCATCGTGGAAGTATTTTATGGCACTAAAGATGCTATATAAATACAAGCTGTTCCACCTGGGTCAGAATAGTCTCATATACAGATTTTGGGGCAATCTGAGAAACATTCTTGTAGCAAGAGAAATGGATCAAGTGCAGGTTGGTTGAAAGGGATGGGAACAATTAAAGCAGAGCCTCAAACTAGGGCAAAAAAAATTCTTCCAGCCTCAGAGTAATCACAAACTACCAGCCGTTCCCAAGTGCTGAGGATTCAGTGTCAAAGAAATGGACACAGGAAATAGGAGTAGACCACACTACCCACTGAGCCTCCTCCGCCATTCAATACAATCATGGCTGATCTCTGGCTTCAACCCGGGCATTTTCCTGCCTGCTCCCCATATTCCAAGACCCTGAAAATCTGCCTATCCCAGCCTTAAACTTACTCAATGATGGAGCATCCACAACCCTCTGGGGTAGAGAATTCCAAAGATTCACGACCCTTTGAGTGAAGTAATTTCTCCTCAACTCAGTCCTCAATGATCGGCCCTTTATCATGAGACTGTGCCCCGGTTCCTATCCTCTACCAAAACCACCTATTACTCCAGAATCATTCTGTGGATAATCCTGAGCTTTTTCCTTACCCCCCCCAACCACTCCCTCCACTTCAAACACAAGAATCTCAACAATGGGTTTCGTGGATTTACACCAAACTAGATTATAAAAACAAAGATCTTGCTAGAACTTTATAAATCACTGTTTAGACCTCAGCTAAGATATCATGAATAATTCTGGGCACCAACACTTCAGGGAAGATATAAAAGCCTTAAAAAGGGTTCAGGAGGTTTACAAGGAATGAAGGACTTCAGTTATGAGGAGAGGTTAGGCATGTACCTCCTTGGAGCTGAAAGGGTTAAAAGATTTCTTCATTTTTTGTAGAGCAGTGTTAGAAACTATGCCCTCTGGAAAATAGGTCAATAAGTGATGTCAGATTTTAAATAGTTGAAAAAAGATTTGGGGGTAGAGATTTTTTCCACACTTAGTTATTGGGATTTGGAATGTTCTATATGAAAAGTTGGAGGAATTGAATTTTATACATTTTTAAAGGAGGTGGACAGATACTGAAGGTGAGAATCTTGCAGGTCTATGGGCAAAGGGCTGCAGAACTAAACATGATTCCTCCTTCAAAGGGCTAGCACAGGGCAAGATGGGCCAAAGTCTCCTGTGCTGTAAATTTGATTTCTACAAAGATAAACCATTCATATAGCTGTTTCTTCTCTTGTTGCCAAGCCATACTACCCCAATCCCTCTCCAAGGTCACAATCACTACCCTGGTAGTCACATGATGCGATGATCATGGAGCTGTTGATTAATCACAGCTATTGATCTCTACAAACGAGTCTACAATAGACCCAGGCATAAGCAACACTGGTTTTACTCTGGGCAAAGCAAAATAGGTCAAAGGTAGACATGACCTCCTTCCTCTAGAATCCAAACCAAGCAGATCTCTGCCCCCTAACCTTCTCTTTCCATTCCATAAACTCTGTTGGCCTCAATATGTTTTTTTGCAGAAGTGAATCTTGAGCATCATCAGTCTTCTGGTCTCATCACTGCCAATCTCACATTTACTCCCACCAACACCTCACAAGGAAAGGACACCCACCTGAGTCCTTAACTCTCGCCACAGATGCTGCCTGATGCAATGAACCAACACAAAGTGACATCGGCCCACCTTATGGGAACTGACACTGGGTGCCCATTCCCCTTCACAGCCCAATACATGGGCAGTTACTTCAATTACCTTATCTACGTCCCTTCATTACACATAATGATTACAACTGCCAGTTCCATGGTTAACTAACAGCTGGGCTTCATAATGAAAATTCAGATTAGGATCTCATCTTCCCAGAAACGATCAGGTTAAATATTTACTGAAACGTTTTATCTATTAAAGTTTAGCCTGCAATGTTTACCTCTAGTATGTCAGCCTGGCCTCAACATTTGCAAAGTATGACCTTTGAGTTTAGATTCGGGCTCTGCCACGTAGAGAAAGGGGATTGAGATGTAGCCTCAGTGTACCCAACACTGGAAATAAAGTGGTTCCAGGTTAGCTGGATTACCAAGTTTGTGGATAAACCCTTGACCACACCAATTGTATTAGTCTGCACCCTTCTTATGAAATTTGACTAATACCAGGATTAGCCAGAGGACCTGAAATATTCAGGGACAATCAGCAGCTTGCACATCAAAGCACACTACACAGATTGGTACATAACCTGGGTTCAGAAAGCACTTCAACTGGAGGACCCGAATGGGAAACAGCCACCTCTGCCTGACCAGAGTTGGCAGTAATTGCCAGCACAGGAAACTTACCTCAGCAACTAACATTTCACTTCCTGCAGACTTAAAGGGACATGCCATTTTAATCATCTGCAATTGTCAATTCTAAACCAGAAGGCTGTAAAATTATCAAATCAAAAAAAAGAGATGCAGAACATTAAGCTTTTGTTGAATTTCACTGGAACAGAGCAGGAGACTGAGAACATATCTCAGAGTGGCACAAAAGAATCCGAATGGCAAGTGGCTGGCAGCTCAAGGTCACATTTGTGGACAGAAGGTGTTCAGCATCTACGTTTGGTCTCCTGTGTAGGAGACTACACACCAAACTGAAAGTTTCACCTGGAAAGTCTCTCCGATACTGGATGGTGGAAATTGAGCAGAAAATCCACCCTAGTCTCCACATTTGGTGGATTATGCACCGTTTCCAGTACAGTATTACTAAACATTTTTGCCTTATAGTATTCTGGAAGTGATTCCCTGCAAAAGCCTCAGTTCATTCTTGAATGACACATGCTGCTTCCTGCCCTCCCTCCTGATCAAGTGCAGGAGATACAATTTTTTCCACCCCACCCAAGGTCTCTATACTTCTTCCAGGTCACAGAACAAGAGGCCATTTAGTCCATCATGTCTACATTAGCTCTCTAAGAGTAATTCAGCCAGTGTCACTTTCCCCATAGCCTGCAAAAAAAAAAAAAACCCTCCAGATAATCCAATTCCCTTTTGAAGGTACAATTAGATTGGTGTCCACCACTCAGGTAGTGCAAATCAGACCCTAAACACTCAGTTTGTCCCTCGTGTTTGCGCCCATAACCTAATTTAGCATCCTCTGGTTCACAACCTCTGACTGATGGGAACAGTTTCTCCCATCTAATCTATCTAGACCACAAAATTAACACCAAACCTCCCAACCTTTTTATCCAAGGAGGGCCCCAAGTGATGAGTCACTTGGATTTTTCTTACTTCTCAAAAATCCTCCCTGAAGTCGGCTCCCAGAATTAGACCCCAGTTCAGCCTGATTCAAAAGGTTATAATTTCCTCTTTCATACTTCGATTTAAGGCCCTAAATCCCATTCTGCCTTTTTACAATCACTCAGCTACCCTGCCACCCTCAATTTGTGCCCCAGGCCTCTGATCCTTCATCCCAGTTCTTTAAAAATATTGCCTTATTCTTCCGATCAAACAATACAAGTATAGTACCATATGGCCCAGAACCAGTGCTGCCATCAATAGGATTATGGCTGATTTTAGGCCTAAAGCCATATGCCTCAACTCCCAGAGGCTAAAAATCCATATTTCTACCTTGTATACTAGATAGGATGAGCACCCAGAGCAAAGTCTGTCTTAAATGATTGCAACCTTATCCTGAAGGAGTCAGTGTTTCAGATTCCCTGACCATTGGGAAGAGTCCACCCTGTCAGGCCCTTTCAGAATCTTGTATATTTGTTTCAATGAGATCACTTCATTTTAACTGAGAATTATAGACCCAATTTACTTTGCCTCCCACCATAGGTCAACCCTCAGCCTGCTGTACCACCTTCAAACTATATCCTTCCTTGCATATGGCAACCAAAGCTGCGCAGTATGCTAGGTGTGGTGGTAACAGAAGGTTAATAAGCAAAACTGATGTTGTATATCTAGATTTTCAAAAGGCATTTGATACAGGGCCACACAGGCTAAGCAAAATTCTAGGTCATGAAAAGAAGGGAAAGTAGGTACTTGCATAATGAGTGACAGGAAACAGTTGTGATAAATGGTAGTTTTCCAGATCGGAAGGAAGTTTGGAATGGAGTTCCCCAGGGGTCAGTGTTGGGACCCTTGCTGTTCCTGAGATAAATGAAAGACCTAGACTGGTGTGCAGGGCATGACTTCAAAATGTGCAGATAAGGTTGGAAATGTTGTCAACTGCGATGGGGATAATCTTGAACTTCAAAGAACATAGTGAAGTTAGTGGATTGGGTAGATCAGTAGCAAATGAAGTTCAATGTAGAAAAGTGAGGTGATTCATTATGGCAGGAAAGATATGGAGCCAGTATAAGGGAGGGACCTCTATATGTACATAGGGCATTTGGGGAGACCAGTTAAAGCATATATTGTATCTTAAGCTTTGTTAATGGCAGGCATTGAGTACAAGAGTAAGGAGGTCATGTTGCACTTGTGTAAGGCACTAGTTAAAGTCTCATCTGGAATACTGCATCCAGTTTTGGGTGCCATACTTAAGGATATGAAGGCATTGGAGTACAGAAGAGATTCACAATTAAATGACTCCATGGATAAAGAATAGTAACTATGAGGATAGATTGGAGGGGTTGGGACTCTTTCCTTAAAGAGAAGGCAGCTGAAAGGAGACTTGGTAGAGGTATTCAAGATCCTGAGGGATGATGGACAGGGTAAATAGTTTGAAACTGTTCCCACTCAAGGGTACATCAAGAGCTAGAGGGCACAGATTCAAAATTGGCAAAAGGAATAAAGGAAAAATCGAGGGTGGTTGGAGTGTGGTGCAAACTTCTACAGGGTGGTGGAGGCAGGTTCAATCGAGATATTCAAAAGGGAATTGGATTGCTATCTGAAAAGTGAATGTGCAAAGTTATGGGGATAAGGAGGAGAGTGGGACTAGGTGGAATGCTGAGAGCCAGTGCAGACTCAATGACCTTCTGCACTGTAAAGATTTTGTGATTCAATTTTTAGCTTAAGTCTATTCTTTTACTCCAATCCCCTTGTATTAAAGGGCAACATGCCATTTTGCCTTCCCAATTGCATGCTGCACTGTACCTGCATGTTAGATTTTGCATTCCTTGTACAAGTCCCTCTGCGCATTTACAAGCTTCTCACTTTAAATATTCTACTTTTCTATTCTAACAACCAAAGTGAATAGCCTCCCTTCCCTGCATTATGCCACTGTTGCCTACTGACCACCTTTGCAGCCTGTCCCCAGCTTACATTTCCACCTAGCTTTATCAAACTTGCATTACTTTGTATAAAGCCGAGGCCCCAGCACTGACCCTTACAGCACTAGTCACAACCGACCAACTTAAATCCCCATTTATCCTACTCCACTTCCTGTTCATTAGCCAATCCTGCGCTAATATCACCCAGGTGTTTTAACCTTGGGGCACCTGGAAATCAAAGAATCCTACATCTTACCTCCTCCAGCAGCTGATCCAATTGCCCTTTCAGAAAACATGGGCTTTGACCACACCATTTAATAGCATTAATGATTTCAGCACTAGACTGATGTTTGGTTACCTGACCCATAGCTCCAGTTTCTTACTTTCTTGCAGTGTTACATTTGCAAACTTCCAATCCATGGGATGGTTATTCCAGGGAATTTGGAAAAAAACAACCATCTCTGCAGTTCTGAACCATAGGGTAGATCCACGAGGCCCTGGGTATTTGCCCCTCTAGTTTCTCCAGAAAGAGAAACTAGGGACAAAGTGAGGTAATTAATACAGGTGACAAGTGTTTGTCTCTGCTAATTCAATGATTTCTCCCATTTGCCTTCAGGAATGAACAGGCCTTGCAAAAGTTCATCTTTATATTTGATTAATTCTATTGATTTGGTTTCTAAAATTCAGGCTTCCTATTCTAAGAATAGTGTTTGATTAAAAAGGGCTCATTTTTCCTAGTAAGGCATTGATATCTTTTCCTTGCCTGTATCACCTCATTTCAGTTTGCATCTCAGGTGAATTGGACTAATAGTCATGTTTGTTACACAGGATGTGGTCTCCTCTACTTGGGTGATCACTGCTAACACCTGCTCAGTAGTTATTGCTATTTTAATTCTGTCCCATCAGCTGCCTTCTGCACTGCAATGAAGTGAGGTCAGAACCTGGAAGGCTATAAAGTGCTGAATCAAGATGCTGACTTCAGGTAATTAGGCAACCCTCCCAGACCCATCTTGTCTAACCCTTCACTTGTACCCTCCTGCCTTCATCTTGGCATCATAACTGATCATAGCTCTTATGGACATTGAAATTTTAAAAAAGTTTTGCTTAAAAAAAGACATGTAAGCAAAAGCTGGCCAAGACTGTAAAGTAACCACTTGCTGGAAAGTTCCTAGTCCAGAAAGAATTAGAATGTCACACCAAAAAAGGTGAAAGCCCACTTTAGACACTTAAGGGAAAAAAAAGAGGTGCAATGCAAAAAACTGATTTGCAATGTCATGTGATTGCAGAGATAATGGAATTTTGATACCATCTATCTCAGTAGAAACCATCTCCTGCTGAGTTATATCCCAGACTGTGGACATGCTGAGAGTTGAAAGCAGATTCTGGACAAAAGACATGTTTGTTTTTCCATTCCAGGAATACACAAGAAAAAGGATTTTAAAAAGCCAACTGCAACCCTGGTCTGTGTACTAGTTGTGTTCTGGTGCTAGGGTGCACTGTTAATGTCATAGCTGAAGATCAGCTAGGCAGCTGTGCTTGCCTCCAGCAATGAGACTGACAGGCAAGTCAAAGCCACAGTTAAGGAAACAGGACAACTCCTTCAGTTAACCTGCAGAACTGAGTGTCTCCAAACCAACTACCAAAGTCAACTCCACCAGAATCACCCAACTTCATGGTTGCAATGGTTCATCTATTGCTCATGGACAAGCCAAAAACTAATTTTTATACCTCTTATTTTTGGACTCATTTCTAATCTGTATTGGTTTTTCTTGCGGGTTTAACTAAAATTGATTCAAGCAGTCTTTGTTGAATTGGCTCTTAAGAACATTTGGACTGGGAAAGGTATCCACAAGGGAAGGGATCCCTTTTAAAATTAACCTTGTGACCAACTGAGGGGGTTGATTAAAGAGGAGCAGGTTCATCCCTCATTCAGAGGATAAATTGGGGGACCCTTCTTGGGGATTCGTCATAAGACTCTTCCCCCCCTACTCCCATCCTTGTTCTTTCCCAATTCCATACTCCCTTAACATGTTACATCACCAACCTTTCCAGTTGACAAGGTCATTGGCCTGAAGGGTTTGCCATTTCTCCTCATGCTGGCACATGTTGAGCATTTTCTCAAACAAGCATTAACTTTAAAATTTGGATCAAAAAGGTTACAGTTATTAAAGTTTTATTGCTCCTTTGAATCCAGGGATTTATTGCTCAGGGAATCCAAGCAGTTTTGCATTCACTTCAAATCAGGTTCTAGTATACAGTTGTGCCCCCCTCCATTCTCTCAACTCCCCTCCCCACCAAACTAGAGCTTAGACAGTGCAAATCTGGACTGTTCAGGTACTTCAGATTGAATGACGACAAGTTAGAATGATGCATCAATACATTTAATAAAAGACCACAGTACAGATAGATTACATTTTAATAGTTACACAGCTTTATATAAACATTCTACATTTCCAGTTTGAGCTACTGAGTTCGATATCTGGATGGACACAGTCCCAGGGCTGGCAAGGATCAGGTAGAACTGCAGTAGCTGCCAGAGTGTTTTACTGGTGATTCCATAGGCAAGAACCTGCTCTAACAATTGGAGATGGTAATCCTGAAAATCAGTATCAACAAAATCAGCATCTTAAAACACTGGAACTAATGGAGATGTCCCCACTTCCATGAACATGGATAATACATCTGTAATGGACAAATGCATGTGGATAGATGGTGGTACCACCTCCCACTTTAGGTGAATGGTCAGGATGTGTATGCCAAGATTACAAGGTGCAAGGACATCATTGTAGGAGCTGGTAAAGCCATCATTTAGTTTGAGTGTTCGTTGTGAACTATATAGAACATTTGGTGCACTCACACTACGTCACTAGTGGCTGATCTAGTTGTGAAGGTTGGCTGTGCATTTGGAAAGGTTTAACTGGCACATCTATATTGTTCCCAAAGGTAAAACTTATGGTAGAGAAGAGCCAATAAAATTTATCCTGGTTATGATGGTAGTGTGGATAGATAAAGCCAAACATTTAGAACATTTTTAGAAAGTCTAGAAAGAATTCATTTGGCTTAGGAAGGTCCTTGTTACCTCATTTTACAAATTCTTCCATTGAAAGGCAGACTCCAGTTTAACATACAAGATGTGCAAAATTAGCATTTCTTGGTTTCAATAGGCTCTCCAAAAGTGAAGGTTTCCAATTGTTCAAAGTGCTGCTATTCTAGAATGATAATTGAAGATACATGCAGTGCCAGACACTACATGCCAGATATCTAACAGCATGCATCTCCAGTCACCATCAGGATGAAATCAGTTTAACATTACAAGTAGTGATTTTACCCAGTGTAATGTTCTAGACTGCATTTCAAACCCTTCAGGTGTCCAGAGAGAGCAGACACTGTTCAATCAAGACACTGAAGTGACAGTGATCACCAGTCAGGTGGTTCTTGCTTAAAGCTAATGGCAGCAGGTCCACAAACTCAAAGTCAAGATCAAAATGTAAGACCATTCCATTCCAACAGCAAGGCTGGCAACAGGAATTAAACAAAACCCATCATTACTCTGAGGTCACTTGAATTCTTAAGCCAAAAGGATTTTCTGGCTTGTAAGGTAGTAAAACAGCCACCTTAACAAAAAGAGCAAGGCTACTTGGCTGCATAGATAATTCCTCCTAGTCACTGGTGACCTGAATTAGTTAGTGACAATCCACAGCAAGCCAGAAATCCTTCTAGTAAGAGGACACGAATCACTTGTCTGATGAAACCTGATTCACCCATCAACCCTTGTGTGCGCAAAGGCTGCTTGATAGTCAAATCCAGAAGATCAAATTTGGGGTGCCTGAGGAGAGAAGGCAATGGTTAACCACCACATTAAGACTGTTTATAAAAAAAAAACAACCCATCACAAACTCCACATATGTAACAGCCATCTAACCTCAGCTAAACATCTTTCACTGAATACTTCAACTGTTCAAGACAGTCTTTGCACAGGTTTTGAGACTTTGACTTCACTTAAAAGGAAGTGACAAGACTAGCACATCTGTTCAAGATGGAGAGCTAAAAGTTTCACAATGACTACATTAAACATCCTCAGGTTAGATAAAGTAGTTCCTTTTACTCTAGAGTAGACCTTAAGCACACATTTCCTCTACAGCCATCTTCAAGATTTTGATTTGCTAATTAGGACCATACTTTATACTGCTGCCTAAATGGATCAGTGTTCCCATGCATTGCAGGGATTGGGTATTCAATGGCCAATTTATTCTTGCAACATAGAAAACCCAACTCTTGTAGTCATTAGTTTCAGTGTCTGTTGTGAGTTCTCACTGAAGTGAGAAAATCTTTTGATGGTCAGGTGGGTATTACTTGCTTGAAGAGGGTTCAGACAGATTGCACTTGTGTAGTTGTAAAGTACCTGTTAGAGTATTAGTCTCATGTCTCACTATGACTTGAAACATCCTATCTTACTGAATTAAAACTATCAATTGAAGATCCATTGTTGGAAGGTGACCAATGTTACAAATCAGGAGCACAAAACAGATATACTTACAGATAATGTAGAGAATGTTACACAAATGGGTTTCCAAAGGGATCTCCAAATGGATCAGATGGTTGAGCAGGAATAGCCTAAAAGAGAGTTAGGCTTTGCAGTTAGGTCAAGGCTGTTTGTATCAAAGCTATTAGCTGGATACGAGGAGGCATTACTGGCCCATGTTAATAGCCAGATTCATATTGGTAGATCAAACTAGTCACTGTTTAAAATGACCACTTCAGGAGGTAGAGCATTGGTTGAATGTAATGTTTAGAAGTAAAAGTATCAAAAAAGAATTGCAGGGATATGGAAAAGTGGTACTAAATAGATTGCAAGTCAGCAGACTTGATGGGTTGAATGGCCTCCTATACTATTGTGTTATGCATAGGCTGGATACATGTTGAGAGGGTGACCACAGAGTGTGTCTTGCTGGGTGGGAAACCTGCAAGAAACAGTACTGTAGGCATACAGTGGTTTCGACAGCAAGTTAGATGATTCACTGCACCAGCTCACCAGACTCTGATGGGGACTAATCACCCACAGCCCCCACACACAGGCTGGATTCAGGGAGTATGGGAGAAAAAGTTCAGAGGGAATTGGAGCTGTGTTTAGGCTGGACTGAAAAGAATGTAGATAAAGTCAGGGATATGCAGGAGGCCAGATTTGGGAGAGAAAACTTGAAAACTAGGGTGAGATTTTAAAAAAGTGGGGCCATTAGCAGGCTAGCATAGAACTGAATGACTGGATTTAGAGGCAAAGGCTGAGGCTTTCAGTAAACGGGCTGGGGTGATGGCAAGAGATGGGAGAGATTAGAAAGGCAGAATTGGGAGATGGGGAGATGAGAGAGGGGTGGAAGTGGGCAGACTTTGGACACCGAGCTGGAGGTCAAATAGGACAATGCTGCAAGTGGTTTGGTTCAGCTTGTGATCAGGAAGCAGGATAAGAGAGAAGGTACATGTTTAAAATTCAACAGCTCAATTTAACTTCGAGATAAACCCTTACAAGGATTAAAAATTAAATCAAGCCAATTTCTAGCTAAGTCAAAGCCAAATCTTTCATTTTGGGTGACTGGGGTGGTGGGGGAGATGCAGGGAGAATACCAAAATAGAGGAAGTTCTGGATCTACCACTGTGGCAGTTTCTAAAAGTGAAAAGTTAACAAATTAAATATTGCTGAGATATTAAGCTTTTCATTTTGCACTCAGGACAAATGCAAGAATGCCAACATTTCAAAATCAATTTGTGAAAGGAATGTGGATTTGTATTGGAACGATATTGATGATAGTTTGAATTTGGTCTTGTATACCTAGTACAATTTGCTTGGCAGTACAGAGCTTGAATATTTTTGAAAAGAGACATTGCTGAAATTTGACTATTTGCTCTGATGTGTGTGAGGTGAGAAACTTTAGCAGCAAAGTTGCCTCTTCAGTAATATTCAACTTCTGCACTACCAACTGACTTAGTTCCACTATTCCTCAAGCCAACAATATGCACATTTATACTCACTGGTGCCGGAGAAGTAATAAATGGATCTCCCATAGAGTCAAATGGATTCGGTGTTGGTATACTCTGTCTAGGTGGTGCTGTTGGGGCTTCTAAAGAGGAAAAAAGTCAAAATCAAGGACATGGCGAATGAAGCAGGCCCAGGTTTTGGTAGGTAACAAAACAAAGAACAGCCTCAAGTGGAACATTAAATTATTGATCCCTTCAGGTGATTAACTACTGCACTAACTCCTCTCCACACTTGCATTGAAGATGCTTTCTCCACCCATTACAAACTCAGTAAATGCAGAAGTCACCACCCCAAATTCCCCTTACTTGGCAAAGATGCTAGAATTGAGTCAATTTTAAAAGCCATCCATTCATTTCAGAATTAATCTGCACTAGATCCTAATCTGTATCAAATTTCCCTGGGTTACTGCCCCTTTCCCTCAAAAGCAGTCAGCATTATACCATTTTCCCCACCCACAGATCACAAGCAGCTTCTCTCAGGGCAACTCCAGTGGGGAGATTCTATGACTAGGCGGCCAGAGTTACCACAGCTTCCTGGTAGCTGACTAAAGTAACATTTAACTTGCCCTTAGATCTCTACAGTTACAGGTAGAGAAAGTGAAGCCTGCATTTACTTGCTCTGGAATGAAACAGGAAATAGCAGTAAATCTAGATAAGTGGGTAGCTACATAAGCCTCAGGGTAAGCAATTCCTGTGCACCGTATGTTATTTGATTACCATTTGTCCCTACAGATGAGATTTGATTGATGTCAAAGTCATCATGGTCAGCAGTTTCTTGGGCAACACCCACTTTACTAGTGAAATACTGGCCAAAAGCTCCAGTTGCCCCAGGGACTGCAGATTGCTCACCCTTCCGAGCTGGGATGGCTGGGGGCTTGGCAATCTGGAAGTCTTTAAACATTTCTTTGACACTCTTCTTCTCTTTGTCTCCTAGTGGGTCCAAGGCAGTGAAAGCATTGCTTTGTGGCTTGGCTGTCTCCTGTGGACTGGCCTGAGGGGTAAGTCGTGGTGGTGGTTGAGGTGGGGACAATGAGACCCCAGCAGGAGATGTCAGGCCAATGATGGGTTGTGCCATAGGAAGGGATTGTGCAAATGGATTGGATCCAAAAGGGTTGACTTGAGGAACTGGCTGACCCCAGACACTGGGTGGTGCTAAAGTTGGTTGGCCCCAAGCAGAGGATGCAGATGCAGCTCCAAATGGGGCCGATTGGCTCCAAACAGTAGTAGGCTGACTACCAAAGACATTGGGCTGTCCAAAGAGAGGTTGTGGGCCAAGTAATGGCCTTGAAGGCATTGATCCAGGTTGAGAGATTACTGGAGGTTGTCCCCATGGTGCAGCCTGGGAAGGTGCAGATAAACCTAGGACAAAAGAACACATTAAATTCAATTTTGGTTTACAGCTTATTCTCTAAAGAATGAGTAGCCACCTCTCAAAATACCCAAAGGAGGGCAGAATGTTGAGGAAATGCTGATCCAGGGGATTTACATAAGGCACTAGGAAAATATTGTCTCAAAAGCCAAAACACTTCTATTGTTGCCCTAACTACCCATTGAGACTGGTGTGGTCCCTTGTCCAAAAATTGGAAAAAGTGTGCAAAACTGTGACCTGGCAATCAAGTGAGGAAAGCCACAAGCCTAGAGTTTTTGGGTTAAAAAGACTAGAGTAAATCTACCTGCTTCAAGCCAAGAGTTGTAACTTACTGCTGGCAGCAAGCCTACATCTTAGATGGTGCATTAAACCCAAAGGCAAAACATTGATTGATGGCTTACACTACCTGCAGATAGAGAGGGGGGTAATGGCTACCCAAAGTAGATACATATTGCAGTATAAAAAAGGCCAAAGCTATCCAGAGTTATCCGCAAAAGCATTGATAAGCAAATTAACAGGTGTAACAAAATGGTTGAATATTGCACCATTGCAGTTTGGTTGCTTGTAGAAGGTCCTACCTGGGCTGACCTGTGTAGATGAGGAAGTTGGTGCATTGAGTAGAGGATAACCATGGCCAGGCTGGGCTGGAGGAGGAGTTGTTGCCAGAACAAATGGACTGGATCCAAAGTTATCACTTGTCAACTAAAAAGAACATGGAAAACCAAACAGCTCATTATATCTAAAGATCAAAATCTACCTGGCATCAATTGCCCAATATTAGACCAGATGTTCAACTCAAATATCAGGAAGTGTTGGCTTGGTCTGGATTTGGGCCTCAAGAGCAAGGGGCCAGCTCACAACACTCAGCTAATGTTCCCTTTGAGCAACCAGATTCATCTGAATGTTGGAGGAGGAAATGAGATCTGAGCCAAGCTCAATGTTCTCCATTAGCATCCAAGCTTTTGGTGCTTCATCAGTTCTAAATAAAATCTGTCCCAAATTCAACCTGGAGCATTACAAAAACAAGGCTCAGTGAGGATCTTGGAAAGGTTAAAGCCAAATGTTTATTGCATACAGAACACAAGTTCAAGTATTTTAACTTCAGGTAGCAACTTTCATTTCTCCCATGGGAAAGTAGTCTATAGCCTAGATGATCAAAAAATTACATAGGACCACAGTATCAGGTGACCGAAAGATGCTTATACTAGTGTTGAGTAAAATGGTTAGTAGTTTTGAAAATTGAGGGGTTAGATATTTTTCTTCACCTGAATGTTCCGCCTGCCTCGTCCTCCTTTTGTGCTTTGTGGTGGAGGGGATAATGTAACCGAGTCAAAGGTCTGCATCAGGAGGGAATCCATTTGCTTGTTTGCAGCACTTTGAATGTCTGGCTTTAACCCGTTGTGTGCTGGTGATGCAACAGCTGAAATTTCAGCAAAAGGGTCAGGTGCTGATTGGTTAACTGGATCAGTTGTTTCCTGTCCTAGTAATCCATTCAGTGACCAGGATGAAGAGTCAACTTTTGTACTTGTGACAACCCGGCTAGAAAGCTGGTCAAAGTCATGACCAAGGTGATCTCCACTCTGGGCGCCATTGACAGATTGATCACTTAGGAAAGTAAGAGCTCCATCTTTCTGATCAGTAAGTTTTATAGAATCAACTGATTGAGAAGATGTTGATTGGTTAGATTCAGAAAAAGGATCATTCCTGAAAGGATTGGGATCAGGTTCAGGAAAGAAGTTGAGTGAGGAAGCATTGGTGTCTTCATGAAAAGGATTTCTTTTCGTACAGGTGTTCAAGGGGTCCAATTCAGGAGAGGACAAGTCCAGCAAGTAACCACCATTATTTTCCTAATCATTGATAGAAAGAAGTGTCAAGACTTAAATCAGAGAACCAATAATCACCAACACAAAAGCTTCAAGAATCATTCTAGAAATATCAAGGGGAAAAAGAATCCTTACCTTCTCAGAATAAAATATTTTACAAGAATAGAAACTATGGATGAAATTGCCTACATCCATGCTGGAAAATGAAAATGTTGCAGATTTCCAATGCAGGAAATGTGGGCATCATTTGTCAGTTCAAGATCAAAAAGAATCAAAAAATGGTACCATACCAAACCATGTACTAGATACACCATTAATCCCCTGCAATTGCACAACTTTCAAAACAGAAAAATTTAAGCTGAGAATTTGGGTGTAGAAATTTAATTTTATCCTTAGGAGACAAGTGTTCAATTTTTGCATTTTTTTTTATTGCAACAGTACAAAAGCAGGAAATGATTTGGGAGTCAATCTCAGGCCATTTAAAATGGATCTGAAATTTCACTCAAAAGGTTGAGAAGCTTTGAATAGCACTTGGTAGAAAATGCAGAACAAGACTACAATTCAATGACTGCGCACAAGGAAATCCAAGGGATGATATGGGGAAATTTGAACAGTCTAACAGGTTTGAGGGGCTGCAGGACCCACTAGTGCTCAGGCTTCCAAAACTGGAAGCCAATTAATTACCTGAACCAACTGAAAGGTTAAAGGTCAAGGGGAGATGGATACAGCATCTTCCCAGTAATGAGCTACAAGTGAGGTATTTGTTCAACCAGGATGTAGTTGCTGTTCAAGACCCAAGTTTCTCCTCATTTGAAGGACTTCTACAGTAGTGACAAATTAAGTGGGAAAGGACAAAGCCAGTCCTTCTCAGCTCATGGGAAAAGTAGTGACTGAAACTTGCCTAGACAAAGACTGAATCATGCAATGCTTGGCACAGAAAAAGGATCTCTTGACCACCTGCAAGGCTTTGGGATCACCAAGTCTTTAATGTCCTTTATTATAGAAAACTATTTCTTCCGTCCCCCACCACCTTTATTCAGACTTTACCCCTTGGGGAAGGAGCCCATTTACTTCTTGGCCTTCAGTTTTTGCAATTAACTGAAATCTCATCAGAATAAACCCAGTTCAAGTCCTCCATTAACTGGTTAAAATTAGGTAGAGTTTAGTATAGGCTTTAGTTCCATCTACGCCAGCCCATGGATCAGATAATCATTTCCACCACATTGGAAAACAGAGGCCAAATGAGCAGGACCATTTGTACACAGTTGCAGTTAACATCCTCTTTAAAAAAGGGGCAGAGATTCCCAGTTAAATCAAAAACTTGCCCAGATGAGGGGACAACTTCAGAATCAGAGCAGAAGAGGACCTTTGGCCCATCGAGTCTGCACTGACACGAGAAACACAACCTACCTAATCCAATTTACCAGCACTTGGCCCATAGCTTTGGATGTTATGACGTGCCAAGTGCTCATCCAGGTACTTTATTTTTTTTTTTAAAAAGGATGGAGGCAACCCACCTCCACCACCCTCCTAGGCAGTGCATTCCAGATCACCACCCTCTGGGTAAAGCAGCTTTTCTTCACATTCCCCCTAAACTTCCTGCCCCTCACCTTGAACTTATGTCCCCTGATAACTGACCCTTCAACTAAGGGGAACAGCTGCTCCCTACCCACCCTGCTCATGCCCCTCAATCTTGTACACCTCAATCAGGTCACCCCTCAGTCTTCTCTGCTCCAACGAAGACAACCCAAGTCTATCCAACCTCTCTTCATAACTTAAATGTTTCATCCCAGGCTACATCCTGGGGAATCTCCTCTGCACCCCCTCCAGTGCAATCACATCCTTCCTATAATGTGGCAACCAGAACTGTACACAGTACTCCAGCTGTGGCCTCACCAAGGTTCTATACAACTCCAACGTGACTTCCCTACTTTTGTAATCTATGCCTCAATTGATAAAGGCAAGTGTCCCATATGCCTTTTTCACCACCCCACTAACATGCCCCTCCGCCTTCAGAGATCTATGGACACAAATGCCAAGGTCCCTTTGTTCCTCAGAACTTCCTAGTGTCATGCCGTTCATTGAATACTTCCTTGTCAAATTACTCCTACCAAAGTGTATCACCTCACTTTTCAGGGTTAAATTCCATCTGTCACTTATCTGCCCAGTTGACCATCCCATCTATATCTTCCTGTAGCCCAAGACACTCAACCTCACTGTTAACCACCCGGCCAATCTTTGTCATCTGCAAACTTTCTAATCCTACCTCCCATACAGATGATTGTGTTGTTTATATAAATGACAAATAATAGGGGACCCAGCACAGATCCTTGTGGTAAGCCACTGGCTTCCAGTCACTAAAGCATCCTTCTGTCATCACTGTCTCCTACAACTAAGCCAATTTTGAATCCACCTGATCAAGTTACCCTGTATCCCATGTGCATCTGCCTTCTTTCTAAGTCTCCCATGTGGGACCATAACTTCACCTGACCATATCAGTTATCTAGCATGAACCAGAATGAGGAGTAGGCAATTCTTGAGTCTGCTCCGCCATTCAAGATAATGGCTGACCTGATTGATTAGGAACCTCAACTCCACATTCCCACCTATGCCCAAATAATACATTACTCCTTCAGAGTTCAGGGTACAATTAAAATGATCACATTACCAATTTCTCAGAACTGAAGCAACTTAACTGACAGGAAACATCTACAAAGTTGAGAACAGATTGAATCTACAATTTAAATTAGGAAGTTGATATCCAGATATGTTCACGAAGGCCTGACCATAACAAGCAGACTTCAAAACAGATTAACTGGAACATTAGCAGAGACATGTACAGGTCAATTAAACAGGCTAAATAGTTTACATTTTACAAGCAGCAGTTCTAACTACATCTACACAAATTCAAATCCTCATTTCCAATCACCATTTGGAATACCTCTGCATCTTTCATAGGTGCAGTTTATACCAGTTACCAACATGGAATATTCAAATCCAGAAGGTAAACCCAAGCCCCCAGGAACTGAAGAGGCAGGCAGTGCAGCACCCCCTCCATACTGCCCAGGTAAGATAAAGGTACCATGTTTCACCTCATCACATCTGTCAGATCATGAAGTCGTTTCCTCATCCCTTAACCAAAGGGTAAAGTCATTGGTGGGCCATGTGTCAATTGACTACTTCATTTGTCATCAAATAGCCACTACAGAAAATTGGCTTTTATTTAGCAACTCCATAAAGCCAAGACCTTAACCCAATTCCTTGGAATGAGAATGGGCTTCAGCTACTTGGAAGTGCAGAACTTGAATATTGCTGGAGGCAGATGTTGCTAAAGCTGTGTTTTATACTCGGACAAGAATGCCAAATTTCAAACAAACATTCACTACTAAGGGTGAGAAATTGGTTGGCAGCCTGACTATTCCAGCAATATTCAACTGAAGAAAAATAATTTGCAAAACCTGAAGCACCCATTCCTAATTACTGATCTGTCTGGTGACCATGTGCTCAACCCCTCCCTTTGAAGTTTATGAAATACCCCAAATCATTCAGGATGTATTAATATTTGTTGCAGTTGGGTGCTCAGTTTATACTTTAGCCTGATGCAAGGCAGAATTTGTAGCTGGCATAAGCTAGACTCCCAGTTTGTCTTCACCATTTGGCTTGGAGGTTTGTAGATTAGGCCCCACTTTCTTGAAGTGGTCTTTAGACAGCTGCATAAGAAAAGCTCAAGTATAGACTAGACCAAGCTGAAAACAGGGAAACCATTGGACTAGAGCCAAGGCACATGCCAGCCAGCAAAGCCCACATCCCGTGAGTAAAAAAGTCTACTCAAAGCAGAAAAAGATGGGGCAATGCTACAGAATCTCTTCTTGGGAGATGGGCTTTGCTGGCTGGATCAGCATTTATTGCTCATTCTTTGTGGCCCTTGATAAGGTGGTGGTGAGCTGCCTTCTTGAACCACTGCAGTCCATGTGGTATAGGTACACCATGTTGTTAGGAAGGAGTTCTAGGATTTTGACCCAGTGACAGTGAAGGAATGATCATATATTCCTAAGTCAGGATGGTGAGTAGCTTGGAGGGGAACTTCTAGGTGGCAGTGTCCCCATCTATCTGCTGCCTTGTCCTTCTAGACGTTAGAGACACTGGGTTTGGAAGTGCTGTCAAAAGAGCCTTGGTGACTTGTTGCAGTGCATCCTATAGATGGTTCACTGCTGCTACTGCTAGTGGTGGAGAGAATTAATGTTGAAGGTGGTGGATGGGGTGTCAATCAAGCAGGCTGCTTTGTCCTGGATGGCGTTGAGCTTAAGTGTTGTTAGAGCTGCACTCATCTAGACAGGTGGAGTATTCCTGCACACTCATGCCTGGTGGCCAGGCTTAGGGGATTCAGGTGTGTAAGTTACTTGCCACAGGATACCTAGCCTCAGACCTGCTCTTGTAGCCACTAGTTTTTCCTAGTCCAGTTTCTGGTCAATGGTAACCTCCAGGATGTTGATAGTGGGGGACTCAGGGATGGTAATGCCATTGAACATCAAGGGATGGTTAGATTCCCTTGCTGGAGATGGTCATTGCCTGACACCTGGTGTGAATGTTACTTGCCACTTGTTAGCTCAAGCCTGGATAATTGCCCAAATATTGCTGCATTTAGACATGGGCTGCTTCATTATGAGAAGTCGTGAATGGTGCTTAACATGAATATCCCCACTTCTGACCTTATGGAGGGAAGGTCATTAATGAAGCAGCTGAAGATGGTTGGGCTGAGGACACTATCCTGAGAAACTCCTGCAGTGATGTCCTGGGGCTGAGATGATTGACCTCAACAAGTACAACCATCTTCCTTTATGCTCAGTATGACTCCAACCAGAGAATTTTCCAATTCCCATAGTGTTCGACTGAGTATGACTCATCAGCTGAGAATGGGGGGTGGGCGGGGGGGTGGATGACACATGGTAATCAGAAGATTTTCTTACTGATGTTTGACCAAAATCCATGAGACTTCATGGGTTGTAGAGTTGGTGTTCAGAACATGAGGGAAAGTCCCTCCTGGCTGTACACCGCTTTGAAATATTCTTACCTTAAAAAGCCACTTTAATGTTTGAATGTTTAGCAAGTCTGATACACTAAATATTACTATCCTTATGGGAAAAAGTGATCCTACATACTCAATGACTAAAAGAATGATAAAAGACCAAGTGCCCAGTTTTGGGTGGGAGGGGGTGAGGAGAACAGCTGTACCTAGGTGAAACTTTCCAAGGGAAAATTGAACAAGTTCCCATCCCCACTGTCAATATATTTTCCATTTAGCTGGAGTTCACAATGGTGTCCTGAAGTCAACCCAGTGGCATTAAATAGACCCATGAACAGGATCAGGTAGAGAAACATTAACCACCCCAGATGGCAAATGGTCTCACTTTCCAAGTCATTGATCAGTCCAGGAGGTGATAATTCTCAAACTAATTCATAGGTTTAAAACATCTCAGATTCAAGTCCATGATGAAATTCAGTTAAAGCTGAAGTACTTTGCAACCCATCCAGTTGGTTAGTTGTTGTTCTTACCCGTGTGGAATGGATTTCAGGTGGTGTAGACATGTCTCCAAACAGCTGCATCTGTTCAATATCCTGTTCAAGAGAAACCTTTTAAATAATGCCAATAAAAAGATCATTTTCCCCTCTGAAGGGATGAGAGAGAGAGAGAGAGAGAGAGAGGTTAGAGCTAGCTTCAAAAGTTGGTTAGAAATGCAATTCTAAAATAAACACTACTCAGCCCAGCCAATGTTCAAGGTCCACCCCTTGCAATAGTACTGTTCCCATGTTTTGACCCCATGGGCCTTTTAGACAAAAATATTGTGGGTCTGAGTCCCATATCAGAGATAAGATCATAAATCCAGGCTCCCAGTTGGAGTGCTGCATTTTCAGAGGTGCTGTCACTTCAGGGGTTTCACCACCACCACCACCTCCTCCCCCAGGAACATGTTAGCTGCCTCTTAATTGCCAGTTGCCAAAGAAGATAGCACCATCCATCTCTCCTCACCATATAGTTGCAAGCGACACCAATTAGAGTAACAATTTCAACCCACCATCACCCCCACCCCAGCCAACCCAGAAATCTATATTTAGGAACCACGTTGCAATTAACCAACTAAGTCTATGACTCCAATGCTAACCATCCAAAATACTCCACTTACATTTTTAACGTGAGATACCTGGTCATCAAAATTCAGCAATGGGCTACCATTCTGAGGAGTAAAATAAGGAAAACAAAGAATTAGGTACAATCTTTCACACACATTAGCTAAGAAAATTCAGGAACAAGCATCTCCCACAAGAGAAATTTACTTAAGACTCAAATTTTCAAAGTGTGGAATTAATGATTTGAAGGTATCCAAGATAGATCATGGACCTCCTCTCCAGTAATTGGTAGTGAAGTCTTCCAATGAGAGCACAATATTGGGAGAAGTGGGTACAAGAGAATGAGCTGGATGGGCTGAATGGTTCTCATCCTTGTTGTCTCATCATTCAGACTCTGGAATCATTTCTGGATTCACATCCCAAAGTGTCAGCAGAGCATCAGGGAGGCTGTGCCTAAAACTAACTCTAGGCGTCTATTGCAGAAGAGGAGCCAAAACTTCCAACTCTGGAAAAGTTTACAATAAAAATCATTCACCAGGTAGCAGTATTGGATAGTGATCTCACCTCAGTAGGTTTGCCATCATCCTGTAAAAGGCAAAAAAAAAGTTTAATAGTGGGACTGCAGTAAAGTCCCTTTTAAAAAAAGTTTAATTTATCTCGTACACCCTCAACTTTTAATTAAGTGGTGATCTAATCAAGGAGCTTAAATGTTTGGGGTACATTTCTCTGGTGGGAAAACAGGACAATCTAGATTGTCAAAGAAATCAGGAAGCACTTTCTCCATTGGAAGTTTAAGACAGATGGGCAAGATTAAAGATTTGTTCAGTACAAAAGGATGGTGGCAGGCAGGTACTCTGTTGTGAACCAACAGAAGGGCAGAACAGAGTCAAAAAGCAAAATGGATTACTACAAATTAAAAGCTGCAGGATGTTCTAACCACTTCAGCAAAGTAATTCCAGACAGAGGAAATAGCTGAAGATAGATTTGTCTCCTCTTGAAGGCTGCATTATAGATAAATCCCCTATCAAGTCATTTCCGCAATTTGCCTTCAGACCAGGAATCATAAAGGGTCAAAAGACAAGCTGGATTCCTGAAGAGACCAAAACTACACCTCAATGTAATCTGTTCCAAATTATTTGGATGAATTGAAAGTTCAGTATTAGAAAGGTTTAGTAACCTTCCTGAAAACATAATTCCAAAGTAGGACTAACAAGGAGCTGTTTCAGGAAACTCAATTCAACAGTAGGTGATCCAAAGTGGATCAATGCCTGACCATATAGGCAAGATTAGATTGCCATGGCACCAACAGGTTATTTGGTGCACCTCTTGCCACTACCTCTTCTCACCCTACCCCCATTTCCCCTTCTCTTGTGCAACAATTCTCCATGCAAGTTCCAGTGATTTACATTATTTGATGGTCTTAATGGTGTTCAGGACCGCCCACCAATTGTTTCCTCACCTTTGACTGATCCTCTGCTTCCTCCTTTTTCTTCAAGTTGTAGATCAATTGGAAGAGATCCTTCAGATCCACTACCAGTGCCTCAGCCTGAAAACAGGATAAATACACATGGGATAAGCTACAACCCATAGTAGGATAGATGGAGAATCTTCAAAACTGAAGAGGACCTAATGCCAATCTCATTTGGGGATCCAGGGATGTTTAAATATATTAAATGCAAGTTGAGTGCCAGTTAGCTGAGGTGCAGGGGTACAACCCCCATATGGTTGTGGGGCTGATTGAGGCTTGCCTCACCTTGCTCCACATGCAGTTCAAGGAGCACACGTAACCAATTCGCTAATGGAGATGCCCATTGTCTTCTGAGCTATAGCCAATTACATTCTCTCCAACATCCTTAGGATGGGAATGGGCAAAGCCAGCATTTATTGCCCATTCCTAGTGGACTTCTGAGAAATCTAACTCTGGCTGAGCCATTAGAGGGCAGTCATAGTCAAGAGTCAGCTGTATTGGTCAGCTTGGGAGTTCATTTCTTCCTTGGACAGGTGTTTAACTAGAATTAGACATTACAGATATCAGCTTCTATTAAAATTTAGTTTAAAATAAAGACCAGAAATCACATTCTCTGGATTACTAGCCCAGCAAACATGTCATTACTCCTGGTGAAGTAAATAGCCATGTTTCCATTTACTCAATATGTTCAGTGCATTCCAGGATAATACCAAGCACTACTTGCCTCCATTTTACAGGATGCCACTAGTAAAGGATCCCACTGGGGTGAGGCAAAGGTAGGATGGCCTTATTATGCAGTTAGGAGTCTAGAAAGCTCAATTTGATACAGAAACCAATAAGACAGGAGAATCTTGACAAGCTGGGAACCAATGCTGCTGTGGTGAAGCCTGCCACTAACCAATCAGGAGTTGTGCGTTCTGCCAAGGGCGACAACTAAAACAGGATTAACCACAGCTGCTACTGAACCAGGGGCAGTGTGGTTTCAGGTGCCTTACCATTTCCCCCTCTGGGCTGCATTACTCTACCTGCTGAGCAGTCTTGATGGCAAAGAACTGATGCTGGCCTTCTGCACCACAAACATAACCAAAGGCACGGTTATCTGTGACATCTCTAGCAATGAAGGAGATCCTGTTGACTGTATGCTCGTATTCAATCACCTGAAAAATAAAACAAGGTTTTGAAAGACCAGTCTTTGATGCATTCAATACAGCAAAAGGAGAGTTGCTCTTTGAGCCCTGGTCCAGACATGGGCTGAATGGCCTCCTGCACTGACGATTCTGAGTATGTGACTTATTCCTATTGTTGAAGCGAACCAAATTCCCATGTGGTATAACAAGATTGGCTAGCTTCAACCTTGTATTTCAAGCCCCATAAGCATAACCCGGGCCAACACTGAGCTACATGCACAAAATTGACAAAGCCACCTCTTTGGGAATATAAAAAGACTCCGTGTCACTAGACATTTCTCATGTTTGTTTATAGGATTTAACAATGCATAAATTCACCTGCATAGATGTCAGCCTCAAAACTATTGACTGGAGGACTTGCATTCCAAGGATGAGGGATAGAACTCATGTTCATCTCATAGTGAAAGGGAATGAAGGGGAATGTTTATATCTCAAAGTAACTGGCTGTTCACTACATGGGAGGGAGGAGGATTTGATACGAGCTCTTGTTGTGACAGTGAAATGTGAGCAACAAAGCAGCTCAAATCTACCCTAACCTGGTATTTCCAGCAGCTGGGGAACCAACTTAGCTTAAAATGAAAGCCTTCCAGTCTCTGCATCTCTTCACCAACCCTATCCTGTTCAAGGTGGACAAAATGGAAATTCAGGACACATTCAACATTGGTTCCAGCAAGATACTCACTCCAGTCTTCTCATCAATTAGCTTGATTCCTGAGAGAGAGATGGTGACCCAAATTCTCTGCTTGTGATGTCCTTGTGCACGAGCAGCTATTGCTATGCCCTGGAGAGGTTACAAGAGCAATCCAGTTAAACAAAACATGCAGAATACACAACCAGGCAGATACTCTAGTGCAATACCAAAATACTACACTGTCAGACATGCTGCCTTTTAAAAGACTGTTTTAGGGACTGTCTGCTCTCAAGTGGGTACAGCGTGCAAAAGGTTATTGGTGAAGCAGCATTTTGGAAATCTGCATCAAGGTGGCTTATGATGAATGCTATTAAAAATCCCACAACCATGGGGTGCAGATGTGTAATGAACAGGTTGAAATTCCAATGTTCATTTTTTGCCCCTCCATTGGCAGCCATGCCTTCAATTGTCCAGCCTACACCCTGAAACCCTAGGAATTCTCTCCCTAAACCTTTGATGACCCTCAATCTACTTGACAAGCCCTGGTTACTCTTGTGGCTTGGAGCCAATTTCATCTGATCACTAGGTCACTTAATTAGTCCCAAGCTGCTGCTTAATCTGGTGATCATCTAGTTTGAAGCCAAGTGCTAGTATTAAGAAATAGACAGCAAGTTACTCTTCTGTTTGTGGGTGTTAGGAATGAGTTTTAGCTTTAAGTTTGAATTGTGTGTCTGTGTTAAAGGTCAGTAAAATGGAATTAGTTTCACTTTTAAAAACCTCATTAGAAATGCAGGCACCTTTTTAAACAACTGCTGCAGCAGTTCAATGAGAAAAGTTGGGGGAACAGGGCTCCAGAGAGGCAGGGCCCTCCCACAGGCAAAAAATAAAGAAACAGCAGTTTTAAGTTCAGTTTGAAGCCCAGAGAACCAAAAAAGCTCAAGGCCAAAGGAGGAGTGAGACATAACAGGGGTAAGTCCCAGGACTTTAACCAAAGGACAGGAACCTGGGGAAAAAAAAAGGTCTTGTTAATTAAGTTAAGTGGGGGGCAGAAAGGGACACCAAGCTTCAGATTTAAAAAGAGACAAAAATGACAGCTGAAGGTCCAACTCTTTACTATGGGCATGTGAAGCAGTGTGTACTGTTAACAGCTGAGTTGGAGAAAGTGCATGGAAGACAGCTTGAATGCATATGGGTGATCCAGGGGGAAGAGGAACATTGGGAGGAGTTTGGAACCCTGGAGGTGGACCCTTGTGGGAGGTGTCTGAGATAAAAAAAAAGTGTCAGTTTGGGAGAAGAGGTCTTGAGTGGATATTGGAAACCCTTGAGAAGGATGGAATGCAGTGAGACCAGTTGGCTCAGTGGGACCAGTTGGCTCAGTGGGACAAGTGTTGGGGGTGGAAGAGAGATGGAGTTGGAGAGATCCACAGTATGTGGTTGAGATGGCATCTGTCACTTAGTTTCAGAGTGTGGTGCATCTGACCACAGGGTGCCTATTAGTACATGACTGTGGACAAGTCACAAAAGCTGTATATCTGAAGGTATGGGCGAAGGAGTATTGTAATAGTTCATCTTTTCTTGATGAATGTTTTGTTCTTTTAATAACAAAGTTCAGCAGTCAACTCGTGATTTTGTTCAGTAGCTACTCTTCACATCTCTAAACAAACATAAGGATCTATCAAGCCAGGTTCCACTCTGGATCAGAATTACCTGATTCAATATCGAATTCAACGACTTTAGATCTTGAACTCCCTCCTCCATCCCCATCCCCTTTGTTTCTTCCCCCTTCCTTTTGTTTTTTCCAATAATTTATATGGATTTTTCTTTTCCTACCTATTTCCATTATTTTTAAATCTTGTATGCCCTGCTAGTCTTTCCACCCCACCCCCACTAGAGCTGTATCTCGAGTGCCCTGCCATCCATTCTTAATTAGAACATTAGTTCAGATAATATCACCATCTTTTTGTTCCTTTGTCTGTGACATCTTTTGATTATCTGCTCCTATCACTGCTTGCTTGTCCCTACAACCACACCACCACCCCCCCCAACACCTTAAACTAGCTTATATTTCACCCCCTCCTAATATTCAATCAGTTCTGTTGAAGGGTCATGAGGACTCGAAACGTCAACTCTTTTCTTCTCCGCCGATGCTGCCAGACTGCTGAGTTTTTCCAGGTAATTCTGTTTTGGATTTCCAGCATCTGCAGTTTTTTGCTTTTTTCCCCACTCTGGATCAGGCTTGTCCAATGAGAATCTCAGCTGGGATTGTAACACTAAAATCAATCTTTGGTCTGCCTTCTGTTGAAAATTCAGAATAAGTAAGATACTGCAATTCCCCCTGGTCTGAACAGTCACCATTTTCCAGATGCTGGTGCCTAGGAATGATGTCCCATCAACAGGAACAACAGGCATTACCTTAAGCTTCATCATCGAATCCTGACACATTTGATCTCCTCTGGCATCTGCCACATCATCAATACCAATGATCTTGGCTTTGTAACGAACTCCATCACCTTTAAACCTGGCCAACAGAGATTCTTCAGTTTTTTCTGACCCTAAAAAGACAAAGCCATTAAATCTCAGCATTCCCACATTGAACACTGACCCTCTGGGGGTTAGGTAAATGCTCATCATTTGATTTGGACAGCAGTCCATTCAAGCCCTCAAATCATACAAATTGAAGTGAATATCTTGACTCCAAAGCTTGACCATCTACAAGGTAGATGGCAGAATACACTCCACTTGCCTGGATGAGTGCAGCTCCCCACATTAAGCTTGACACCATCCAGGGCAAAGTAACTGCTTAATTGGCATTCCATCCACCTTAAAGCATTGACTCCACTGGCAGCAGTGTAACATCTGCAAGATGCACAGGAGCAGCAACTCAAGCTTCTTAAACAGCACCATCCAAGCCCATGACCTCTACAACCTAGAAGGACAAGGGCAGATGCATGGGAACACCAACACCTGCAAGTTCCTCTTGAGCATTCCTCCTCTCCTGAAGTTCCCTTTCCAGCCTACATCACATGGACAGCATCAGTTCAAGGCAAGTGACTCACCATCTTTGGGGCATTTAGGGATGGGCAACAAGTGATGGCCTAGCCAGTGACACCAACATCCCATGAAAAATAAAATTTTAGCAACCAAGTGTTCTACATGTCATCCTGTTGCAAGCCTTGTGAAAGTTTCTCAAAGTCAACTGCCTACTGACTGAATCTTTGACATTAAGCAGTGCAAGAGTGGTTTTAAAGGCAACACGGGATTGTTTATACTTGCTGCAAAACAGGGTTACTCATTCGGGTCTTTACTTCCACTTTCTCCATTAGAGAATCTAATGGATCCAGTTGGATATTTAGTTCCAAAACATTTGAAACAACCAGGTTGCATAGTTCCCAATTCCTGGAATGTGCTGTGGACATTTCTGGCCCCAAATCACTGACTGAACCAGCAGAATTGAGATTTACTACCACCAGACAGAACAAGTTATGATCTTCTAAAAGGTTATGTACATAAAGAAGCAGTGATTACACATCGCAACACAAGGTGTAAGAGGTCAAGCAGACTTCTATTAGTTAGTACCTAAACAGCTGGTAAACCAGCAGCAACCAGTCAGATTGGCAACAACTGCTGTCTTGTTCTTCCCACAAACCTTGGGAAGTATTTGGGAGATGACATGCAATTCAAATCCTGTATCATAAGCACACTGTGCAGCTCACTGAAACAAGTGCTCTAGATATTAGAAATAACTGCAGTTCTTTCACCATCCACTGGATGGCCATGACCTCCACATCAATGCATCAGATTTGCTAGCATAGCCCGTTGCCAGTTGATCAAACCTTTTGTTTGTAATTTTAATATTCTAGAGCTGACTTAGTATCTAAAATTAACCATTTGCAACAGTATTTTTTTCCCCCCTTCAGCTCAGCATTTACCACTTCATGAACTAACTAGAAATGATCTGTTGCCTGGGCCTAACCAAGGGAAAGATGTGAAATTATTCACTCCACTATTGATCCCAGAGAAATGGGCCTAAGAAACCAACAGCTTTTGATGTCAGATTTCAGGAAAGCCCCAAGTTGATGCAGACATTCATAAAGGTTCTATATCAGGAGGCTGTCCTGCTCACCCCTACCAAAGGGCACACACAATTAAATCACAATCTCCTTTCCCCACAGAAAGATGGAAATTTTTAGAAACTAGGAGCAGTAGGCCATTCAGCCCTTCGAGCTTGCTCCACCATTCATAATCATGACTGATCATTCAACTCAATAGCCTGCTCCCGCTTTCTCCCCATACCCTTTGATCCAAGAGCTATATCTAACTCCTTGAAAACATACAATGTTTTGGCCTCTGTGGCAGCAAATTCAGGACCATTCAATTCCTTTCACCAGCTGGGACACTTCAAAACATAACCAATTGCATTAAAATGCCTTCAAGTTGCATCCAATCCTTTTGTCAATAAACCTCAAGTCTGTGTCCTGTTTCCAGTGACCAGGGCAGTAACCAGTCTTGTTATAACTTTCTGCTTAAAAAAAAATAAAATCTAGTCTCTTCACCTAACTAAACTCCTTTGCTTTTGTAGTCTGGTAATATAAAGTGATATGGTTCACTTTGTCCTGCCATTCAAATCCTGGGAGTTACAGCATGGGCCATTTGGCCTATTATGTCTGCTCCAGCTTCAAGAAGCCATTCCTCACCTCTCCTAGCCCTGTGCATTCCTGCTTTTCAAATCCCTCAATTGAATCTGCCTCCACCAGACAGGCAGCACATACCAGATCCTAACCAGTTTTCCCTCATGCTGCCATTGCTTCTTTTGCCAATTACCTTTAACTCTGCTCTTATTCTGGAACAGAACTGGAAAAGCGGCCCAACCATGGCTAACAAAAAGAAATTAGGGATAGTATTAGATCCAAAAAGGAGTCAAAGTTGCTAGAAAAAGTAGCAAGCTTGAGGTTTGGGAATTCAGCAAAAGGAGGACCAAGAGATTGATTAAGAGGGGAACTAGAGTACAAGTGTAAATTGCAAAGAATGTAAAAGCTTCAATAAGTAAAAGGTTAGCGAAGACAAAACAGGAACATTTATAATGGACAGGAAGTGGCAGAGCAATTAAACAACTACGTTAACTGTCTGAGTGTAATGATTGTAAGTTAAACCATTTTACTGTTATGGGGATCATTGGCCGATAGTCACATTTTCTCCAATTGCAGGCAATCTGGGAAGCAGAGCTTCTTAACCTTGGGTCTGGTAAGCAGCATATACCCTCCTCTGAAGTTAATAAAATTCAGTTTCTTACAAGAAACCCTGTCCTGTACGAAATTTACTACAACTGGCAATGAGCATAAAAAGCACTGATGCAGCAGCTCACCTTGTCACCGAGTAATCCGATGTTTTACGAAAATAGCATACTCACTGGCAATAATATAAAAGCAAAAAACTGCAGATGTTGGAAATCAAACAAAAACAAAAATACCTGGAAAAACTCAGGTCTGGCAGCATCTGTGGAAGGGAGCACAGTTAAAGTTTTGAGTCCACATGACTCAAGTCGTTCGGACTCGAAACGTTAACTGTGCTCCCTTCCACAGATGCTGCCAGACCTGAGTTTTTCCAGGTATTTTTGTTTTTGTACTCACCAGCAATGCCTCACTTTGGTAGAAGAACTGACCCATACAACTCATCCAATTGAGAACTGGAGTCAATACATTGAGTGATTAGGTTTCTACTTCATAGCTAATAATGACAGCAGAAAGAAACAAGGCAATTTCAAGTGTCTGTGGGAGCAAAACCAATGATGTAAGCTGTCAAGCTACAGATCCAACTGTGCCAAATTCCAGATCCTTCACTGAGCTAGTTGACCTTGTGAAAGGACATTCAGCCTAAACCCTCTGATCCATGCAAAGATTCAAGTTTAATTCTAAGGCCCCCAGTGAATTGATTGCAACATAACATTGCAAAGTTAGAACTGTTAATGGAGCATGGATTTTGGATAATCTCAACAAGTTGTTTAAATGTTTTGTTTGCAGTATAAACAATGAAGCCATTCAGCACCATTTGCTTGCAGAAGTTGATTGACTTAGAGCATCTTGGAGATAGCATTAGCAATGGAGTGCACTGAAGGGGGAACTCAGGCTCTGCAGAGCATGCGGCATGATGCCATTCTGCAGCTAGGATGGGAACCTGCTGCCAGGTGAAGGTCAGGGAGGCTACAGTGAAACAGGACCTATTGCCAGAAGCTGTTCACCAGTAACCCAGAAGTTAGGTGTTACAGTTGAAGGGGAAATCATGCACCCGAAGTCTGCAGACCACCACTACTGCCACAAAAAAAAATTGTAATAGTGCAGAACTTGTCCAAGGCGGCCATTCAGACAGCAAGTCAAGTTAAATGAAATGCACAATATAGAAGAGCCAGAAGTTACTGAGGCTGATGTTTATTCCCTACACAATCTGAAGGCCAAGAAAACTGAGCCAAATCACTTACTCTTCAAATAAAGTGGAAAGCCTCTGCTCATGGGAGGTGGACACAGGAGCATGGACCAGTGGTGGCGGAACATCTAAATACTTCAGAAGGTACCCAGCCAGAGTTTGGAGAAAACTCAGTTAAAACTATATTCACCTGTATGGTTTGTGTGTAAGGCATCACCTCTACTTGTATCAGAGACAGCTCAGCTGCCAATAATTGTTGTAACAAAGACCTAGCCTTCTGGGTGGTGGTTGGTTGAAGAAATCAAACTAAATTGGTCAAATTTCAGGCCAGGACACAATCCTGGAGTTGACAAGGGAATATGATGGCATCCTTTGGAATGGGATAGAAACACAAGAACCAAAAAGGGACCTTCACAGGAAGCAAGGATCCCTCAGGTCAGAATTGGTTCCACAGGGAACAAAAAAAAGAGGTGAGGCTAAATGAACCAACTGAAGAGACAGTTGGAAGAGGAAAAACAACAATGTGCAATATTCCAAGAGGAAGCCAAAAAAAGGTCAGAAGAATTGAAGAGTCAGTTGATTGAAATGAGAGGTATTAGAAGGAAGTCATGGAGCTTTCCAAGATGCAAATGGATAACTCAACCCCTGATTTGAACTAAGACAAGACTAGAGAAATTTGGCTGACAAAATCAAAACGAAAGGAGGCAAAACCCTGTGGCAAACAAGAAAAACAGAAGTCAAATCTGAGACTAATTGGATACATATCCTGAACACCACAGCCAAGGAAGGATAGCAAAAAGCTCATTTGGGGTGAAGAGGTTCCATCAATATTTACAGTTGATGCAGATCAATTCACTTTTGGGTTTGTTTAGTGAAGGTAAGGCAATCCCACCAATTGAATTCTAGCAGAAGCCAAGATGGGCTTTAATTTTGTAGGCATGAGTGCATTTTTATGCATTGTCTGGGTGTGCATATAGCAAATGCAGACACCCTCAGTTGTTTCCCTTTGCTCAAAGGAGTTACACATGTTCCAGTACCTCAAAAAAAAAAATAGGTAGTACCTGTATTAAATTTCCTGGACACCTCATGAGTCTGCATGAGGCAGAAGGAATTGGATGAATTACGATCCAATTTTAGGCAGAATCTGAACAAGTGTCACAAGGATGGTCAATACACAACTCCTGAATTGAAACCGTTCTTTGTACAAAGATCTGAACCAAGTTGTCAAGATGGTATCTTATTTATGGGGAGCAAGAGTTATCCCTGTCCCAGGAAGAGAACATAAGTTCATAGTGCACATCCTGGTATTTCAAAGATATAGATGGTGATATAGAAAAAATATGGTGAAATTGTCTCCAGTGCCAGCAACAGCATAAGATCTGCATCTGTGGGGCTGTCCTGATTGACCCTGGGTTAGACTACATATAGACTATGTTGACTCATTTCTAGGTACCATGTTTCTGGTGATCAGCAACAGATTCCAGATGGATGGTTTGCAGCAAGATCACCCACTTTGTCTACAGCCATTAAAAACTGCCAGAATGTGTTCATGGTTACTGAAGTTAGTGTCAGATAATGTTGTGGTTTTCACTAACACCGAATTCCAAATATTTGTGAACCCAAAATGGGGTTAAGAGTGTCAGAATAGCATTATACCATCCCTCTACTGGCTTGGTGAAAGGAGCAGTGCAAGCCTTAAAAAAAAGAGGGACATAAAGAAACAGAATTTCAACTCAACCACTGGTTTAACCCCTTCAGAATTATTGATAGAAGCACCGACTTCATATGAGAGTCAAGTATTCCCTAACTGAGAAGAAAGTGAAGAAACCACAGGAGGCAGAAAGCAAATTATGTTCACAGTAAAAGGTAGAGTTTACTGCAGGAGGCATTCTAGCTGCAAAATTTTGTACAAAAACTGATGGGTTCCTGGTACAATCATCTGAAACAGTACCATCATATCAAGTGAAAAACAGGGTTGTTAGGAAACATGTGGATCATCTCAAGTTGAGAAACCCTCCAACAACCAGTTAATCCACCTGAAATCAAAGTTGAAACTTTGACCCAAGGTGTCAGATTGACAGTGTCTATTATTTACTGAAGTTAATTCTGGACTGCCATTGCCTAGGGAGCATGGCAGAGCAGACTCAATGGGCCGAATGGCCTAATTTCTGCTCCTATGTCTTATGGGATGTCCCTGAAGCTGCAGCTCCTGTGCAAGTCAGTCCAATGTTGTAGAGCTGTGTTGCTCCACCTGAATCCAGGAACCTCCTCAAAGACTGAAGTTTTAATAGCATGAACTGTATATAATAATATGGGTTCAGGTGTTTTGCAAGAGGGTAAAGCTAAAGTAAAAAGGAATGTAAAAAAAGGGAATGTAAGGATTGTAAGCTAAACCATTTTAGTTATGGGGATCATGACTGTGTAGACCAATTTGCCCCAAGCATGGGGAATCTTGAGGGGTGAAGCTTTTAAGCCTTGGTTTTGGAACAAGCATATAGCCAAGTTCACTTTCTTACAAGAAACTCTGTCCTGCTCTCCAAGTTTACTACACAACTTCCCAGAAATACTAGCAAACCAAGGGTTTAGTGAGAAGGATGAATTTTAGTGTTAATAAAACAATTTCTCCTGTGCTATTAATGGGACTGAAAGCAGATAAATCCCCAGGGCCTGAACCTATATTGCAGGGCACTAGAGGTAGCCACAGAGATAGTGGATGGGTTGGTTACCATCATCTTCCAGAATTCTGTAGACTTGAACAGTCCTGGAAGATTGGAGGGTGGCAAATATTAAAGAAATATTTTAAAGAAGGAGGGAGAAAACAGTTACAGAATGATTAGCTGAACATTAGAAGGGAAAAGTATTATAATGGAGGTGATAACTGGGCATTTAGAAAATAAACAGAATTAGACAAAGTCAAATGGATTTAAAGGAAAATGTTCAACAAATCTACTGGAGTTAAGATATAACTATCAGAATAGATAAGGGAAAACCAGTGGATGGGGCATATTTGAATTTTCAGCAAGTTCTTGAAAATCCCACATGAGGTTAGTGTGCAAAACTAATAAGGCACATAGGACTGGAGTAATATATTGACATGGATTGAGAATTGGTTAACAGACTGGAAACAGTAGGAATAATGGGTCATTTTCAGTGGCAGGCCGTGACTAGTGGGGTACTTCAGAGATCAGTGCTTGGGCCCCAGCTTCTTTAAGTATTAATGGTTTGGATGAGGGAGCCAAATGTAATATTTCCAAGTTGGATGACATGAAATCGGTGGGAATAAGTGATGGAGGATGTTAGAGGCTTAAAAAGGTGATTTAGAGAAGGTGATTGAGACAAGTTGAATGAGAAAATACATGGCAGATCTGCAAAGTGTGAAGTTATCCTGTTCAGTAGGAAAAACAGAATGGCAGAGTATTATTTAAATGGTGATAGATTGGGAAATGTTGATATACAAGAGTGACCTGCGTGTCCTTGTACACCAATCACTGAAAGCCAGCATGCAGGTACAGCAAGCAGTTGGAAAATGGTATGTTGGCCTTTATTGATAGGGGACTTGAAGTATAGAAGGAAGGGTGTCTTACTGCAGCTGTACAGGGCTTGGGTGAGACCACACCTGGAGTATTGTGTGCAGTTTTAGTCTCCTTACTTAAGGATATATTTGCCAGAGAAGGAATGCAGTAAGGTTCACCAGACTGATTCACCAGCAGGATAGTCATGAGGAGAGATTGGGCTGAGGTCTGTATTCATTGGCATTTAAAAGAATGAGGTGGGGAGGGGGGGGGGTGTGGATCTCATTGAAAAACTGACAGGGCTGGACAGACTGGATGTAGGGACGATGCTTGCTGGTTGCTCTGGCTAGGAGCGTCTGGAACAAAGGGTCAGTCTCAGGATAGACCATTTAGGACAGATGAGAAATCTCTCAAGGGCAGTGAACCTGTGGAATTCTCTACCACAGAAGGCTGTGGAGGCCAAGTCACTGAATATGTTTAATGAGGAAATAAGGTTTCTGGACTTGAGAGACAAGGGATATGGGGAGTGGAGTCGAGCACTGAGATAGAGGATCAGCCATGATCGTTTCGAATGGCAGAGGAGGTGCAAAGGGCTGAATGACCCACTTGCGCTATTTTCTATCCATCAATACGAGTTTCTCATATTTACTGTCCAAACACCTCATGGTTTTGAATATCTTCAAATCCCCCTGAACTTTGAAGAGTCCCAACTTTTATCTATCCACAACTGATTCCAGGCATGAAAACTTCATTCTCATGAAACTTTTCTGCATGCTCTAATGTCTTCACATCCTTCCTAAAGTGTGGTTCCCAGAACTGAATGCAGCGTAGTGATGACACTTGTGATCCAGAGATCCAGGCTCATGTTCTGGAGACACTGGTTCAAATCCTACCATGACAGCTGGTGGAATTTGAATTCAGTAATCAAACTGGAAATTGAAAGCTAGTCTCAGCAATGGTGACCATGTGGTCATCGTTGCAAAAAACCAAGTTCATCATGTTGTTTAGGGAGGGCAAACTGCTACTTTAATTAGCAAGCTACAAGCCTTGCTAGTAACGTTCAAATCCCATAAGATGTAAGAGACCTCCAGCTGAGGCCAAACTAGTTCTGTAAAGGTCAGCCTCTTTGCTTTTTAAAAAAAAAAAGCTATTCCATGTCCGTTCCCACATCCCTTTGTAAAGTGTATATGACCATAAAAGCTACAGATATGCAGTGAAGCAGGTAGTTAACACTGGAGCAGAGACCTGGGAAGGATAGCTTCCAACTTGAGGATTCTAAAAATCTTCAGCACAGGAGGTAACAACTCAGTCCATTGCTATCCCAATTAGTCCCAGAAACATTAGTTGCAGGCAAAACTAACCTGGGATCAAGGCTCCACAACAGTGCCAGAGGGGATTGCAGGTGCTGTTAGTATTATTAGACCAACACTCACTGATTCAACTTAGAAACAAGGCTGTTGGCTGAAATGATAAATCAGTGGTCTGGAGTCAAATATTAAAAAGGTGATTAGAATGACTCATATACTGTGCTATTGATTGAGGATGTACGGGTCACTGGCTGTGCCAGTATTGTTATTCCCCATCCAATTTCCCTCAAGGTAGTGAGCCACCCAGTGCTGTTCAGGAGGGAGTTCCAGGATACTGACTCATCAATGGTGATAAACTTCAAAGTTGGGATCGTGAGTGGCTTGGAGGGGAACTTCAGGTGCAAGTTTCTGCTGCTCTTGACCTTCTAGATGGTAGTCATGGGTTGGGAAGGTGCTGTTAAGGAACCTTTGAGTTCCTGCAGGGGCTCTTGTAGATGGTACATACTCCAACTGTGTGGCAGTGGTGGAGGGAGTGAATGTTTGTGGAAGGGGTGCCAAGCAGGCTGCTTTGTTCTGGATGCTGTTGAGGTCATGTTGTTGGAGCTGCACTCATCCAGGCAAGTGGAGGGTATTCCATCACTCCTGACTTGTGCCTTGTAGATGGTGGACAGGCTTTGGGGAAATCAGGAATTACTCATTGCAGGATCCCTAGTCAGAGCTACTCTTGTAGAGAGTATTTATGGCTGGTCCAGTTTAGTTTCTGGTTAATGGTAAACCCCAGGATGTGGGGAGATTGTTGTATTCTTATCAGCCCTAGCCTGAATGTTGTCTAGGTCTTGCTACATATGGACACAGCATCTGAAGAGTTTGCAGATGGTGATCAGCAAACATCCCCACTTCTGACCTTTACATCAATGACCTTCTGTCCATAATTTATGAGGTCAGGAACTGAGTGACACTGGAAGAGCCTAAACTGAGTGCCAGTTTGCAAGTTATTGCGGAGCAAGTGCCACTCGATAGCAATGTCGACAACACCTTCCATCACTTCACTGATGACAAAGTGGATTGATGGGGTGGAGTGGTAATTACCAGGCTGGATTTGTCCTGCCCTTCAGATTAAATGGATTGCTACCTTTTGCTTGGCAAGTACTGCAGGTGGAAAAATTTAGTATCGGGGTCAAGTTGAGACTTGTTTATAATTTAGGTAGGGGAAGACGCCTGTGTCCTTTTATATAGGATGTGCAAGGGAAAACACCCAGGAGTCGAAGTATAAACACATTTTAGTGTCAAGTGAGGAGAATGTGCTACTACTGGAATGATTGAAACATCTAAAAGGCTGCAAAAGATTGAGTGCAAAACCTAAACTGCTATAGGGCAGCTAGGCTAGCAGAGTGGTCAGATGATGCATTTGGGTATAAGGGATAGGGAGGGGCAATAGACTTAGATGGCCCAATTTTAAGTGTGTAGGAACAGTTCACCAGATCTTTGAAGGCAGCATAGCTAGGGTTGTTCTGTTCTGGTCAACAATTTAGGATAGGAGGATCCTCAAGAGGCTACAGAGGAGACTCCACCAGGAAGGTTCAGGGATTGGGGTGGATTCTAACTACAAAAGGTTGGAGAAGCTGGGGTTGTTCTTTGGTGTACAAGATAACAAACTGAGATAAGCCAGACAAGGAAATCTCCCATTGGCTGATGGGCCAAGGGCTAGGGGACAGATGCAGGGGAAAATTAAAAGAAAATCACATTAAGTGGTAGTGATCTACACATGGGCAATTGCATTAGATAAACTTAAGGGCAGGGAAATAAACTTAAGGGCAGGGAAATGAGAAAAAAAAATGAAATTCTCCATGGACTCAATGGGCCAAATAGCTTCTTGTGCTATGATTGACTATTTAGCCCAAATGGCTTGTGCTATCAACTTCAGTGGAAAAGCCTAGCCCATTTCTTACCTCGCTTTTTGTCCTTCTTCGATGCCTTTGTAGGTGAAGTCTCCGAATGGCTAGGACTGTTGATCTCAACAGGTTCTGACATGGTTGCCATCTTGACTCAAATCCCAAAGTCACTGAGTTCCTTCACCCTCAATGTGGTCTACAGTTGGTAGAGTCAATCAAGACATGTCAATCCACCCTGTGGGAAGATGATCAAGTTATACAGCCAGGAATCAAACTACTTGAAATTAGCTAGGATTTAGCCCAAGTTAGGAGATTATGGTTTCAAACCTAGAAAATTAGGCCAACCATCCAGCACTAGGCTGAAGGAGTGCTGCATTGTTAGACATGCCATCTTCTCAAAGCAAGGCCTTGCCCATCTATTCAGGTAAATAAGATAATGGCTGTTCTGTAGCCCAGCTAACATTATCCAAAATGTCTAGCCACCTCAAGTTGGTTGAGCAACAAGTGCTACATAAATATTTGATCAAGATGCTTCATAGGAACATTATAAAACAAATTAAGAGTGGACCATTCAGCCCTTTAAGTCTGCTGTGCCATCTGGCTGATCTGATCATGACCTCAACTCCTTCCCTTCCACTCCCAATGCCTTTCAAATTCCTTGTCATATCAAAGATTCCTCTGCCTTCAACAACCCTGCTTCTACCACTGGGTAGTGGGAGTTCTCCCAGACTCATGACCCTGATGGGAGACCCCTTATTCTTGAACTAGAGTTCCTTCTAGTTTCCACTACAAGAGCGGACATCCTTTCAGCATCCACTGTCAAGGCCCCCTCAGGATTTTGTGTCTCAACAAGATCACCTAATTCTAAACTTCTGGATAGAGGCCCAACCTTTCCTCAAGATACTAATTCCTTGGATGAGGGGGCAGATAATCAAAAGTTAGGTTTAAGTGACTCTGAGTCAAGTGAGGCAAGAGTCAGAGACGTTGGGAGAAATTCCAGGACTTGGAGCCAATGCATCTGAAGGCACCAATGATTGGGAATGCACAAGAAGCCAGAATTAGCATGCTGTATCAGACGATTGTACAACCGGAAGAGATTAGAGCTAGAGGGATTTAAAAATGAGGGTGTTTTTAAAAATCACCACATCACCCAAATCAGGAGTCAGGTGAACTGTGATGATGGGGAATGGGACTTGAGACAGACAAAAAAGGTGTGCAAGGTGATGAGCAATTTAAATTCAGACGACTATCAGGCCATATTAAGCACCAGTTGGAAAAAGTGAAACATTTTTCAATTTCATCAACATGTTAATTGGCTTTGTGCCCTGAGATTTCTAGTTAGGTGCATGAATGCATCTGGCAGAGATCCTTCTGTTCCATGTCAAAGTGCCTAGCAATAGCAGTATTTAAAAGGGCACTGCGTTCAGACTTGTTTACAGACAAGCTACGAGGGAGGTCATGAATCAAAGTCCAACACTGGTGCTTAGTTGGAGAAACATTTTTGCTGCCTCCTTATGGGTTGGGGGTGGGAAAAGAGAGAAACTGAAAAGCAGTAGACTTGCTTGTATAAGCAGCTTCAAAAACACTTGTCAGTGCATCACTGGCAGGGTTAACAAGCCTGCTCTCCTACACGTGCACAAGCTAGTGTTTCAAAGAATTCCTACACATATTAATGTGTTTACCAAGCCACTAGTCAAGTGCACCAGTGGGTATTGGAAACAGCTTTCAAAACTTCTGCCATTTAAAATCATGGCTGACCCATACCTGAACTCCAATAGCCAACTCCTTGCCTAGCCAAAAAGGGATCACAAGGGTAGAAAGTTAAAACTGCAGCTACTGGCTTGCAAGGCACAGCAGCCTATTTATAGGCAAAATTGCCAGAAGGTTTATATAGGACAAGGGACATTTATCACAAGTGTGATAATGTGGACCTTCCTACCAGACAGGGAGGTAGGCCTGCTTCATCAGTAGTGATTGAGGCATTACACATTTAATTAACTTTCCATTTCCAGCAGATGTAACCAAAAACTTAGGCTGGTAGATCGATGAGTCACCAGAAAGACATTTCACAGGAAATGGAGCAAAAGCCTCCCTTACTGAATTACTACCTTCCTCCCAATCCCACCTAGAAGTCAAGTTCTGCTGCCATTGCCGGAGCTCATCATAATGATATACAATCCACAAATGAGCCCTAATCTCCAGCTTTTCCTTCCAACCCAGTGCCCATCTTCCATGGCTAGAGATTTGTGCCAACTGACCAGCCATTAGTTGTAGCCCATCCAGACATTTGGAACAGGTTAACATCCTGTTGTTCCCAAGCTCTTGGCATGGAATAGTACAGAACTGAGGAAAGTGTCCCACAGCTTCACAAGTTGGCAAAACACCCACATTTTGTTTAAACTTCCAAGTTGGTTTGAAAAGCAATCTTGCTGTTCATGTCAATAGCTGATATAGGAATTAATTTTTAAGAAAAGTCCATGGCTTGAGTCCTTGTTTGAATATTTCAACAAAACTTCACTGGGTCAAGATCCTTGACACCACTTGGGCTGCAGCAGTTTCAAGATGATGGCTCACAGTTACCTTCAAGAGCAATTAGGCCTTGCCAATAATAACTGATCCAAAGAGTGAAAAGTTTTGCAATTTACAGGTTAAACTACAACTTTGATCAGGGAATTTTGTTTTCTGAACCAAAGTGTCTCAGGAGCTCCTAACTATAGTCCAGCTCAGGTTAGTCTGAGTAAAAATGCAAGCCCTAACTCAATCAGAACAATGAGCCAAGACACAAACTCAATATTGGCACCGAACTGTTCAGTCCTCCCAGACTATAAATCTGGAGGATTCCGCTAAGGTCATGACAGCAATCCCTCCACAGGGAGGTAGCCTGGCCACTGGGGTCTGAGGCACTATACGGCTGATGGGTAAAGAAATAAAACCACATTTTAAAAAAGTCACTCAAAACATACCCTCACCTGAATTTGCCCTAGAGCCCTTACTGGTAGTGTTCCTGCTTCTGCTATCCAGCAATGTGTTACAGACTAGGACAACAGGCAGAGGTGGTGGTTCGGGCTGTGTTCAAAGGTTAAACCATTGAATAGCTTCAAAAGATTAGCTCCTAAAGTGAAAAACATTAACTCAGGGCATCTATTAGTCAAGAGTAGAGATTATAAGATGCTGCACGAAAAATGTGCACAGGCAGCACCAGGAGATAAGACAGCCAGTTTTACTAGACATGGGTGGGAAGTGTTGAAAGGCAACATGTGGCAGGGGAAGAAAAATTGAGATAATTGGTTGCATCCATAAGTGTATAGCTATCTCCTGTAACTTTGTCCTCTGGTTTGTAGGCAATAAGCAGGAGTGGAGAGAAAAAAAAATGGACATAATCCCAGCCTCAGTTACATCCCCTTTAAACAAATGGAAGTGAGCGATGGGAGATGAAACAGGATGTCACTAGCATTCTGAAGTCATGTTAACTGCTTTCTCTCCAGCCTCAGTTACATCCCCTTTAAACAAATGGAAGTGAGTGATGGGAGATGAAACAGGATGTCACTGGCATTCTGAAGAGTTGTTAACTGCTTTCTCTCCACAGATGCTGCCAGATTTCCAGCATTTTGCTTTTGAGAAATTAATTCAAATTCACACGAGACTGGAACCAGTCATCCAAGGAAGATGCTGCCAAGATTAGTTAACGAGATAGTGGAGGTATAACGAGTCACCAGTACCAGAAAAGGGTGCATCTGAAGAAAGCAAAGATTGGAAATTGGCCATGATCCCACAGTTCAGACAGTGCCAGAGTTTTAGAAAATTGCCTGTTATACCCAGGATAAACCCAGGACTACAGACCAGTTTAACCTTTAATGCGAAAGCTAGCCTAGGACAAAGTGGATCAAACAAAGCAGTATAGAGTGGGGTTATGTCAGGTGTTCAAGAATTGCAGCAAGACATGGACATTTCTATGACACTCATATACCTTAATCATTAAGCCAAGAGTCACATGTGTGCTCAGAGACTTTAATCTTCTGTCAGAATCAGTGCTCTGGTCAAATCTAAAGAATAGTTCTTAACAGACAAGGAGGGTCAAGTCCACTGCAACTTAGTCACCCCAGTAACAGCAAATGGTTGTACATTAACTGGAAACAGACTAAATGTACTGAGTAGAATCCACTTTCCAGAAATACACCATGTAGTGTCAAAGTATTTGCAGCTAGCCTCCCTCCCCAACATTCTCCCATTGACAATCATTCTAGTGTGGATAAGAACAGTTAGGTTCACAAGATCAGTACTACCTAGTTAGTATAAAAGGGCATGGATTTATACAGAATTTCAGTATCCAGAGTGATCTGTGCCACGTTGAATACAAAGGAAAAAATTCATTCCTGATTGAAAGTATTAGCAAATGAGCTCAGCTGATGTTTCCAGCTCAAGTCACAATAGCTTGTACTGGGGAAAGCCAGGGAATTGAACTATATGGCCCAGCATCTGTTGGGGATTTGCTGGGGTCGATAATTAGGATAGAATGATTAACTCAATTCAGTTGAACATGGAGGGCTACCAGCAAAACCAGAGGTTAAATCATGCTGGATGAAAAGTGGCTTGAATTTTTGAAGTGACTATAGTGGTCAACAGGGGAGTGTCCATTGATGGTTTGGACATTCATAAGGCATTTGGTAATGTCTCTCAATGGATTGTTACAACCCATTGAATTGGAGGGAAATTGACCAGGTGACAGTAGGGATAGTGGGTAGGTACTGTACCCTAATTGGCAGAAAGTGTGATTGGTTAAGGGTTTGGATTGAGAAGTCAACTATTCACTGTCAAGGGGTAGACATTTAGAAGGTTAGAGGGGATTTTATTAAAGTTCAAGATAAACCAGCCAGTTAGAGAGTTGATGACTTGGGGACGGAAAAATTAGAACCAGGCCAAGTGTGTAAATTATAAATACTACACAACTTAAGACTGGAACTCAAAAGAGAACTAGACAAATAGGTAAATCAAAACACTTGGATAATGGGAAATGGAGCAGGGTGACAGATAAGCCATGACATCATTTGAATGGCAGAGCTGGCTCAAAGGGCTCCTGGTTGAGGCAGTCTCGTCTATCTGTTTGAGAAAGTGTGGACCTGAAAACAGATGGAGACTGTCTTTTGTTCCTGCTCTCAAACATGGCAGTCATATCACTTAGTGCAAATTGAGCCAGTGCAGACTGAAGCAGCCAAACTCAGATGCAATCTCTTTGCATCATATCACCAATTCCTCCTTGGTGCCCAGAACACTATTTATCCCTCAATATCTCCATTCTACCTTGGGTGTGGAAAATAGCTAACTGCAGTAATCCCTTCACTGCCTGTCAAGTTGCCCTGATGTCACAAACCACCTTCCGTTTGGTGACTGGAGGTGGCTTTCTAGGTTGGAATTAGTTAAAGCATCTTTCTACACATTCCAGCAATGCTTTTGTATTACTCTAACTTGAGATATTAAAACAAACCGATACCTATACCTGAATTCAAGCCATGGACCACTGCATCTTTCTGATCCAGGAGGTTACTGCAGGGCTGCTGATAGTTAAAACAGTCTGCTGATGCCTACAATGGTCACACTATCCTAAAGACAATCTAAAGTCAAATTCAGGACAATGGAAAGCTAGAAGTGAAACATCTTGGAGATGGTACACTTGAGCACCTCCCAAGCAACTTCTAGCCGCCTACAGAAGGGAGGTGGGTGCTATGGTAGCACCACTACCACTTCCAGATCTGCCTCATCTTTTTAAAGGCAGCTAGAGGTGGACAATTGAAAAGCAAGACGACTGCAGATAGTGGAAAGTATGGTTAAAAACTCAGCAAGACTGGTAGCATGTGGAGAGAGAAACAGTTTTGACTGAGGAAGTCATGTTGTTTGACTATTTCTGCACAGCTGCTGCCAGATTTGATGGGACAAGTTGGCCTTTCCAGTCACATTACATGAGAATTTTTCTGGAGGAGTGCAATGGTAAGGGGGTGAGGTGCCTATTCCAGAGGCTTTGTTCTATTTTGTAGAACTAGTAACTACTCTAATGAACATTTTTAACCATGAACTATTAGGGGTTTACCCAAGAAGGTGGTTTCAGCAAGTCAGAACAGCTCTATAAATGGACTGGGTTATGGTCAAATTGAATGACTGATGTCTAGGAGCACACAAACCAGGACAAACTAGACCAATACGATCCTACTTCTAGCATCTTCACCCCAGAGCCATTAGGAATGGACAATACAGACTATTGCCAGCAGTACCCACAAAGTATGAAATTAAAAATCACTGCAAATTGACATTTCATACACAAGGGTCACATTCTTAGCCTTATACACAAGTTTTGTTGAAAGTCCTCTTGCCAAATTGGTACAATCCCATATACTGACAGGCCACATGGAAGTGGTAATGTTCTACCTATAACCACATCAAACCAAATGTCAAGAATTGAGCTCAAAATCCACCTGTTCTTCAGTGAAGTGGTTAATCTTTAGAAATTAAGCCAGAAACTTCAATGCCCCACATTAGGGTCAAAGTACACCTAACTGGCAAATGGACTTTCATGGACTTGAGCATCACTGGCTAGGCCAGCACTTATTGCCAATACCCAATTACCCTGAAGATGGTGAGCCACCTTGAACCACTGCAGTCCACATGATGTAGGTACATGGAATGCTGTTGAGGGAGTTCCTGAATTTTGGCTCAGTCACATTGAATAAAGGGTGATACAGTTTGAAGTCAAGCTCACTTAAATCAAATTGTCTAAAAACAATCTATTCAATTCTAGGGATATGACTGTTTACCTTGGCTTTAAACACTCAAGTTTTAAAAAGAACCACATTTACAGGAAGCATTGCATTACACCAAAATCTTACCTTGCCCCTTACAGGAAACTAGGAGGGTCCAACCAAAGAATATTGAATCAAGGAGGAAGCTCCCATTGAATGGCAATGGACAAGTTCCTGAGTGAATTAGGTATAAGGATGCATAAAGGTAACTAGTTGTACCAATGTGGAATGCAGTTACTGGCATCTGTGGTCAAATATACTTCACAAGGTTGTAATCCTGCTTTCATCCAATTAGAGGTTGGCCTCATTCCCAGTGACCCTGTTGGGAAGTGCACATGAAGTTTGCCATGATGCTGATTCATGGTTTCAGCACAACATTAAACAGTAACTAAGTATAGAAAGGCAGACCACCAACCCCTCTGCACTGAAATGGACAGTTACTCCATATGAATGATTAATGATCTTTGGCAAGTAGCCTGCCTCCTTTTAGTTTGAACAGTTCAAGAGTCAACTCCTAGAGCAAACTAATCAACCAGTCCACCTAAAGCAGATCCTTCCTTAGATGACAGCAGCAGGTGGGCCAAATCCAGTTGAGACAGATGCATCACAACTGGACTTCTCCCTACCAAACTAACACTTGTTATAATCAACTCTACCCTTTGCTCAGATCATCAGGTCTTCAACTAAGACAAACCAGCTAGTGACATGTAGACTTACCTAGAGTAGCACAGGCTAACAATACATTGCCCAAACTATTTCTGCACATGGTGCACAATTTAATAAGTGGTCCTTTGGTCCAATAATATCTCATCCCCTCAAACAGCTTCCAATGCCATGCTTTGAACTTCATTCCTTGGTTGAGAAAGTTCAATATCTGTATTCCATCAAGAATGAAGTTCACTCCAGTTGGTATAAGTCAACCAAACTTCTGCAGGTGAATCCCCAGTTTGGCACCAGCAACAGATGAAGCATAGTTCAGCACAGCTGGAGATTTAGTACACACTCAAGGGTTAATTATGTATATTAATAGTCAGGCATAGATCAGGATAACTATCGTCAAGTGATCCTGTTTTTCCATTACTGCAAAACACATTCTCAAATCTTTCACACTTCAGGAACCCTTGACTCTTGGGGAAAAAAATCCCATAGGGATTTCTAGCTACTACCTAATGATCACTTTGTCCTGTGCATTGACTAGTGTTTAGGAGTTTACTCTTTTGAAGACAGTCATTAACATCTAACTATATCATCTAAATACTTCAGTTCATCCTCTCTTACACATGCATTGCCTGACCACACCCATAAAGCCTGTGGCCAAGAAAGTTTATTGCAGAAGATTAAAGATCACAACCAAAAAATAGGTCCAGATCAACCATGACCTAAAGTCTAGTGGAGTGAGTTTGAGAAGCTAAAGTCTTCTTGTTTCTCTCAAGCAGTTAATGGGCCTCTATTGATGCAGACTTCAGTGCACCACTCATACTACACTAACATTTGATTTTGAACTTAGTTCAGACCCAGGTAATTCTGACATGAGTCTAGTTAGTTAAGTTCTCAATCCCAAAATAGCATCAGTAATTTTTGAAAACTCAGTTGTAGTGTCTAGAGTATAGTCTGCATACTTGCATCATCTCACTTTTCAAAGCCCAGAATTTTATTGGGCAGATAAGGTACAACAATTCAAGTAGGATTTTAAATCTGAGCTGTTTAAATGCAATGTGCCAAATCTGATAATCCAGTCATGCCATATTAAAGACAGTATTTCAACTCAACTAGCTCATGCTAGTGTTCATGCTCATGAGCCTCCCCCCCACCCCCCATGCTTCTACATTCTTTTCTCCCTCATACATCGGAGACTAGGCAAGTACATGTTTCTCAATTTTATGATAGTGAAATTTCTGAATTAATTATTGCTTTCAGTAACTTTAGAATCCCTGTTCTAATCTCCTCAGCAAGTAGAGGCATCTACCTACCTTATCCAAGCTCTTCCTAGGAACGAGTTAGGCATAGAGTTAAAAACAAAAAACTGCGGATGCTGGAAATCCAAAACAAAAACAGAATTACCTGGAAAAACTCAGCAGGTCTGGCAGCATTGGCAGAGAAGAAAAGCGTTGACGTTTCGAGTCCTCATGACCCTTCAGCAGAACTGGTTGAATCCAAGGAGAGGGGTGAAATATAAGCTGGTTTAAGGTGTGTGTGTGTGTGTGTGTGTGTGTGTGTGTGTGTGTGTGTGTGTGTGTGTGTGTGTGTGTGTGTGTGTGTGTGTGTGTGTGTGTGTGTGTGTGTGTGTGTGTGTGTGTGTGTGTGTGTGTGTGTGTGTGTGTGTGTGTGTGTGTGTGTGTGTGTGTGAGCGGTGGTTGTAGGGACAAACAAGCAATGATGGGAGCAGATAATCAAAAGATTTCACGGACAAAAGAACGCATTGTTCCAGTGAAGCCCAACGCAAACTGAAGGAACAGCACCTCATCTTCTGACTAGGCACTTTACAGCCTTCCGGACTGAATATTGAATTCAACAACTTTAGATCTTGAACTCCCTCCTCCATCCCCACCCCCTTTCCATTTCTTCCCCCTTCCTTTTGTTTTTTCCCAATAATTTATTATAGATTTTTTTCCCACCTATTTCCATTATTTTTAAATCTTTTATGCTCCCCCCCACCCCCACTAGAGCTATACCTTGAGTGCCCTACCATCCATTCTTAATTAGCACATTCGTTTAGATAATATCACCAACTTCAACACCTGTGTTCTTTTGTCTGTGACATCTTTTGATTATCTGCTCCTATCACTGCTTGCTTGTCCCTACAACCACACCACCCCCCCTCCACTTTTCTCCAACCCCCACCTTAAACCAGCTTATATTTCATCCCTCTCCTTGGATTCACCTAGTTCTGTTGAAGGGTCATGAGGACTCAAAACGTCAAATCTTTTCTTCTCCGCCGATGCTGCCAGACCTGCTGAGTTTTTCCAGGTAATTCTGTTTTTGTTAGGCGTAGAGTGATGTTAAGATCAGCCATGATCTTATTGATGGTAGAGCAGGCTTCAGGAGCTGCGTGGCCTACTTGTGCTCCTAGCATGTTCTTTAAAAAAAAATCTAAGAAAGCATTGAGGTAAGAGCCCTGGGCCTGTTTAAACAAGATTAGTACCCTCTCTGGACCAGTTGTATAGGGTTCAAGTATAGTTCAACCAAGGCTCAATGTTTAAAGAAGTAAAATACCCAGGTTGGCTGGAAACCTCAGCAGGTCTAGCAGCCTCTGGAGAGAAGCAGAATTAATGTCAAGCCAATATAACTTCCAGCACTTTTTCCAATACACGTTTTAATTGTTTCAATTTGATCCCTCTAGACTCCTGACTGTTGGACTGTGCACTCTGTACTTGTACACTCTGTACCTGTACTGGAGTCAGCTGGTATTTAAAAAAATCAGTCAGGTTCAGGACTTCAGCAGGATATAGGCAATTTCTGGAGATATGGGGAGACCCCTCAAATCTCTTCTATACAACTGGTAGAGGCAAAAACCTCAGGACCAACAAGGGAAAATTTGGTCTTTCAGCCAAGTTCTGTTCTACATGTTGAAGCTTTCATCTTGCACTCATCAGGACAAACAGGAATGTCAACCTAGAACAATTTCAATTTACACTACAGGAAAGGGTGCCAATTGCCTTCTCTATGGCAATGCCTAACTGACAGGATAGGTTCCAAGCCCCTTTGTAATTGAAAAGAGATGCAAGGCTTGAACATATTCCTTTTTGGCAAAGAATGGGTCTGTGTACAAATACCCTGCTAAAGCACCATACACGTGATCCATAGAGCTCAATTGAGCTTAAATTGGTTGTCAGTGTAGCACAGGCTCGTTCAGCAAGTGCTGCATCACAACAGAAGACATGTTTTTGGCTTTGCAAGTGCAGGCTGTTTAGTAATTTGTATGTAATGGGCAGATTAAAGGAACATGCTGCCTGATTTGATCAATTGTTGGGATGTACAGCCACTGCTCAACTGTGGTAGGCAGAACATCTTTGGGCTGAAAATGCCACTTTCATAGCAGCACAGCTTCCTGAACTGTTCAAATTGATATTTTCCTTTCCAGGGACAATTGGAGGAAGACTGGTCATTAAGTAGTGGCCTCTTGGCCCACTTGAGAGTTTGAGGTAGAGTCTCATCAGTTAGCCATTGTCCTTCAAGCTAGCTTTGTGCTCCATTTCTGTCAAGCTTGCAAGGTGAGCAAGTTACAAGATGAGGCCAATCTTATAGCATGTGGAGCCATACAAATCTGTATTGGCCAGTAAAGGTAGGCTTGTGATAGACTGACAAACCCATTGGTGGATTTCTCAACTAGCATGAGAGAAAAAGGGGAGTACATTAAACTGCTCCATCTTAAAATTGGATCACTGGATGGTGTTGGAAGTCCATACACATGGCTGCATGTTTCAAAGATCGAGAATGCATCAATATATTGGAAATATGCATGGTTCCCTTTCCTCCAGCAAGTAAAATATCATGATCATTTGATGTTTAGCACTGTCCTGACAAGTGCAAGATGAAAGCTTCAACATCGCAATTCCATCCCTCAGGGCATCAGTACTAGTGCTGGAGATGACATGGAATGAGACTACTACCCCTCCAAGGGCACTGTGTATGAGGTTTGGTATCCAACTGAAGTGTAACACCTTGCTATTCCAAGTAGAAGACCTTAGGGCTCCTGGGATAGATATTTCCCAGAACAGGTTAACTGACTTCAGTGAAAACAGATGTCATCCTTCAGTAGACAGTAACTGATGAGCTAGTGGATGGGGCAGGAAAAGTCCTAATCACTTAATGTTCCTGGCAGGCAGTTTCTAAATAAGTGGAATTTGGAAAACTTGACACTACACCTTAAAAATGGAATACTTGGGGTTCTTAAAATAGATTTAGAGTTTCCCCTGGAATCAAAGCATTTTTGAAAGAATGCAGAAGATGTGAATGTTTGACTCGGTCAATGCCAAGAGAGCTCACTGGGCCTTGATGCTGAAATGTGTGGAGATTAATTCTCCTGTTTGCATCAGGCTAGCCGCACTGAAGCTGGAAGACAAATGGACAATGAACTAGTGCCTTGTCCAGTGTTTAGAAAGACTGAAGCTCAAACTTTGAACAGGCACCCAGGTTGTAACATTCTAATCTCTGCTCACTGTTGAGGGAAGACAGTGAAACTCTAAACCAAGGGAATGTCACTCCAAACCTCCATTGAAGTCAGTTTCACAGCCAAGATCCCACAATTATGTGGTTGGCTAGTTGATCTATAAAATTGGTTTGAGGGAAGGATGCTAGCAAGATACAAAACTCAAATGTGGGATTTGAACAATCAGAAATCCTGAATCAGGAACAGAACCTAGTCACATTTGAAACTGATCCCTGAAATAGTATCTGCTGGAATCCTTGGGTCTGCCGGAGGACAGCCAACCTTATTGATTCACCCCAAGGAGTCAGATGCTGGAGGGGAGATTTTGCAGCCAAGTTAACCCATGTGACAGGATAAAAGAATCTTGCAAGAATCAGCAAGTCACAATCTCACATCCCAGACAGTCACTCCCTCCACCCTGTACCATCTACAGGATCTACCACAGCAGCTTGCTCAGGCCTGTCCAACACTGAGGAAGGCATGTGCTTGGGAGCACCATCACTTCCCATGATTAACTATCACCATCCCTTCACTGGGATTGGGTCAAAACCTTGGAACCCCTTCCCAGCAGCACTTTGTGCACTTACATCAGTCAAGATGGCCCATAACTTCAGGGTCAGTGGCACAGGTCATCCACTCCATGCTGGTGTTTATACTCCATTTGAGCCTCCTCCCATCTCATCACAACTGTTTTTCTCCCTCATGCCTGTCTAGCTTCCCCTTAACTGCACCTATGCCATTTGTTTCAACCACTGGTTCTTTGGAATTCCCCCTTACTGGGCTAAGAGGGTGCAAGGTCAGTGGCTGAGAGAGACAGTTGGGAACCAGTTAGTAAGACTGACAGTTGGAGTCAGTGGTGGTTGGAGGTCAATTCTCTCAGTTCCAAGGAGTTCCTCAGGGTAATGTCCTAGATCCAGCCATCTTCAACTGCTTTGATGGCCTATAAGGTCAGAACTGGGGATGTTTGCACCATGTTCTGCACCCTTCATTACTTGTGTTTGTGCCCATATCCTGGGCATTCATGCTTGGGCTGATGTGTGGCATGAATGCTATTTGCCACTTAAGTGCCAGGAAATGACAATCTCCAATGAGAATCTAATGATCACTTCTTGACATTGTGGCATTACATCACTGATTACAGCCCTAACATCATAGTGGTACCATAGATGAGAAACTGAACTGGACTAGCCATATAAATACTGTGGCTGCAAGAGCAGGTCAGAGGCTAGGAATCCTGCAGTGAGTAACTCAGCTCCTGTCCCCAAAGCTTGTCCACCAGCTACAAAGACATAAGTCAGGAATGTGATGGAATACTCTCCACTTGCCTGGATGAGTGCAGCTCCAACAACACTCAAGAAGCTCAACACCATCCAGGACAAAGCAGCCCACTCAATTGGCACCCCATCCATAAACATTCACTCCCTCCATCACTGATACAATGGCAGCAGTGTACATCTACAAGATGCACTACAGCAACTCCAGGCCCTTAGACAGCACCTTCCAAGCCCATGACCTCTACCACCAAAAACCTTGCAATCCTCCCATGGGGTTCATTCCACAATCAAACTAGCTACTGAAAGAGACCTTTTTACTCATTACTTAGCCTTAAGGAATAAACTGTTCAGTAAAATCATACTAGAACCTCAACCACATTCCCAAAGGTTTCTTTAAACCATTTGATGGGTTCCTCAAGTCTTATTCCGTCTCACTCCATCAGCCCCAAACTCATCTCAGCTGGGAAGGATGCAGAGCAAACCCCATCTAAATCCCAATCCAAACCTGATCCCAGGACAGCAGTCAGATGCTTACGTACATGGATTGCAGCATAGACTAGGCCCTACAGATCCCTGAAGAAAATTCAATTAATTAAAACAATGTTCTGGCGCAGCTAAGTATGGGGAGAAAAATGTTAAATGGTACTGAGGTAAGTGTAGCTCTAATGAAAAGGATGAAATAAGGAAATTGGAAATAATATTTCCTGCTAAAGTTAAACAAAATGAAAGGAAACAAATTGGAGAATACAAGTGAAGCCAGCAATGGGTTGTTCCTGGCTCTGTGGGCCCAGTGGAGGCAAAGATGAGCCAGGTTGGAGTGACAAATTTGTATTTAACCACTTTCACATTACTTCATTAATATTGTGAATTTAGACAATCTTATTTCTAGGATGTCTGATCTGAAATCTCAAGGGATTAGGCCCTACAGTTTTTGTTAATTATACAGAAAGCCATTGGTTCCCACCAGGGCATCTATCTTTCCACTTGACACCCAGGATAGTGCACCATCAAATAATACATAACTGCACTCAAATCACAGCACCTTAATGTAAGATAGTCTATATTTACTTAGCAGTTGAATTACCTGCAATTGCTCTGGATTGAAATGAATGCTCAGGTTTGGGGGGGTGGGGGGGGTGGGGGATGAAGAAGGGGGACTAGAGTTGCCACCCAAGAACTTAAAAAGGTTAATTGAAAGGGCCAGTTTACAAATACATAAATTTGGCTTGCATTCCTTAGGGGGCCCAGGGACTACTGAAAATGATCACAATTTAATGAGAATGCATAAAAGCCACTTCCCTGTTGGAAAAGCCAAAACAAGGTGTCAGAAATTAAGCTCATTTAAACACTTTGCACCCCTAAAACTTGTGGGTGAACCAAAATGCTCCAAAGTAGATTTGATAACAAAAGATATAGCTGGCCAAGTGGAGTCAAGGTACAGATCAGGGCCGATCAGATTTCCTAGTGGAGTAGGCTGGGAAATTATCACCTGAGGTTTCCAAGGAGTTGTGGGGTAGTGTAACAGGACATTCGATGGAGAGTTGTCCCTGTGCATCCTCAAACCTGGGATGAAAAGTCTTATTATATAGGGCATTGGTGTGACCAAGTGTGTAGCATTTGGGCATATAACTGCCCTCGAGTGTTGCAAAGGTTCACTAGGCTAGTTCCTGCGATGAAGAGATTGTCCTGTTGGTGGGGAAGAAACAGAAGAGAAGATTGATTAGACTATGCCTATATTCCAGGTGAGATTTGAATGAGACGATCCAACAGAAACAAAATTAAAGGATAGAATAGGGTGGATGTAGAGTAATATTTCCCCTGACCATAAGCCACAAGCTGTAGGAGTAGGCCATTCAACCCAGAGTCTGTTCCACTAATAAAATCATGTCTGATCTGATCATCTTCAACTCCACTTTCCTGCCTTTCCGCACCCCCCCCCCCCGCCCCATAACCCTTGATTCCCTTACTCAAAAATCTTTCAGCCTTGAATATACTCAATGACCCCAACCTCTACAACCCTCTGTAGTAAAGAATTCCACAGATTGACTATCCTCAAGAAATTCCTCTTCATCTGTCTTAAATGGGCACCCTCCTATTCAGATTATGCCCTCTGGTCCTAGACTCTCCCACAAGGGGAAACAACCTCTCGGCATCTACCCTGTCAAGCCCCCTAAGAATCTTATATGTTTCAATAAGGTCGCCTCTCATTTTTCTAAACTCCAATGAGTACAGGCCTAACCTACTCAACCTCACCTCAAAAAAAAAAAAAAAACCCTCTATCCCTGGGATCAACCTAGTGAACCTTCTCTGGACTGCCTTCAATGCCAGTAAATCTTTCCTTAGATAAAGGGACCAAAATGGTTCGGTATTCTAGGTGTGGTTTAACTAGTGCCTTGTATAGTTGTAGTAAGACTTCCCTATTTTTATACTCCATTCCCTTTGCCTTCCCCATTACCTGAACTTGTATGCTAACTTTGTAATTCATGCACAAGGGCCCTCAAATCCCTCTGTGCTGCAGCTTTCTGCAGTCTTTCTCCATATAAAAAAAAATATTCAGCTCCTCTATTCTTCCTGACAAAGTGCATAACCTCATTTTCCCACATTATATTCCATCTGCCAGTTTTTGGCTTACTCACTTTAACCTGTCTATATTCATCTGCAAACTTTGCAATAACACATTCACTTCTCACCCAAGTCATTAATATATATTGTAAATAATTGTGGCCCTAGCACCAATCCCTGTAGCACTCCTAGTTACAGGTTGCTATCTTGAAATGTCCCCCATATCCCAACTCTTGTTTATTAGTTAGCCAATCCTCTATCCATGCTACCAACATCATGGACTCTTACCTTAAGCCTTCTGTGGTACCTTATTGAACACCCTTTGGAAATTGAAATATATTACATCTACCAGTTCCCCTTTGTCCATCCTGCTTGTTACCAAAGAATTCTAAAAAATTTGTTTTTTCCTGATTCGAAGAATATAGAACGTCAGATCACATTCTTAGAAGGGATGGCCATTCAACAAAGACATTTCCAAGGGTTGAGAATCTTAAATTCTCTACTTCAGCCATGGATGTTCATTGTTCATCACTTAACTCTTTAGGTGCTCCGGGAAGGGAAGAGAATAGTGCACAAGAAGAGGTAGAAAATTAACTAGGATTTTGAATGGTGGAGCAGGCTTGAAGTGCTGATTCCTCATTTATTTGCCTCCCCAGAAACAGTGCCACCTCATTTCACCCCTCTACAACTTACATTTATTTAGCACCTGTCACGATTAAGAAAAACACCAAACTGCATCCGAAATATTGAACCGGAGTTCAAAAATCCACACAAGCCACTGGCTGGAATGCTCTAGGACAACTGAGATAATGGAACACCACTCTGTTGCCAGATGAGGTACTTTTTAAAAGACATCCAGAACCCAACTGCTCCCTCCAATAGAGGAAATGGAGCATAATGAGAGGGGAATTAAGAAATCCCGTGAACAATGCCCAGACAGATGTGAATTTACTTCCCACTTGTAATATACAAAAGGGGTTAAAAGTGAGCAGAGAAGCTGCCCTAGTCTGTCGGTGGGTGTGCTGAAAGCAAGTGCTGGTTAAGTTCAATTCAGAAATAACAGCCACACATACCCCTGCAAATCACCATTTTGCAGGTATCCCAGTCTCCCTCTGCTGAATTCAACACTACTGGAACCTTGAAACTGACCATCCTCCACTGGAGTCAAATCTACCGGACCAAGCGAAATGCTCCTTTTTAAGCCGTATGACCATATATGCATGTTTATTTTTCTTCATTACGTGGTTCATGAACTTACTCATTCCTTTAACCAAGTCTGATCAAATTGGCTCCTTCAAAACCAGAATGATTGGGTCTGGGAAAAAGTATCCTCAAAGGGATCCTTCAAATTAAAAATAGTGACCAACAGAAAGGAGGCCAAATAAAGACAGAGCCAGTTCATCCCTCACCTAGGGCATCATTTGGGGAAGTGACAAATTGAGTCTTACCTAAAATCAACAACTTGGGGAACATCACCCCTGGGTGGTGGATCGTTACACCTCATGGTAAATTAGGACAGGGCAGGTGACAAAAATATGGTTCAAGGACGTGGATTCTAAAAGACACATCCCTCAGGAGAAGTTCCTGAGCTTATGACCATAGGCAGCTAGCTGTGCTTTCAGCTGTCTTACGACAGATTAAAGTTGGGGGATGCAGGAGTGGCTAGAATTACAGTGTAGAGATCTAGCTTTTAGGGATGAGTGGAGCTGGAGATACAATGCAGTGATGTTTTAACATTTTACCGGTGTAAACTGGGGGGAGTAAGAGCAGCAAAAACAAAAATAGCTGGAAAAACTCAGCAGGTCTGGCAGTGTCTGCTGAGAGGAATGCAGTGCAAATGCTGCCAGACCTGCTGAGTTTTTCCAGCTATTTTTGTTTTAGATTTCCAGCATCTGCAGTTTTTTTGCTTTTACCTTAAGAGCGAAAGAAGCAGACTGACTTGAAAGTGAGAGGGAATTTTAACTCTAACCTGGAAAGACTGTGTAGTGAGAGTCTGATGAGCAAATGTAACTAGAGTTGATCAGTTAAAGTTCAGGGTGGGAGGCAGGAGAGAAAAGGCCAGCCAGAGCAGCAAGACAAAGATTTTAAAAATAAAGTTTGATGACTTCAGTTAGACACAGACAGTGCTGATCCCCATCTTAAAATTAGATCTGAAATGACAACCCATTTTATTTTTGTCCACACTGGCTCACGGAGGAAGGAAAACAAAGGATTTGGATATACTCCAGTACATTTATTTATAGAGTGGAGCTGCACTGAGGCAACCCACTGAGCACAGGATGTCTTCAGCTTAGCATCTCATTTAGCCTCAAGGTGTATAGGCTGGGTCGAAATGGAGAACAGTTCAAATCCCACCATGGGCAATGGGAGAATTGGAATTTAAAGCCAGTGAAAGTGAGCATGAAGTGGATTGTTGTAAAATAAACCCTGTCCTTCCTGTGACTCCAGTCAAGGACTATTGCATCAAAGCATTCACTACCTAGGGATGGGTAATAGATACCAACTTGCCAATGACCAAGAATGAGAAGCACAACCAGAGACAGCTCAGCCCAAGGATTATCCTTAGAGATAACAAAAAAATGCAGATGCTGGAAATCCAAGACAAAACCAGAAACAGAAATACCTGGAAAAACTCAGCAGGTCTGGCAGCATTGGCTGAGAAGAGTCATCAAAGGACTCAAAACATCAACTGTGCTCTTCTCCGCCGATGCTGCCAGACCTGCTGAGTTTTTCCAGGTATTTGTTTCTGATTTTGTCAAGGATTATCCTTTCCTCACCACCATATGTACACACTACCCCTCAGTCACATCTTCACATGTATCTGCACAAACTCGTCCACTGTTTGCTAGTGACATGAAATACTGGATGAGCAGAAGTTCTTAGCTGAAGCTATTGTTTTCAGTGCCTGATCTGAAAAATTTCCTAGCTACCAATCCTCCTGGGGAGGAGACCCAAATTACTGTTTGCAACCATCTTACCTGATACGAGTTTTTGAACACTCATTCAAGGTGCAATGTCAAACCTACTTCCATTACTGGCAGATACTAAGCTCCCACTGGAGATAAGGAGACAGCTACAGTTCAGCACAGGTAGATTACCACAACCCAGCTATGGTTCCTGCACTATTAAGTGCAGCGTTACTAGTGGAAAGGTTTCCAGTTATGCAATGTGATAGACACAGCCTACAAGATAGAGGTCAGTTAAGGCTTAAACTGCTAATACAATAGCAAAATACCACAGATGCTGGAAATTTGGAACAAAATGGTGGAAAAACGAGCATCATCTGTGGAGGGAGGGTTAACGACATGCTTCAGGACTACTAAAGCCCTAGGCCAACAGGTTTTTAAAACATTTGCCAGTAATGTTTGAGTCACCAATATCAGCTTTTGAATCTAAATTGGAATTGGATTGAGACTAGAAACAGTCTCAGAACATAGCTGGGGGTTGGTTTATTAATGCTGTAGGATGGAAGTGACTAACACTTGGAAAATTGAAATTTGGGCTACAGTAAACAGCTGGAGTGTTTAATTGGCTAATTTTTTTTCTGAAAGATAAAAATCATGATGGTCATAAGATTCTATGACAGAACTGGCTAGCATCACCATCAAAGTGAAAGGATTCTCCATTTAGGCCAGGATGCTTGAACCCAGTGACATGCAGTCAGCCATCAATTAATGGTTCTAGGTAGTGCTAGTGTTACTTCCCCACCCTGGTATGGGGCAGGTGGGGGGTGTGGAGAAGAGATACCCTTGTTACATAAAGCCTTTAAAAGCTGAGAGTATCAATCCCTTAGAGGGAGTCTGCAACTAGTAGAAGAGGTGTTCACCCTGCCCCCATCCAGCACAGAAGCCTCTCCACCCCAAGTATGCTACAAGACCCCGTGCTGGGTGTACATTAACAGCTACTCCACTGGAGGAGTTGGGGGGGTGGGGGGGGCAAGGGGAACTGAAGTCCCATTGAAACAAGTAAAAGCAGGAAACTACAGATGCTGCAGTTAGACAACTTTACAGTCAGTTCAGTCTACACCAGATCAGACTTGTCTGACATTACAAGCCAAAGATTTCACATGCACTTAGCTACAGTAAACACTCCAATCTACAACAGACTAACTTCACTTTGGAAGCAGTGTGAAGTACTTTGAACAGAGGGGTGTGATTAGACAGACAGAAACAAACAGTTGATACTAAGTCTAACTCTTGCATACAAAATCAGCTAAAATTAGGATACATCAAGTGCACAAAAGTTTCAGAAAACTTACCAGCCTGAGTCACCTGGTTTAGTCCACATTTCCCATATAACTGGCAGGACCGAGACAGACACTGAGCTCGGAGGCTGGTGCAAGTGTTTAGCTGTAGTTTGACCCCCAGGGTGGAGACTGCTGTGGCCTCGGAGATGTTTCCAATCAGATCCTGGCAGCTGAAGCTTCAGTGGAATGTGCTGCAATCCGAACAGGAACAGCCTCCCCCGTTCAACATGCTGTCATTCCAGGATTAACCCTGTGTGCACACATTCGCCCCACATCCAGGATTAACCCTGTGTGCGCACACACTCCCCACATTCAGGATTAACCCTTGCATCTCTACTCCATTCCAACATGTCATTTCAGGATTAATCCTTCACCTCTCCTTCCTCCATGCTGGAAATATAGGATTAAAACAAACTTCACCCCTTTCCTCCCAAACCTGTCACTCTAGGATTAACACCAGGTGTCTGTGAATAGTTGTTTTTAGGATCAACTCTGGCATCTGACCTCAATCCCAGGGTTCACTGCCTATTCACAGGATTAATTGGCTGGCCTCAACCCTGTCCCACACTCTGGCAAATTACTATTAAATTTAGATAACATTAAAGTGCTCAAAAAAGGGACAATGGGTCAAGTTCAATATTCACTCAACCTGCTCAATTCAAATCATTGTGATTAGGTTAGCTCTGTGGCCAGTGTGTGCAGGGATGGTCAGTATGAACAGACAACAAGGATTCAGAAATGACACCATGGAAATGGTATGCTCATGCAGTTTGTGGCAGTGTTTGCCCACTCTAGTAGTTCTAATCTTGTACCTTTATCCTCTATTGCAGAAAGTGGAAATGAACTAGTCTGGGCCCCAATTTTGGCAGCTCACCCAACAAGGAATCTTGGACTGCCTGTCTGGTAGTAGCCAATGGGAGGGGGTTTGGGTTAAAAAAAATCCATCCCAGTTCCTCCTGGCTCCAAAGAAAGGGATCATAGCTCCCATAAATGAGTGGTTTTAATTGGAAAATTCTAGTTTCTACCACACTGAATTGCATGGTCCCAAAACACTGTTTAAAGGTAAAATGATATTTCAGTTTTGTAATCCATGCCTCAATCCCCAAACTCCATTAGAAAATTTATTAGATCAATTAGTCTTCAATGTTACAAGGTTAATTATCTGGGTGAGGCAAAGGCGATCAAGTCTTCATTTCACTCAAGTGGATATACTCATTCCAGTAAGAGTCACCATTATTGCAATATGGACCAATTGGAGTGTATTAAGTATGGAAACTTACCATTCAAGTTTAGTTACACAAACTTTATTTACAGGATTTAGGCCTGTATCCGATCATGTACTGAATAGCAATCCCAGAGAGACAAAGTATCACTGGATAAACAGCCTCAACTTGCCCCAATTCTATATTCTCTCTTGTCCTTAATAGCTTAAGCTTCCTAAAGGCTGTGTACACTCCATCCAATATCTGGTCACCTCAAGAACTGAGGAATCAGAAATGGCCTATTTAAACAGATAATTAATTCTAGCTAGAAGTAAAATCAGGGAACAAGAGACCAATTGGTTTGAACACAAGCCAGTAGAACTTTAGCAAAAGAAACTTCAAATTTAAAGTCAGGTTAATCCATTTGAATTTTAATGAGATGAAGGGATATAGATTTGGTATACATGGAATTTCAGAAGACAACCAATAAGGTACCATACAGCACACACGACAATGAAGGTTAGGGTGCAGAGAAAGGGATTGGAAGTTGGCTACAAAGTAGAAAACAGCAGGCAAAAAGTGAAGGGAATACAGGTGGCAGTGGGTGACATCCCATCCTGATCAGAAAGCTTTATTCATTCACGGGATGTGGGCTTTGCTGGCTGGGCCAGCATTTATTGCCCATCCCTAGTTGCCCTTGAGAAGATGGTGGTGGTGAACTGTCTTGAACTGCTGCATTTCATGTGGTGTAGGTACACCCACAGTGCTGTTAGGAAGGGAGTTCCAGGATTTTGACCCAGCGACAGTGAAGGAACGGTGATATATTTTCAAATCAGGATGTTGAGTGACTTTAGATGGGAACGCCACCACCACCTGCAAGTTCCCCTCCACCTACTGCCTGTGGTCATTGGTTTGGAAGGTGCTGTTTAAGGAAACTTGGTAAATTCCAGTAGAGCATCTTGTAGATGGTGCACACTGCTGCCACAGTGCATCGATGGTGGAGGGAGTGAATGTTTGTGGACATGGTGTCAATCAAGCAGACTGCTTTGTCCTGGATGATGAAAAGCTTGTGTTGTGTGAGCTGCCCTCACCCCAGGCAAGTGGGGAGTATTCAATCATGCTCCTGACTTGTGCCTTGTAGATTGTGGACAGGCTTTGGCAAGTTACTCACCATAGGGTTCCTAGCCTCTGACCTGCTCTTGTAGCCACAAGATTTTTGGCTGGCTCAATTCAGTTACTGAAAATTGTAACTGAGGATAGAGGGGGATTCAGTGATGGTAATGCCATTGAACATCAAGGGGTGATGGTTAGATTCTCTTGGTCATTGCCTGACCCTTGATGAGAATGTTACTTGCCACTTGTCAGCCCAAGCCTGATATTGTCCAGGTCTTTTTGCATTTGGACATACTCCCAGATACTGAAGTAGGCCTTAATGGTGCTGAACAATCAGCAAACATCCACAATTGACATTATGATGGAAGGAAGGCCATTGATGAAGCAGCTGAAGATGGTTGGGCCAAGGGCACTACCCTGAGGAACTCCTGCAGCGATGTCCTAGAACTGAGATGACTGACCAACAACCATCTTCCTTTGTGCTAGGTAGGACTCCAGCCAGTGAAGATTTTCCCCTGATTCCCATTGACTCCAAGGTTTGCTAGGGCTCCTTGATGCCAGTCAATTGTGGCCTTGATGTCAAGGAGAGTCATTCTCCCCTCAGCTCCAGGGTGAAGTCCCATTCTAGGACTTTAGGAAAGTGCTCATAATGCAACCAAGCAGATTTGAACATCAACCTGTAAATCCTTGCAACATATATTGACAGGTGGCACAACAGAATCTGGTCAGCCAGTAGTTGAAGCTGATGAAAACCACTGCAGTACCTTGCCAAGCATTATGACCACAGATGTCTATGGTTGCCATGCCCATTTCAGGGCATGGTACTTGGAGGGTGAAGGGAAGTTCATCTGTGGGGGGGGGGGGGGGGGGGGGGGGGGAAGTGCCCAGCCAGGATCAGTATGGGACCACTTTAGAAACCTCAAGTTGGAAGGCAATCAATCAGCAGCAGTTGCCAACTCCTGGAGAGGCAGCACAACCAGAGGGTTTATTGAACACCCATCCCTCATCACAAGGATCCAAAATTCCAAACAACTGTGACCAATGTAGAGAAACCTCTCTGCTCTCTAGTGAATAAAATCAAAACCCGCAACCATTCCCAGGAAACAGAGTTCACGTCCATTGCAAATATTCCCACAACTTTCCCCTTGTTTCCCAGATTAGATAATTAGACTCCATTTTTGGTTAGGAATGGATCACTCCCTCAATTTCACTGGTTTGAAACTGGTCTGATCCTGGGGGATACCATTGACTAGAAACTAAACCTGCCACAAATACCATGGCTACAAGTCAGAGGTTGAGGATACTGAGGAGAGTAACTCACCTCCTGACTCCCCAAAGACTGTCCAGCAACTACAAGGCACAAGTCAGGAGTGTGATGGAATACTCCCCACTTTCCAGGATGAGTGCAGCTCCAGCAACACAAGTTTGACACCATCCAGGACAAAGCAGCCTATTTTGTACTTCATCTATCACCAACATGCACTCTCTACTGGAGGCAGTGGCATGTGTACACCACTGAGTAAATGCACTGCAGCAACTCACCAAGGCTCCTTTGAAGGATCTTCCAAACCCATATTGAAAGACAAGGGTGGCAGATAGATGGGAACACCACCACCTGCAAGTTCCCCATCAAGCCACTCACCACCCTAATGTGGAACTATTGCTGTTCTTTCACTGTCACTGGGTCAAGAATCCTCAAACTCCCTTCTAACAGCACTGGGTTTATCTACAGACTGCAGTGGCTCACCACCACCTTCAAGGGCAATAACAATACTAGCCTAGCAACACCCCAGTACTGTGAAAGAGAAAAAAGACTATGTACGGCACTATGTTGCGATGTAGTGAATGCTGCTGTTTTCATATCATGAGGTCCCAGTGTGATAATAACCAGCTAATCTATTAATGTTGGAGGGACAGACAGGGAAGCTTCAATGTCTCCTTTTGAAAAATGGCTCCTTTTGGTTGTTCTGAAGTCTCTGGGATTAGACTTGAACCCATGGCATTTGAGCAACATCCCATGATTGAACGAAACTGGACAGGCTATCCACATCCAGTTAACTACTCAGACATGTGACAGACTAAATTGGTCAATCCCAATTAGAAGAATTCTGCAGAGACCAGGAGTCCTCAATGATCAGGCTGGAGTTTTTGCAATATCTTAAAGATGGAAATGGAGGAGCAGAAGAGAAGGTGTGAGGAGGCTGAGAAAGCAGTGCCAATGATAGGACCCCAATTATTTCAGTGATGGCAGTTGTTGGCACTGGGTTTTATGGAATCAAATCTGGCTAGCATCACAATTTCATTTCATGTAACCCAGCATGGCCAGGAAATGAACAGTGAGCTCAGACAGTTAAGCAACTGCAGGCATGCCAAGTTGAGCAGCTACTACACTAAAAAAAAATGTGCAAATACTTTACACATGCTGCAATTTGCTTAAACGAGTCATATTGCCCAATGTTTATCTTCAAGCTTCAAGGCAAAGGGAAGACATGTTTTTTTTTTTGGACAGCAAGGGTGGGGGGGGCGGTGGGGGGGGTGGTCTCTGCTCCATTAGTTGCCCACCTCCTGATATGAGAAAAATGTCACAGGGTTGTTGAGGCAGCAACAAGATAAAAGATTGCGTTTAGAGACTGAACAGCATGTTCACTTGTAGTCACAACAAATCATCCTAATCTAGCGTTCATGTGCTTTCCAGCAGGGCAGGGGGCAGGATAAGGAAGCATATCATTTTCCTTGATTTAGGAATAGCTCAGTTACTGACTTATGCAAGGCCAGTTTTCAATAAGAAACCGGCAAGTTAGTTTTCAGAAGCCCTTCAAGTCAAACAGCTTGCCGTATGGGCCCATCCAAATGCCCACTGTCAAAACATTGGTCCATTTAACCAGGTGTGACAGCATTAAAAAGTTCCTTCCTCTTCACATGGAAACAGCAGCTAAAGTGTGAACATTTTAGGATGTTGTCAACCTTCAAAGCTGTATCTAGGCCCTTGGGTCAAAGCATTACGGCTTTAAAAATAAAGCGGTAGTGTATTGTGTAGGGTCAGTCTGGCTGTCAACCAAACTTGGTACTGCAAATGAAAACTTACCCATGCAAGTGACGCCACCAATTACTGGAGATGATTGCACCTTGAGGCATCAGCTTCTGAATTAGGATGGCATTTTTCTTTTGAGAGTCTGGGATGGTGGGAAAGATTCCACTTCCAAACACCAGGTACAGGTCACCAAACCAAGGTGACAATTCCAGTCATTAGCATTTAGAACAAAAACAGAAATACCTGGAAAAACTCAGATCTGGCAGCATCGGCAGAGAAGTACACAGTTGACGTTTTGAGTCCTCATGACCCATCAACAGAACTAAGTCTGATTATTGCCCCTCAAGCAGGTACAGATCATCAAGATGCTACCAGCAGGTGCTCCAAGGGTCAACTAATGCAACTGTGGTGCCTTGAGTTAATACCAATCATGCTCAGGTGGACAATTCTCTAGGGTACACATATGCAATACTTAATTTTTAAGAGACTACCCTTTCAGTTGTTACTTTCAATAGTTTGGGGGAGGGATGCAGAGAACAGAGTGCCACCTTAGTGGCCAGAACTCCAGTTTAGGTACAGCACCAGTATATTTGGAGTCTGTTACTTACTAAGTTGGGAAGTTACCTAAAAATGAGGAAGAAAAAAAATGGAACCAATCCCAAATTAAAAAGATACTCAAGGATTCCTTTCAGATCCTCTTTTAGGTGTGGCACAAATTAAGCCAACAATCAGAATTGTGTTGTGATGGGAGGGTGGACTGTTCTCACTCACTCAATTCTAGAATTGTGGTACCAATTGCTAACTGCCTACAGGATTCAGAATGGAGGAGGAGTATGGCCATCACCATGGAGACCAACTTGTCAATTAACCATTTACTTCAGTTCCCCTACTGAATAACTTTACATCTGTTTGACAATGTCTACAGACAAAATAAAGGCTTCTGGAGTGATTTGACATGCAGTTCATGTTTGGAAAAATGAGCCAAGTAGAATTGTAAGAGCTCAAACTGGATGTTCTTTTACTGAATCAGCACTCTTGAGGCAAGTCAACTTGAAATGCTAGACGCTGGTGCCAGTTGTAGATGCTGGCACTAAGGTCAAATGCAGAATGCTGCTGTCTCTGCAGCTAGTTTGTCCTCACTTGCTTTGTTCTCCCCAAATCTTACCCTCTGCCCCAGTCAAGCGCCAAGCTAGGCGTTCAACTCTGCTCGTCTCCAAAATCTCTAAGTGTTACCAAGGTAGGCAGCCTCATATGGCTGAAGCTCAAAAATCTTCTGGGGCACAGATCAAAAAAGGTGGGGTTGGGAGTGGGTAGAGGGTGGGAGATGCTTGATTGACCTAGAAAACCAGCAGCCCAGGTGAGGTAAAGAATCGGAGACAGGGTCCCAAGAGGGAAAATTGAAACTTATTCAAACTTCCTGGACCAGGATTTTTCTGCCATAGGTAATGCAGCAGGACAGCCACAAGCTCATCAACCTTCAGGACTGGGTGATCCTGACAGTGGGCTTGGCCAGAAAATTCCATCTTTGTAAAGTCATAGTTCCTCCCCCTAATCCAGGGACCAGCATCAAGATAGTACAAGTTATGGTTTGCTCCTTGCTGTACTACAATCCAAATTTCAGATCATCCCTCATAAGTCTGTTCTATTGTGTTTCCATTCTAGAAAATTCTTCCTTAAATTTTGCACTCCAGGTGAAAAATCTCCCTCCCACATATACAAGCCTCAAAGCAGAGTCACACATCCATACTACTGTGAAGGAGAGAAGTTTCCTCTTAAACAGACCGAGCCTGTCAGATAGATGGTTAACCTACACCCACTGCCTCAGTTCAGCTTGATGCAGGATGGACACACAAGGTGCAAGAAACAGACTTACCTTCTCATCTGATGCAGTTGAAGCATAGATTCCCCCAGAACAAAACTATGTAGCATAAAAAGGCAGCTTTAACAACCCAGACTCCAGTTACAGAAACTGACTCCTCACAAAGGAGGTTTTGTATCCTATTCCTGCAGAATAGGTACAGGAAACTGGAGCGCAGCCACAGGCAAACAGTGCAAGCCTTGTAGCATACTTCATGATGTGTGCAGTGACTTCAACACACTGCATCAAACTGAACAAACAGATCTGACAATGAGAACTCCAACTTTCATCTGGAACTCATTATCCAATTAGATGGAATTTAGGTCTGGTCCAAGATAAATATTTAATACCTCCAGTGACAAAAAGGAGAATGGTATTGGAAACACCCCACACCCACCCCCAAATTCCTAGCTACAAATTACAGACTTCCCTGGAATGGAGCAACAGGGTCTGGGTCCATGTTAACCCTATGATAACCAGGAATATTCCAGTCCTAGAGGCTGACCAATTCGCTGAGCGACATCGAGCAGCAGCTACATCTTGTGGACCAACTATTTTGGAAAATCCTGCATTCCCAGTCTACAGCTTCCAATTCCAAACAGATTATTCTACCTTGTGATTGGTGTAATGGCTACAAAGTTGACCAAGGACTGGAATGCTCCAGTTAGCTGAACTTTGATTCTGAAATGACCCCATTCATAACTCTCTACCCTAACAGGGAATCCACCTCTTACTCTAGAGTTCACAAGTTTTATTTGCTTGTGTTAAGTGTTATTTGATACAAATTAGTCAAGTCCTGTTGGTTAAACGTATTCGATGTACTCATCTCTGAGAAGGAGAAATAAGGTATGCTGAGGGTTAGGATGAAATAGGTTAGATGAAAACCAGATGGGTTGGATAACGTGTCTTTGTATAATTGTAAATTTATTACTTTATAAGTGGAACAGCTGCCACTTGCTCTATTGAGAAATAACTGGTTAATTTTGATATGGAGGTTTAGGACAAACTAGACCTTCATTAGTGCAATGGAATCAACCTGATCTAGAAATAATTGACCCAGCACCACACCATAGTGCCTAACCTCCCTGCACACACACACCACCCCCCAGCCCCCTTGCCAAAACATCAATTGAAAAACAAAGCAAGCCACTGGATTGGCATCTGAAATCAATGTGTGGACTCAAGCCAGAGAACCACCACTTGACTTAACTGCTTTAACCCCATTTCGACAAGATTTGGTGGCTAGACTCAAGTGCATTGTCTGTCAATGGACATCATAGCTGCCATTTTTTAATTCATGGGATGTGGGTTTCACTGGCTGGGCCAGCATTTGCCTGTAAGGTGGTGCTGAGCTGCCGTCTTGCTGCATTTGGACATGGACTGCTTCAGTATCTGAAGACTTGTGAATGGTGCCGAACATTATACAAAATCGGCAATGTGAACATCCCCACTTCTGACCTTATGTTGGAAGGAATGTCATTGATAAAGCAGCTGAAGATGATCAGGCCAAGGACACTACCCTGAGGAACTCCTGCAGTGATGTCCTAGAGCTGAGATGACTGACAACCACAACCATCTTCCTTTGTGCTAGTATGATTCCAGTGGAGAGTTTTCTTCCCCCCCCACCCCCTCCACTCCCCAGTGACTTCAGTTTTACTAGGGCTCCTTGATACCACTGTCAAATGCAACCTTGAAGTCAAGGGCAGTCTCTCACCTCAGAATTTCAGCTCTTTTGTCCATGTTTGAACCAAGGCTGTAGTGAGGTTATAGGAAGGATGTGATTGCACTGGAGGGGGTGCAGAGGAGATTCACCAGGATTTTGCCTGGGATGAAACATTTAAGTTATGAAGAGAGGTTGGATAGACTTGGGTTGTTTTCGTTGGAGCAGAGAAGACTGAGGGGCGACCTGATCGAGGTTTACAAGATTATGAGGGGCATGGACAGGGTGGATAGGGAGCAGCTGTTCCCCTTAGTTGAAGGGTCAGTCACAAGGGGGCATAAGTTCAAGGTGAGGGGCAGATGTGAGGAAAAATTTTACCCAGAGGGTGGTGACAGTCTGGAACGTGCTGCCTGGGATGGTGGTGGAGGCGGGTTGCCTCACATCCTTTAAAAAGTACCTGGATGAGCACTTGGCACGTCATAACATTGAAGGCTATGGGCCAAGTGCTCATCCAGGTACTTTTTAAAGGATGTGAGGCTGGGATTAGGTAGGTCAGGTGTTTCTCAAATATCAGTGCAGACTCGATGGACTGAAGGGCTTCTTCTGTACTGTGATTCTGTGAGGTCAGGAGCTGAGTGGCCCTGGCAGAACCCAAACTGGGCAGTGAGCAGGTTATTGCCAAGCAGTGCCACTTGATAGCACTATTAATGACCCTTTCCATTACTTTACTGATGGAGAGTAGACTGACAGGGCGGTAATTGGCCAGGTTGAGTTTGTCCTGCTTTTTGTGTACAGGACATACCTGGGCAATTTTCCACATAGCCAAATAGATGCCAGTGTTGTAGCTGTAGTGGAGCAGCTGGGCTAGGGGTGTGGCAAATTCTGGAGCACAGTCTCAGTGCTATTGCCAGAATGTTTTCAGGCCCCATAGCCTTTGCACTATTCAGGTGTCTTCAGCCGTTTCTAGATAGTGAATCAAATTGGCTGAAGACTGGCATCTATGATGCTGGGGACCTCCAGAGGAGGCTGAGATAGATCATTAAATTGGCACTTCTGGCTGAAGATTGTAGCAAATGCTTCAGCCTTTTCTTTTGCACAGATGTGCTGGGCTCCTCCATCATTGAGGATAGGGATATTGTTGAGCCTCCTCCAGTGAACTGTTCAATTGTCCAACACCATTCACAAGTGGATGTGGCAGAACTGCAGAGCTTAGATCGGATCCATTGGTTGTGGGATCACTTAGTCCCACCCATCACTTGCTGCTGGGTCAGATTATCCAACAAACCATCACTTGGAGGGGCTAGCAACCTTCTACAATTGCCAGGTTCCCCATTTAATTGGTGCTCACTCCTCACCATCTATTTTTAGAGTTTTGACACCATTCCCAGTGTAGCCTGTTGAACATACTCTTATATCTCAGCCCTGTTTGCAGGGGATGAAAAGCCCAAAGGAGCTCCAGGTCTAACTTGTCCAATTGATGTTAGTGTGAACATCTACCACAGCTCCAAATCCAGGAGCTCTTCCTAGCATGAACAGTCTAGTCAGGTGATAAATATAGAGGTCCCTGCAGAGGGTCACCAGTTTTTACAGCTATTGGCAAGAGGTGAACATTCCTTCCTGTTCATCTCACTATTTTGATCAAACACTATTCACACCAGCAGCAGTTCATGGACTATCACAGCCTCCAAAAGGTAACAAGAGGGGAAAAGGGTGCACAATAAATGCTGACCTTGTCAGTAGCTTCAACAGAATGGCTACACAGGAGACCACTGAGAATTGATGAAGCATGACCTTAAACTTAAAGTCAGTCAGTCTTCAGCGATGGCAGCTAGTTTGCACTGGGAACTTGCCCAACACTACTCCCAACAGATATGGAAAGGAAATTACATCATGCCAGGTGCCCTAAAATGTTAGTCCAACTGCCTTTCCCATTTAAATTAAGATTGCTGTTGAGAAAGAGGGGCCAGTTTAAATCAGTGTCAGAGTGCAACATTAATCTTAACCAGCAGCACAAAAGAGGAATAAACTTGGGCCACGATAATCCCAAAGCTACTTTACACTTAGGACAAGTCAAACATGTAGCAGCCAACAACTTAAAGATCCTCGAATATACAGATAAATGGCCAGATCTTGCTTGCAAGATTCTAGCTAGACTCCCAATATCCACTTGAACATCCTTCCCTGCAGCTCCTTCAATACCACACTGTCTGCTTAGATTACATGTTCAAATCTCTGGAAGGGGGATTGAAGCAGTTGGAGTGGGAGCAATGGATCTCAAGCTAGCACAGGTGGGCTAAATGGCCAACCTCTCATATTTCTAATAGAGAAAATGTTACCGTAAAAACTAACAAGCTTTGCCTCCAAGTGTAGAGGACACCAGTCATTTAAAGCTAACAGGGTTGAACCCAATCCAAGGCTGTTGAATCCAATCCAAGGCCATTAGCTTTCTATTCAATACAAGCCTCTGGCTGCTCAGTTGAGTTATTTCAGCAGCAGTTTAACAGTTAACACAAAAACCACACAAACAGGAAGAGTCTGCAGTTTGCCTCCCAGTGATTATCCAGCAGTTGTATTCACTGAGGATGGAAACTATTTCCTGTCAGCCGTACTAGAATTTTAAAAAGGATGTTTACAAGAAATGTTCCCCCACCCCCACAAGCTTATTGATTGGACAATATCCCTCAAACACACCATTAGGGAGGGAGAGGCACTTCAACATTCAAACCAGTTTTTATTAAATAGGGCTTTATTTTATTTGGACAGTTTGCAATTCCTTGATCAAGGGTCACAGTTCAGCCTCTTTATATTTTATGCAACATTTCTCAAATATTGGAGTGATGAGGTGCCAATTTACAACAAGAGGTATAAATAAGCTCAGCGTGTCTCAGTTAGACTGTGCTCCTTTAAACAAAGAGGTGAAAGAGCCAGATAGGACCCACAGTCAGTCCCATCTGCCAACCCAAGGGCTCCTGCACAACACAGCTGCCTATTCAGGAGGTTCAGAAAGCAAACAATCAGGAAGTGACATGACAAGTTCTGGCCTAGTTATAATGCTGGACGAACAATCAAATCGAGAGTTCAAATCCTCACATGGAAAAGTTGTGAAATTGAAATTTGGGAAGGCTGGCAAATTTCAGTATGAGAAAACAGTGGCCATCAGCTGCCAAGTGGTTCATTATTGTCCTTCAGGAGAAGGAATCTAGCTGTCATTCTACCTGGCCTCACATGAACTTAGATTGTTAAGGACAATAGAGTCAGTCTTCCCAGCAGCCACTTAGACCAAGCACAAGGTGACCGATTCAGGCAAGACCAAAGTAGGAATTGCTAGTGGAGTGCTTTCTGATGTTATTGACATGAAACCAAGACCCCAGCTGCTCAGGAAACATGGAGCTTCTCACCAATGTTAACCCCTCAACCAGCTTAACCACTGCAATGCCTTATCCAGCTTGTACCCCATCTATGGAACAGGAACATAGGCACAAACCAGTAGATGGTTTTATACTTTACTGGCCTCCTTCCATCTAAATATATCATAAGCATATGCAGGAGAAGGGAGGTGTTCTGTTTCTACTTAAAACGCATCTATGCTTTTCACTCCAGCAGCTCCCTACAGGTAACAAGCTCCACATTGACTATTTTGGAAGATGTTTCTTCTGAATTCCCCATTAGATTTCTTGGTGATTCATCTTGGATTGATGGCCTCTAGTTCTCTGCATGCTGCCACAACCCCCCTCCTCCCCCCAGAAGAAACAATAGCCACTCTCAAAACTCCTCATTGAAAGATATAAACCCAAGTGACTAAATGACTCTACATACCCAGAATCCATTTTCCCCAAAGCTTACCAGCAAGGAACCCAAAAGTCATCTGTTCCTCCCCAAGGCACAGACGCATTTCAAATACTCACCACATCCTAAAATAGTTAGGAAAATCTAATTTCCACTTAAATAATCTATGATCCTCAGGAAGCCGGTCTAAATTCACCACAAAAATCAAGGCACCAATTGGAGTCAGATGGGAGGAGATCTGAAACTCTGCATTTAGGATTGAAAGCCCTTTGTACTTGGCTCCTTCACCCTGGACAGCCAGTCACTGACCTTTAAAACTCCTCCCCTTCCTACCAACCACGGTTACCCTAATGCATGGCTCACTGGGCAAAAGATTTGGAACCCACACTCTGCCTGCTAATATTCCACAACCTTTGAACCAAGATTCCACAGTAGGAATCAAGTTTTCCCATTTCCTCAATCTCTGGCAAAAAAAAAGTAGTGTCCTCTCCTGACCAAAAGGGGAGAAAAAGCTGGGAACTAATTTAAAAGGGCTAAGGAGACAGAGACACTAGCAATGTATTTGACCAGTGTTTAGTTTTGGTGGATTCAGCCAGGGATGGAATGGGGGCATTAGTCCTTTCCCATGTTCCATCTCAATTTGGTTTCAGTTTCAGGAAGTGTAGGATTCACTTGGGTGAACACTGCTCGATAAGCTGCATGACTTTGTGGATTCAAGAGAAATAGGTTGACCAACTAATAAAAATGCTCAACTTCGATCTCAGTGGACATGTTCTGCAACCCAGTTGTCACTATATAAGTTAAACATTTAAAATGAAAATTGTTTAGAAGTCCATCAACTGAACTCAAACTTGGATTAAATACTGTACACTTACAATATAGCAAATTGGCACTACCCATGATCAAGTCAAATTGACTATTGACAAGCTATGAACAGTGATCATGGTCCTTCAGTTTAAGCAATGTTATAAACCATTGCTTTGCACTGCTACAAGTTCAACTGCATTAAGTAGCTGACCACATGTGGCTCAATATCGAATTTTTTTGGACTGATAAGGACAGACCCTGCAGCAGCCACACAAGTTTTCTGATTAGGTCTTTCATAGTAGTAGTGCTACCATAGCAACAAATGTCACATTGGAGGTGACAAAATTCAGAATAGCCACTTCAGCCGAGATTCAATAAAGTCCCAGACAGACTGGCGCTGGGCTGTGTTCCAGTGCCAGAAATGGAATGGAGTATAGCAGGAAGCAGGTTATAAATTTTAGGCCATCATGGTTGCACATTCCCACTTGCCCGCAAGCAGGTGGTGAGTCACCACCTTAAACTGCTGCAGTACCATGGTGTAAGTACACCCAGTGCAGTTAGGAAAGGAAAAATCTGCTTACTATTGATAGTCACATGATACTGGAGTTGACCAACCATATTAATTAGTCCATAATGAACCTAATGGGATGGGACAGGACAGGACCTCATTGGAGCACTTTGGAAACCATAGATTAAAAAGTCTGAAGATGAATACAGGAGGGGGGGGAGGGGCTAAAAAGGTTATTACCATTAGATTAACTAGAAAAAAACTCAGCCCTAAGCTCACTAGTTACATTTGTGTTCAGTAGGAATTCCTGAGCTGTACAATAAGTACAGAATTGTCACATGTATTCATTAGAAACCCAATCATTACTGGGGGTGGGGAAGTAATGATTGAAACTAAGCCCGGAGATAAAGGGAAAATACATAAAACAAAAACACCTGGAAAAACTCAGGTCTGGCAGCATCTGCGGAGAGGAATACAGCTAATGTTTCGAGTCCGTATGACTCTTCAACAGAACTAAGGAAAATGGAAAAGAGGTGAAATATAAGCTGGTTTAAGGGGGAGATGGGACAAGTAGAGCTGGATAGAGGGCCAGTGATAGGTGGAGATAACCAAAAGATGTCACAGACAAAACGACAAAGAGGTGTTGAAGGTGGTGATATTATCTAAGGAATGTGCTAATTAAGGGTAGCAAGCAGGACAAGCAAGGTACAGATAGCCCTAGTGGGGGTGGGATGGGGCTGAAGGGATCGAAATAGGCTAAAAGGTAGAGATAAAACAATGGATGGAAATAGGTGGGAAAAGAAAAATCTATATAAATTATTGGGAAAAAAAAGGAGGGGGTGGGGGAGAGAATCGGAAAGGGGGTGGGGATGGAGGAGAGAGTTCATAATCTAAAATTGTTGAATTCAATATTCAGTCCGGAAGGCTGTAAAGTGCCTAGTCAGAAGATGAGGTGCTGTTCATCCAGTTTGCGTTGAGCTTCACTGGAACAATGCAGCAGGCCAAGGACAGACATGTGGGTGAGAGAGCAGGGTGGAGTGTTGAAATGGCAAGTGACAGGGAGGTCTGGGTAATGCTTGCAGATAGACCAGGAAGTGTTCCGCAAAGCAGTCACCCAGTCTGCGTTTGGTCTCTCTAATGTAGAGACTGCGTTGAGAGCAGCAAATGCAGTAGACTAAATTGAGGGAAGTGCAAGTGAAATGCTGCTTCACTTGAAAGGAGTGTTTGGGCCCTTGGACGGTGAGGAGAGGGGAAGTAAAGGGGCAGGTGTCGGACCTTCTGAGGTTGCATGGGAAGGTGCCGTGGGAGGGAGTTAATGAAGGAGTGGACCAGGGTGTCCTGGAGGGAACGATCCCTGCGGAATGCCACTGGGGTTGGGGGTCGGTGAAGGGAAGCCGTGTTTGTAGGTGGCATCATGTTGGAGTTGGGAGTTTCCGGACAGAATATTGAGTTCAACAATGAACTCTCTCTCCTCCAACTTGCTTTTAAAAAAAGATGAGACTTTATTTCCTCAATAGTCAGAAAATGTTCTCGAGATCGTCAGGTGAAAAGATCTATGAATAATCCCAATATGGGAGAGGGAGTCAGGATACAGGAAATAAAAATTGCACACCAGGAGCCCTGGAAGAACAAGAGTTAATACTGGATTACAGGGAGGTAACATTGATGGGGAGTGATGTTAAAGCAATTAAGCCTGTTCAAAACTAATAGACCCACTTCAATCCAACAGCCTGCAATGATCCAACAAAAAAATACAACTCAATAGATGAGATTAAAGACTTGCTCAAAGTAACAAAACAAGATTAAGAGGAGCAAAGCTACTTGCAAATTTTAGCTGAACACACCCAATAAATGGCTGGTTTCAAATCACAGACATGTTACAACTTCAAACAGCAAGCAACCAGGCTGAGAGCATTAGGCTAACTGGATAGGACATTTAGCTCTATAGGGGTGAAATAACCCACAAGTTTCTCATTCCAGTTCCTTACCCTGCAAGCTTTGAGGAATAATCGTTGGATGCAGAAGTGAACAGTTCAGACCAAGGTCAGTCACAACTGGAGTTTTAACACCAGCAAGACAGCTAACGGGTCTGTCCATCAGCATTGCTTGCTCACTGAATCAAGATCCAACCTACCCATTGGAAAGTTTGCGTTAAGTGCAGAACATTGACTAGAGTCAAGTGTGTCATCTGGAATGCCCTGGACATTCTCTTTTCTGATCACCTGCAACACTGGCCTCAAATTACTTTCAGGGAAAAATGCTAGTTCAGCCAATACCAGGTCAAGACTAACCTTGAGGCTAGAATTGAAGCCCATAAATAGTTTGAACTATTTAAATTTTAAGACTGGGTAGCAGTGGTTAATATTCTTCAGCTAGGCAAAGTGAAGTTAGAATTAGATACCATCTCTTCAAATAGGAAATGACCATTCCACTACCTTAAGCAAATCACAAACTACCAAGTTTGTCAAACAATTATGGACTTGGTCAAAAACAGAAAGTGCTCAAAAAAAAACTCAGGTCTAACAGCATCTGTTAAGAAAGTTAATGTTGAGTCCACATGACTCTTCTGAGGAAGCACACAGACTCAAAACACCAACTCTGTTTCTCTCTCCACAGAGGCTGTTAGACCTGCTGAGTTTTTCCAGCATTTTCTGTTCCAGATTTCCAGCATCCACAGTATTTTGCTTTTATCTTATGGATTTGATCACTTCAGTAATTCATTTCACTTAAAGTTCTCCAGCTAACAGGTGGGAAGCTTAAGAAACAAAGAGGGCTTTCATAAGATTTAACATAAAAACACGACATACACAATCAATAATATAACAGAACATTCAGATCACCATGAAAAACATTACACCTTACCAGTGAAAACAGAGAACACCTTTCTTCAACTGAATGTTGCTCACATATCCCAGAATTGCCTCTAAATCCTCTTCTGACCCAATCTAGTCAGGAGACCAATCAACTTCATTTCCTGTCACATGACTGCAATGTCAGCAAGTGCCACTTCCTACCATCCATTGATCCACATCCTGCAAAGCAAGGTCAAAGTATTATCTCCCTGTCAGCACCTTTCTTGTCTGCTCCCTTTTCTTCCCTTATCACCAAAACAACATTTCTGCCTTTTTTTTTGTGTGTGTGATTTCCCTGCTGATTTTTTAAAGTCACGTTGTTCCCTTAAGAAATCTTCAACACTTAGTGCTCAGTACATGAAAGCCACAGGGCCCCAGGATCAGCCTTGGCATGTGTTGAGTGAGCTGCATCCTGCATTAGTGGTGATAGGAGTTTTTCAATTAGTCCCTAGGAGCAAAGGGATAATTCCTGCTTCTGAATGTTATTGACTCCTCTTGTTATGAGTGAGTTGAAGGTGGCAGGACAAGTTTATAGTGCTATTAAAGAAAATCCAAAGTCCTCAGCTTTACTGGTAGAGGAATAGCTAGAGTCCGAGGAAGGAATTTGTACTAAACCTTTATAAAACTCTGGTTAGGTCTCACCTGGAGCATTGTATCCAATTCTGGGCATCACACTTTAGGAAGGATGTCAAGGCCTTGGAGAGGGTGTGAAGAAGATTTACTTGAACGTTACCAGGGATAAGAGACTTCAGTTAATGTAGAATGATTAGACTTGTTATTCTTAGATTGAGACAAGATCTTACAGAGGTGATTAAAATCATGAAGGATTCAACAGTAACTGAAAAGAGAAGTGTATAAAACTTGAAAAGGGAAAGTTTTCAGGGCTATGTGGAAAGACTAAGTGGGACTAACTGGAAAGCTCTGTCAAAGAGCTGGCAGAGGCACAATGGGTCAAATTGTGTTGTAAGGGTCAATGGTTCATGGCGAGTGTAGATGTTGGGAAAGGACAAACTAGGCTTGGAGAGACGTTGCTTAGACTGCTGACATTGACCAACTGAGCTCAACATTGAATAGAAACTGAACTGGACCATCTACAAGGCACAAGTCAGGAGTATGATGGAATACTCTCCTCTTGCCTGGATGAGTGCAGCTCCCACAACATTGAGAAGCTCAACAGCATCCAAGGAAACGCAGCCCACTTGATTGGCATCCCACTGACCACCTTAAACGTTCACTCCCTCCACCACCGACACACAGTAGCAGCAGTGTGTGTACCATCTACAAGATGCACTGTAGGAATTCATCAAGGCTCCTTCGACAGCACCTTCCAAAAACATGACCTTTACCACCTAGAAGGACAAGGGCAGCAGATAGATGGGAGAACCACCACCTGGAAGATCCCCTCCAAGTCACTCACCATCCTGACTTGGAAATATAGCGCCGTTCCTTCACTGTCGCTGGGTCAAAATCCTGAAACGCCCTTCCTAACAGCACTGTGGGTGTACCTACATCACATGGACTGCAGCGATTCAAGGAGGCAGCTCACCACCACCTTCTCAAGGGCAATTAGGGATGGGCAATAAATGCTGGCCTAGCCAGTGTCGGCTACATCCCAGAACAAAAAAAATTCTTAGGTCTGTGGGTGAGGCCACAGCCCATGGGGATAAGATCTCCAGCATCTGGAGTCCATTTGCTTTTCACTTAAATAATATAAAAACAGAAAGTGCTGGAAAAACTCAGCAGGTCTGGCAGCATCTGTGGAAAGAGAGAAGCAGAATTAACATTTCAAGTCCAATATGACTCTTCTTCAGAACTGAAGAGATTTGCTTTTAGTTTAATGCTTTTCATTCATGTTTTTTAATCCAGAAGAACCTCTGTTCCTCTTCCTGGTATAAATTCTGTTTGTCTCTCTTACCCTGTTCATCCTCATTGCTAATCTTTCCCTTTCTTATTTTTGATTATGTGATCTGAAGATAGACAGTCAGATCTTTGTTCCCAACCCTATGACATTAGGAGCAGGAGAAGGCCATTTTAAAAATTTCTTTCACAGCATGATTTAAGGAAGACATATCTCCATATAACCATTGTTCTAGCAGGCTTCCTGGAGAGTTAGTCTTATAGAAATATAAATGTTATGCCCAGTACTTTTCAGTAAATCCCTTTGAGGTGGTCCCTGACAGCCTCAGGTATGAAATTCCAGAGAATGACATGTTGTGGCATGTCTGAGTTGTATTCACTTTGGAACTTTCCAGAAACTGGTCACTTGCAATTCCAAATGTCAGGTGATTTGTGGCAGCCATCTTTAGCCAGTGTCTTTTTCAACAGTTCAGTATATGTTTGGTCAGCCGATGAGATTACAGATAATTATCACATATTCACAAGTTATATCATCATGACATCTCCATCTCATGAGGAATGAAATGTGAATTTCTATGAATGTTTCATTACAAGCATCCAAATATTAAGACAATTAAAAATAACACATAAACACCCATTCACATTCTTATCTAATTACATCCTTTCTGCTCCACTGTGGTTTTGATACCCAGATGCCCCCAAACTGCAGTCCGACTCTGGATAATGTGCTCTTACATTGCTTTTCCCTTTTCAGGGGGTTGGTTCCAAACAAAACCTGTCTTCATTTGAAATAATTAGGCTGACATCAGGGTTTTGAAGTTGTTTTATTCTTTTGGTGTATGCATGACAGATAATTTTGTCAGTAACACTGTGCCTGTTCCTTGCCGTAACTTCAGAGCAAGAATCGTCCATGGGGTTTGGCTTTTCTAACCTGGCTATTGGCTCCAAGGTTGTAGGTAATGGCCAAGCTGCTCTGGGTTAGCTGTAGTGGTAGGGGTATTCGGTACAGCAGTATTCTGTAGAAGGCTCTGCCTTCTTCATGCTGTTTAGCACAGATCAGGCTCTTAGTATGCAAACTTTTCAGATTGCTAGCCTGGCTTGCTCTGATCAGCTTTAACCCCTCTCTGCCCACCTCTGTAAGCTGTGAATTTATCAGTCCAACCCCAGGCCCTTTTACAAATCTGATTGCTCCAAGGTTATTGGGCTGTAATTGTTTTTTTTAAATACATTCATGGAATGTGGGCTAAGCTGGCTGGGCCAGCATTTATTGCCCATCCCTAGTTGCCCTTGAGAAGGTGGTGGTGAGCTGCCTTCTTGAACCGCTGCAGTCCATGTGGTGTAGGTACACCCACAGTGCTGTTAGGGAGGGAGTTCGAGGATTTTGACCCAGCGACAGTGAAGGAACGGCGATATATTTCCAAGTCAGGATGGTGAGTGACTTGGAGGGGAGTTTCCGGGTGATGATGTTCCCATCTATCTGCTGCCCTTGTTCTTCTAGATGGTAGCGGTCGTGAGTTTGGAAGGTGCTGTCAAAGGAGTCTTGGTGAATTCCTGCAGTGCATCTTGCAGATGGTACACACTGCTGCTACTGTGCGTTTGTGGTGGAGGGAGTGAATATTTGTAGATGTGGTGCCAATCAAGCCGGCTGGATGGTGTTGAGCATCTTGAGTGTTGTTGGAGCTGCACTCATCCAGGCAAGTGGGGAGTATTCCATCACACTCCTGACTTGTGCCTTGTAGATTGTGGACAAACTTTTGGGAGTCAGGAGGTGAGTTGCTCGTTGCAATATTCCTAGCCTCTGACCTGCTCTTGTAGCCACAGTATTTATATGGCTAGTCCAGTTCAGTTTCTGTTCAATGGTAACCCTGAGGATGTTGATAGTGGGGGATTCAGTGATGGTAATGCCATTAAACATCAAGGAGCGATGGTTGGATTCTCTCTTGTTGGAGATGGTCACTGCCTGACACTTGTGTGGCATGAATGTTACTTGCCACTTGTCAGCCCAAGCCTGGATATTGTCCAGGTCTTGCTGCATTTGGACATGGACTACTTCAGTATCTGAGGAGTTGTGAATGGTGCTGAACATTGTGCAACCATCAGTGAACATCCCCACTTCTGACCTTATGATGGATGGAAGGTCATTGATGAAGCAGCTGAAGATGGTTGGGTTGAGGATGGTTGCCTCCTATTGGAATTCTGGATTAATGTCCAGCACTTCACTTTTTGGTGAATTTTCCATCTACATGGTCCTGGTTGAGGTTTAAAATTCGGTGTGTTTCATTTTGCCTACCCATGGCTAACCCTGCTTGAGTTTTATTGCTTTTCCTCTTGTGATCTCCACAAGTATTGTCTGCTTTTCGGGTAGGTTCTCTTCTCTTCCTTTTTTGTTTTGGGAATGGACGTTCTCCTACTCTGTTCAGTGTCCCCTGGAACACTATTGCCCCCAAGTGGATGTTCAAGTCCTTCTGTATTTCCTTCTGGCTCTTCAACTGAGTGGGACATCACCCTCACTCTTTCTTGGTCGAGTTGGGAACTTCCCTAGTCCCCATTTAAATCTGCTTTGAAGTTGTCTGCTAAACAGATTATCGGCTCTCTTCCTTCATCCTTTTTAAACTTTACAGGCCCCTCGTGGGTCTCTTTTACTTTTGATGACCTGGCTTCAGGTCTTTTATATTCAAGTAGCTCTTCCCAGCTACTCCAACTCCCATGGATTCTACCCTGACCCATTTTATTTGGATGGATGTGGAGAGGTTGTTTCCTCTTGTGGGAGAGCCTAGAACTAGGGGTCACTGTTTAAAAATAAGGGGCATCCCATTTAAAACAGAGATGAGGGTTGTGAGCCTTTGGAACTCTCTTCCTGAAAAGGTGGTGGAAGCAGAGTCTTTGAATATTTTTAAGGCAGATGTGGATAGATTCCTGGTGAGCAAGGACGGGGTGATAGGTTATCGGGGCAAGTTCTGGAGATCAAGCCTTCAGTACTATTGCCGGAATATTATCAGATATTATCGGAATACTATCCAGTGCCTTCAGCCGTTTCTTGATATCATGTAGAGTGAATCGAATTGGCTGAAGACTGGCATCTGTGATGCTGGGAACCTCCAGAGGAGACTGAGATGGATCATCCACGTGACACTTCTGGCTGAAGATTGTAGCAAATGCTTTATCCTTATCTTTTGCACTGATGTGCTGGGCTCCTCCATCATTGAAGACGGGGACGTTTGTGGAGCCCCCTCCTCCAGTGAATTTTTTAAGGAGCCCACCACCATTCAAAACCGGATGTAGCAGGACTGCAGAGCTTAGATCTGATCTGTTGCTTGTGGGATCGTTTAGCTCTGTCTATCACTTACTCCATTAGCTGACACTTACTTTGGTACAGGGGAAGAAGCTGATTGGCAAGAAACTGGTAAGTTATTCTACTTATTCTAATTGTAATAAATAGTTTTTAAAGTTACAGTGTAGCAGGTCAGCTTGGCCCAGTGGAATGTACATCCAGCGATATGTGGGAAGTCATAGACACACCATGTGACATGATAAACAGACCTGCAGGACATGCCGCCGGCTGCAGAAACTTGAGCTCTGGGTTTCAGAACTTGGGTTGCAGCTGGAGTCACTGTGGCGCATCGCAAGGCTGAGAAATACGTGGCTGGAACGTTCAGGAAGGTGGTCACACCACACGCAGAGGGGAAATGGGTGACCACCGGGCAGCCTAAGAGTACCAGGCAAGTGGTGCAGGTGCCCCCTTGAGTTGACCTTGCTTGCTTTCATCAGTTTTCCATTTTGGATACTGGTGAAGGCAATGGTTACCCAGGGGAATACAGCCAGAGTCAAGTCCATGGCACCACAGGTGGCTCAGCTGCACAGGAGGGGAGGGAGGAGAGTGGAAGAGCAATAGTGACAGCGATTTGACAGTCAAAGGATCAGACAGGTGTTTCTGCAGCAGTAAATGTGACTCCAGGATGGTGTGTTGCCTTCCTGCTGCCAGGGTCAAGGATGTCAATGGAGCGGCTGCAGGTCCTTCTAAAGGAGACTGAACAGCCAGAGGTTGTGGTCCATATTAGTATCAACAATATTGGTAGAAAAAGGGATGAGGTCCTGCAGGCTGAGTTTAGGGAGTGAGGAAGGAGATTAGCAAGCAGGGGCCCTTGCTGTTTGTGGTGTACATAAATGATTTGGACTTAAATGTAGGGGGTATGATCAAGGATTTTACAGATGACATGAAAATTGCTAGGGTAGTATATAGTTAGGAGGAGAGCCATAAACTGCAGGAGGATATCAATGGACTGGTCAGGTGGGCAGAGCAGTGGCAAATGGAATTCAACCCGGAAAAGTGTGAGGTAATGCACTTGGGAAGGGCTAACAAGACAAGGGATTACACTATGAATGGTAGGACTTTGGATAGTATTGAAGATCAGAGGGATCTTAATGTGCATATCCACAGATTCCTGAAGGTAGCAGGGCAGGTAGATAAGGTGGTTAAGAAGGCATATGGGATACTTGCCTTTATTAGTCGAGGCATAGAATACAAGAGTAGGGAGGTTATGCTGGAACTGTATAAAACGCTGGTTAGACCACAACTGGAGTACTGTGTGCAGTTCTGGTCACCACATTATAGGAAGGATGTGATTGCACTGGAGAGGGGGCAGAGGAGATTTACCAGGATGCTGCCTGGGCTGGAGGGTCTGAGCTATGAGGGAAGATTGGATAGGCTGGGGCTGTTTTCCTTGGAGCAGCGACAGTTGAGAGGGGACCTGATAGAGGTGTATAAAATTATGAGGAGCATAGATAGGGTGGATAGGAATGTACTCTTTCCATTAATAGAGGGGTCAATAACGAGGGGGCATAAATTTAAGATAAGAGGTAGAAGGCTAAGAGGGGAGTTGAGGAGAAATTTTTTTCACCCAGAGGGTGGTGGGAGTCTGGAACTCACTGCCTGAAAGGGTGGTTGAGTCAGAAACTCTCGTAACATTTAAGAAGTATTTAGATATTCACTTGCGTTGCTACAACCTCCAGGGCTATGGGCCAAGCACTGGAAAATAGGATTAGTGGTCAGATCTTTGTTGACCGGTGTGGACACAATGGGCTGAATGGCCTCCTTCTGTGCTGTAAACATCTATGAGGACTTCAAAGGTAGTAATCTCTGGTTTACTTCCAAGGCCATGTGCTGATGAGTAAGGAAATAGGAGAATACACCACATGAATGCATGGCTGGAGAGATGGTGAAGGAGGGAAAGCTGCAGATTTCTGGGCAATGGGACTGGTTCTGGGGAAGGTGGGATCTGTACAAGCCAGACAGTCTACACAGGATAAGGATGAATATCCTTGTGGGGAGATTTGCTAGTGTTGTTGATGGGTGGTGGTGGGCGGGGGGAGGGGAGGTTTAATCTAGACTGGCGGGGGGCAGATTCAGATAGAATAAATTCAGAGGAGGGAGTGGGAGACAGAAAATTAGCGAGTGATTGAAAGACAGAAGAAGCACAGGTTAAAAAGTGTGCAGTACAGGGATTTGGCAATGTTAAAAGGTATGTATAAATAGCAAATACAGCCGATGAGCTGAGGAGCCAGACAGACACATGGCAGCATGGTATCATTGCTATAATGGAAACTTGGCTTAAAAAGGGGCAAAAATGGCAGCTTAACACCCCTGGATACATAGTTTTCAGGCAGGATAGAGAGGGGGGCTAAAAAGGTGGGGATGTAACATTATTGGGTAAAGAATCAATTGTAGCTGTGAGGAGGGATGATCTACTAAATGAAGCATCAAATGCTATATAGGTTGAGCTCAGAAATAAGAAGGGAGCAGCCACACTCCTTGAGTGTCCTCCAGATCCTCAAATAGTGAGGGAGATAAAAGAGCAAATATGTGGGCAAATTTATGAGTGCAAATACAATTGGGCAATAATAGTTACTACCCTAATATCAACTGGGATATGAACAGAGGGGCACAGAGGGCACAAAATTCTTGAACTGCATTCAAGAGAACTTTATTAGCCAGCATATAACAAACCCAACAAGAGGGGACACAATTCTAGATTTAATGCTGGGAGATGAAGCTGGGCAAGTGGATAAAGTAGCAGTTGTGGGGGGGGGGGGTGGGGGTGGGCACTTTGGAGATAGTGACCATAATACAGTTAGATTTAGCATCATTATGGAAAAGGATAAAAATAGAACAGGAATAAGATTTCTAAATTGGGGAAAGACAAATTTTACAAAGCTGAGAGGTGAGCTGGTGAGAGTGGACTGGATACAGCTACTAGAAGGGAAATCAATGACAGACCAGTGGGAGGCATTCAAAAGCGAGATTCTACAGGCACAGTGTAGACGTGTCCCCACAAAGAAAAAGGGTGATACTGCCAAATCTAGAGCCCCCTGGTTATTCAAAATACAGGTCAAGAGAAAGCAGAACAAGAAAGCTTATAACAGTCACAAATGACTTAATACTGTAGAAAGCCTAGAGGAGTATAGAAAGTACAGGGGTGAAGTAAAAATGGAAATTAGTAAAACAAAGAGAGGACATGAAAAAATATTGGCAGGTAAAATCAAAGAAAATCCAAAGATGTTTTATCAGTATATTAAGAGCAAGAGAATAACTAAGGGATGGGTAGGGCCTATCAGGGATGCACATAGTAACTTGTGCGTTGGTGCTGAAGATGTGGGCAGGGTTCTCAATGAGTACTTTGTCTCTGTCTTCACTAAGGAGAGGGGCGATGCAGACATTCTAGTTAAAGAGGAGGAGTGTGAAATATTAGATACAATAAGCATTGTGAGAGAGGACATACTGGAGGGACTGGCATTGTTGAAACTGGATAAATAAATAGGGCAAGATGGATTGTATCCCAGGCTGTTAAAGGAAGCCAAGGAGGAAACAGCAGATGCTCCGAGGATCATTTTCCAATCCTCGCTAAATACAGGCGAGGTCCCAGAGGATTGGAGGTCTGTGAACATTGCTCCATTATTTAAAAAGGGAGGGAGGGATAGACCAGAAAATTATAGGCCAGCCAGTCTAACCTCAGTGGTGTGGAAGTTACTGGAAAGAATTCTGAGGGACAGAATATATCTGCACTTGGAGAGACACAGATTAATCAGGGATAGTCAGCATGGATTTGTTAAGGGAAGCTCGTGTTTGACAAATTTGATCAAATTTTTTGAGGAGGTAACCAGGAGTGTTGATGAAGGTAACGCATTTGATGTGGTCTACATGGACTTTAGCAAGGCTTTTGATAAGGTCCTTCATGGCAGACTGGTCAAGAAAGTAAGAGCCTATGGGATCCAAGGCAAAGTGGCACATTGGATCCAAAATTGGCTTAGAGGCAGGAAGCAGAGGGTGATGGTAGTGGGATGTTTCTGTGACTGGAAGTCTGTTTCCAGTGGGGTTCTGCAGGGCTTGGTGCTGGGGCCCTTGCTGTTTGTGGTGTATATAAATGATTTGGACTTAAATGTAGGGGGTGTGATCAAGAAGTTCGTGACTGACATGAAAATTGTTAGGGTGGTAAATAGTGAGGAGGAAATCCATAAATGCAGGAGGACATAAATGACTGGTCAGGTGGGCAGAGCAGTGGCAAATGGAATTCAATCCAGAAAAGTGTGAGGTAATGCATTTGGGGAGGGCTAACAAGGCAAGGGTTTACGCTATGAATGGTAGGACCCTGGAAAGTACTGAAAATCAGAGAGACCTCGGTGTGCATATCCACAGATCCCTGAAGATATCAGGCAGGTAGATAAGGTGGTTAAGAAGGCATATGGGATACTTGCCTTCATTTGCTGAGGCATAGAATATAAGAGCAGGGAGGTTATGCTGGAACTGTATAAAATGCTGGTTAGTCCACAACTGGAGTACTGTGTGTAGTTCTAATCACCACATTATAGGCAGGATGTGATTGTACTGGAGAGGGTGCAGAGGAGATTTACCAGGATGTTGTCTGGGCTGGAGGGTCTGAGCTATGAGGAAAGATTGGATAGTTTGGGGCTGTTTTCCTTAGAGCAGTGAAGTTGAGAGGGGACCTGATAAAGGTGTGTAAGATTATGAGGGGCATAGATAGGGTGGATAGGAAGATACTTTTTCCATTAGTAGAGGGGTCAGTAACCAGGGGGCATCGATTTAAGGTGAGAGGTAGAAGGCTAAGAGGGAAGTTGAGGAGAAACTTTTTCACCCAGAGGGTGGTGGGAGTCTGGAACTCACTGCCTGAAAGTGTGGTTGAGTCAGAAACACTTGTAAGATTTAAGAAGTATTTAGATATTCACTTGTGTAACCGTAGCCTCCAGAGCTATGGGCCAAGCACTGGAAAATAGGATTAGTGGTCAGATCTTTTTTGACCTGTGTGGACATGATGGGCCAAATGGCCTCCTTCTGTTCTGTAGGCGTCTATGAGTCTATGATATTCAGTGTGGCTTTGTTAAGGGAAAGTTGTGTCTTTCTAACTTAGTAGAATTTTTTGAGGAAGTAACAAGGGTGACTGATGAGGATTACGTAGTGGATGTTGTCTACATGGATTTTAGTAAGGCCTTTGACAAGGCCCCACATGGCAGACTGGTCCAGGGATTGTGGCAAGTTTGATCCAAAATTGGCTCAGTAACAGAAAACAAAGGGCAATGGTTGATGGGTGTTTTACTGAATGGAGAACGGTTCCTATTGGTGTTCCACAGGGCTCAGTGTTGGGCCCTTGCTGTTTGTTGTATATATTAATGATTTAGACTTAAATGTGGGAGATATGATTGGGAAATTTGCAGATGACACAAAAATAGGCCATGTAGTTGATAGTGAAGAGGATAGCTGTTGTCTCCAGAATGATATCAATGATTTGGTTGAGTGGGCAGAAAAGTGGCAAATGGAATCCAATCCAGAAAAGTGTGAGGTAATGCATTTGGGAAGGCAAACAAAGCCAGGGAATACTCAATAAATGGGAGGATATTGATAGGGGTTTAGGAAGTGAGAGTCCTTGGACTGTATGTCCACAGGCCCCTGAAGGTGGCAGGACAGGTGGATAAGGTGGTAAAGAAAACAACACTAGAGTGTTATGTTTGGCGGCTGTACAGTGCTTGTGACTGAGGGAGTTTAAGGGTTAAATTAGGGGTTAAATTCTATATGAGGTCTAGTCTTTCTTTAATTTAGCAATTAAATAAAAGTTGCTCTTAGGGTTGGAAGAAGGTGAGTTTTAGTCCAGGGAAGCAGGGAGGGGGGAGTTGGGGTGGAGGGTGGGAGAAGGGGGGGAAGGGGAGGGGGAAGGGGGGGAGAGGGCGAAGGGAGAAGGGGGGGAGGGGGGAGGGGGGATGGGGGAGGGGGGGGAAGTGGGGGGGAGGAGGGACGAGGGAGGAGGGGACGAGGGAGGAGGGGGAGGGAGGAGGGGGGAGGGAGGAGGGGGGAGGGAGGAGGGGGGAGGGAGGAGGGGGGAGGGAGTCCTCCTTTTCTTTCCTTTCCTTTTCTACCTTTGCTCAGAAAGAAGATCATTGGCCTTGGTAAGTAGAACTGGTGAGTAAATAGAAAAGTGTAATTTTTTCAAGAAGTTGCTATACTTGGATTTAACCGAGAAGCACCAGGAATAAGGGGAATTTAGGGCCAACATATTAAAGTAATATATATAATCCAATGTAGATTAAAGTTGACATTAGGAAAGTAGAGTTAAGACATGGCAGGGCAGCTCAGTCAAGTGGAATGCGTGTCCTGTAATATGTGTGAAGACATGGATGCTACTGGTGTCCTAGACGACCACATGTGCAGGAAGTGCTGCCAGCTGCAGAAACCTGAGTTCTGGGTTTCAGGGCTCGAACGGCGGCTGGAGTCACTGTGGCACATCCGGGAGGCTGAGAGCTATGTGAATAGCAAGTTCAGAGAGGTGGTCACACCACAGCTTAAGGGCCTGGAGACAGAGAGAGAATGAGTGACCACCAGGCAGTTCAAGAGAAGTAGGCAGATAGTGCAGTGGGGTCCCCTGGGGTCCCACTCACAAACCGGTTTTCCATTTTGGAAGCTGGTGAGGGCTCTGGTTCGTCAGAGGAGTGCAGTCAGAGCCAAGTTTGTGACACCACGAGCGGCTCAGCTGTACAGGAGAAGAGGAAGACAAAAGGAAGAGCTATAGCGATAGGGGATTTCTGGTTAGGGGAACTGACAGTGTTTCTGTGGCCATTGATGTGACTCCAGGATGGTATGTTGCCCCCCTGGTGCCAGGGTCACAAAGCGGCTGCAGGACATTCTTCTGGGGGAGGGTGAACAGCCAGAGGTCGTGGTCCACATTGGTACCAATGATTTAGGTAGGAAGGGGGATGTGGTCCTGCAATCAGAATTTAGGGAGCTAGGTAGAAAATTATCAAGCAGGACCTCAAATGTAGTAATCTCCGGATTACTCCCAGTGCCACGTGCCAGTGAGTACAGGAATAGGAGGATAAGGCAGATGAATGCGTGGCTGGAAAGATGGTGCAGGAGGGAGGGCTTAGATTCCTGGGACACTGGGACTGGCTTTTGGGGTGATGGCAACTGTACAAGCTGGACGAGTTGCATCTGAACAGGGCTGGGACTGAGTTCCTTGCGGGTGTTTTGCTAGTGCTGTTGGGGAGGGTTTAAACTAACTCAGCAGGGGTGTGGGAACCAGGAGAGAATATCAGAAAGTTATACCAGAGTGCATAGAATGCTGGAAGAGGCAGAAAGCACTAAAATAGAGAGTAAGAGTGAGGGAGCAAGCAATGAAGTCTAAATCAGGATTACATTGCATGTATATGAATGCACGGAGTATAGTTAATAAAATTGGGGAGTTACAGGCACAGATTGCCTTGTGGGATTATGATGTTGTGGCGGTAATGGAGACCTGGCTTAAGGAAGAGCAGATCTGGGTGTTAAATATTCCTGGTTATAAGATGTTCAGAAAAGATGGGAAAGAGAAAAAAGGAGGAGGGGTGACATTTTTGGTTAAGGAGGGTATTGCAGTACTGGAAATAGAGGATGTGTCGGAGGATTCAAGGACAGAATCAATTCAGCTAGAGCTAAGGAATAAGAAGGGTGCAATTACATTGTTCGGTGTAATATACAGACCATCAGCTAATGGGAAGGATATAGAGGAACAAATCTGCAGAGAGGTGTAAACATCATAGAGTAGTTATAATGGGGGACGTTAATTACCCATATATAGACTGGGATAGTGGTAGTGTAAGGCACAGTGAGGGCCAAGCGTTCCTAGATTATGTTCAGGAGAGTTTCCTACAGCAGTATGTGTCAGTCCAACAAGAAAGGGGGCACTGCTAGACCTGGTTCTTTGGAATGAGATGGGCCAAGTATTCAAGTAACTGTGAAGGAACTTTCTGGGGGACAGTGATTATTGTTTCATAAGGTTTAGGATGACAGTGGAAAATCCAGAGTAAGAATAATCATCTGGCGAGAGCGGATTTCAATAGGGTAAGAATGGAGCTGGGCTGGATAGATTGGAACCAAAGGTTGGTGGGAATAACAGTAGCTGAACAATGGGCTACCTTCAAAGAGGAGATGGTTTGGGCACAATCAAGGTATATTTTCTCAAAAGGGAAGGATAGGACAAACAAATCCCAGACTCCTTGAGGGGAAGGAGCACCGGAAGGGATGTCAAGGTGCCCTGTTTCCCTCTCGCGTTGCCACTACAGGAACTCACCCATAGCTACCGCGATGGAGTGCAGGTCTGTGTGCATCTCCGCGTTTTGCTGGGCTAGGGTCTCCATGGTGTCCACTATCCTTCCCATGGAGACCTCCATACACGTGCATGTGGCCATCACATGAGGCGGACACACTCCTCCGACTCATGTGTCACTCTGTTATGGGCTTCCAACAGCTCTGTGTGATGTTCCCCCACTTCTGCTGACTCTCCAGGATGAGTTGGAAGACCAAATCCAGAGGTTCATCATCTGACTCGGATCTCACAATCAATCACAATCTCATAATCACAGAATCACAGTGCAGAAGAGGCCCTTTGGCCCATTGAGTCTGCACCGATTCGTGTGAAACACCTGACCTACCTACCTAATCCCATTTACCAGCACTTGGCCCATAGTCTTGAATGTTATGATGCACCAAGTGCTCATCCAGGTACTTTTTAAAGGATGTGAGGCAACCCGCCTCCACCACCCTCCCAGGCAGCGCATTCCAGACCGTCACCACCCTCTGGGTAAAAAAGTTTTTACTCACATCCCCTCTAAACCTCCTGCTCCTTTGTGACTGACCTTTCATCTAAGGGGAACAGCTGCTCCCTATCCATTCTGTCCATGCCTCTCATAACCTTGTACACCTCGATCAGGTCGCCCCTGTGTCTTCTCTGCTCCAACGAAAACAACCCAAGTCCATCCAACCTCTCTTCATAACTTAAATGTTTCATCCCAGGCAACATCCTGGTGAATCTCCTCTACATCCCCTCCAGTGCAATCACATCCTTCCTATAATGTGGCGACCAGAACTGCATACAGTACTCCAGCTGTGGCCTCACCAAGGTTCTATACAACTCCAGCATGACCTCCCTACTTTTGTAATCTATGCCTCGATTGATAAAGGCAAGCGTCCCATATGCCTTTTTCACCACCCCACTAACATGCCCCTCTGCCTTCAGAGATCTATGGACACACACACCAAGGTCCCTTTGTTCCTCAGAACTTCCTAGTGCCATGCCATTCATTGAATTCTTCCTTGTCAAATTACTCCTTCCAAAGTGTATCACCTCACACTTTTCAGGATTAAATTCCATCTGCCACTTAACTGCCCATTTGACCATCCCATCTATATCTTCCCAAGACACTCAGCCTCACTGTTAACCACCTGGCCAATCTTTGTGCCATTCACAAACTTACTAATCCTAGCCCCCACAGTCACAAAAGCATCCTTCTGTCATCAACCTCTGTCTCCTACAACTAAGCCAATTTTGAATCCACCTTATCAAATTACCCTGTATCCCATGTGCATTTGCCTTCTTTATAAGTCTCCCATATGGGACCTTGTCAAAGGCTTTGCTGAAATCCATATAAACTACATCAACTGCACTACCCTCATCTACACACCTGGTCACCTCCTCAAAAAATTCAATCAAATTTGTTAGGCATGACCTCCCTCTGACAAAGCCATGCTGACTATCCCTGATCAAACCTTGCCTCTCCAAGTGGAGATAGATTCTCCCCTTCAGAATTTTCTCCAATAGTTTCCCTACCACTGACGTGAGACTCACTGGCCTGTAGTTCCCTGGCTTATCTCTACAACCCTTCTTAAAGAGCGGAACCACATTAGCTGTTCTCTAGTCCTCTGGCACCTCCCCCGTGGCCAGGGAGGAATTAAAAATTTGGGTCAGAGCCCCTGTGATCTCCTCCCTTGCCTCCCTCAGCAGTCTGGGACACAAATCATTCAGACCTGGAGATTTGTCCACTTTTAAGCCTGCCAACACCTCCAATATCTTGTCACTCCCTCTATCAATTTACTTAAGAACCTTGCAGACTCTCTCCCTGAGTTCGATACCTTCATCCTCATTCTCTTGGGTGAAGACGGATGTGAAGTATTCATTCAACACTCTACCGATGTCCTCTGGCTCCACCCATAGATTTCCCCCTTGGTTCCTTATGGGCCCTACTCTTTCCCTGGTTATCCTCTTCCCATTGATATACTTATAGAATATCTTGGGATTTTCCCTACTTTTACTAACCAGAGCTTTCTCACATCCCCTCTTTGCTTTCCTAATTGCTTTCTTAAGCTCCACCCTGCACTGTCTGTATTCCAGTAATGCTTCCGCTGATCTGCTTCCCTTGTACCTGCTAAAAGCCTCTCTTTTCATTCTCATCATAACCTGAATATCTCTGGTCATCCATGGTTCTCTGGGCTTGTTACTCCTTCCTATCACCCTAGAGGGAACATGTTGATCCTGTACCCTCCCCATTTCCTTTTTGAACAACCCCCACTGCTCCTCTGTAGATTTCCCCACAAGTAACTGTTCCCAGTCTACCTTGGCCAGATCCTGCCTTATTTTACTAAAATCCGCTCTCCCCCAATCCAAAACATTTTTTTGCAACTTGTCTATTTCTTTGTCCATAACAAGCTTAAACTGTACCATGTTGTGGTCACTATCGCTAAAATGCTCCCCCACCACCACCTCAGCCACCTGTCCGGCTTCATTCCCCAGAATTAGGTCCAGCAATGCACTGTCCCTTGTTGGACCCGTTACATATTGATCTAAAAAGTTCTCCTGTACACATTTCAAGAAATCCACATCATTCAATCTCTTAACACTATGTCTATCCCAATTAATGTTGGAAAAGTTGAAATCACCTGATATAATTACCCTATTGTTATTGTTTTAACACACCTCCACAAATTGTGCACATATTTACTCCTCAATTTCCCGCTGACTATCTGGGGGTCTATAATAAACACCTGACAATGTGGCTGCCCCTTTTTTATTCCTAAGCTCTACCCACAAAACTTCATTCGATGCCCCCTCCAAGATATCATCTCTCCTTACTACAGTAACTGACTCCTTAACTAATAATGCAATGCCTCCTCCTCTTTTACCCCCTTCCCTGTCTCACCTGAACATTTTATATCCTGGAATGTTGAGCTGTCAATCCTGCTCCTCCCTCAACCATGTCTCAGTGATGGCTATTATATCACAATTCCACGTGTCAATCCTCACCCTTAACTCATCCGTTTTACCTCAATGCAGTCCTCCGAGTGCCGGAGAGCTCGGCTGAACCTGCCTCCTCCTGCTGTGGACATGTGTCCATGTGGTGACCACCAGATTGTGAACCGGATCCTGCTCTAGATCTAGATCCCACCGAGGTGTGTGTCTCTGCGCTGGTGGAGGGTGTGGGTAAGCGCTGTGACGGGACTTCCAGGCTGCCTATTTCCAGCTCTTCAATGAAGGAGGTGACCTCTTGTCTGGAGGTGAGGACCTGGATGGAGCTGAGAGACTGGCTGGCTGACGGTGTCGGTCACTTGGCAGAGCTCCCTGTGAAGCAAAGTAGAGATAATTAGTAACAAAAATGAAAATACCTGGAAAAACTCAGCAGGTCTGACAGCATCTGTGGAGAGGAACACAGTTAACATCTTGAGTCCCTATGACTCTTCATCAGAACTAAGGAAAAATAGAAAAGAGGTGAAATATAAGCTGGTTTAAGGGGGAATGCGACAGGTAAAGCTGGATAGAGGGCCAGTGATAGGTGGAAATAACCAAAAGATGTCACAGACAAAAGGACAAAGAGGTGTTGAAGGTGGTGGTATTATCTAAAGGAATGTGATAATTAAGGGTAGAAAGCAGGACGAGCAAGGTACAGATAGCCCTAGTGGGGGTGGGGGGGAAGGGATCAAATTAGGCTAAAAGGTAGAGATAAGGCAATGGATGGAAATACATTTAAAAATAATGGAAATAGATGGGAAAAGAAAAATCTATATAAATTATTGGAATAAGGGGGGGATCAGAAAGGGGGTGGGGATGGAGAAGAGAGTTCATGATCTAAAATTGTTGAACACAATATTCAGTCCGGAAGGCTGTAAAGTGCCTAGTCGGAAGATGAGGGGCTGTTCCTCCAGTTTGCGTTGAGCTTCACTGGAACAATGCAACAAGCCAAGGATGGACATGTGGGCATGAGAGCAGGGTGGTGTGCTAAAATGGCAAGCGACAGGGAGGTCTGGGTCATGCTTGCAGATAGATTGAAGGTGTTCCGCAAAGCGGTCACCCAGTCTGCGTTTGGTCTCTCCAATGTAGAGGAAACCGCATTGGGAGCAGCGAATGCAGTAGACTAAATTGAGGGAAGTGCAAGTGAAATGCTGCTTCACTTGAAAGGAGTGTCTGGGCCCTTGGACAGTGAGGAGGGGGGAAGTAAAGGGGCAGGTGTTGCACCTTCTGCGGCTGCATGGGAAGGTGCCGTGGGAGGGGGTTGAGGTGTAGGGGGTGATGGAGGAGTGGACCAGGGTGTCCCAGAAGGAATGATCCCTGCGGAATGCCGCCGGGGGGGGTGAAGGGATGTGTTTGGTGGTGGCATCATGCTGGAGTTGGCGGAAATGATGGAGGATGATCCTTTGAATGCAGAGGCTGGTGGGGTGATAAAAGGACAAGTGGGACCCTATCATGTTTCTGGGAGGGAGGAGAAGGTGTGAGGGCGGATGCGTGGGAGATGGGCCGGACACGGTTGAGGGCCCTGTCAACCACCGTGGAAAACCTCAGTTAAGGAAGAAGGAGGACATGTCAGAGGAACTGTTTTTGAAGGTAGCATCATCACAACAGATGCGACGGAGGTGAAGGAACTGAGAGAATGGGATGGAGTCCTTACAGGAAGCGGGGTGTGAGGAGCTGTAGTCGGGGTAGCTGTGGGAGTTGGTAGGCTTGTAATGGATATTGGTGGACAGTCTATCACCAGAAATTGAGACAGAGAGGTCAAGGAAGGGAAGGGAAGTGTCAGAGATGGACCATAGAATATAATTAGTGCATGGCAGCAGAATCAAAAGCAGGAGAGAGAGCACTCACAGTTGCTCAGAGAGAAAGATGATGTGGTGCAGGATCCTTATGAGGGTGTTCACCGCCAGCCTCATCATTGTCACAGGCATGGCCCACATACTCACCAGTCTGCGCGATGGCACACTCTTCAAAGTGAGCGGGAGGTCGAATGTGGGCCACTCCACCCCCAGCCTGGGACCTCTCCCTGCTGCTGTGAACCAGCTTCTCCTGGGTATAAACAGATGGAGAGAGTGTGAGCAGGACACATGGCACCGCGTGGAATGTTTGTGTGGTGAGCGGAGACATGGACAGGATGAGGATATGAGCTCCAGAGGATATGAGCCTGATGGAGATGTAAAGATGTGTGTGAGAGTTAGTGTTGTTGTCCCTTGAGGTGTGTTACCCCTGTGGGTGTGTGATGGGTTTGTGAGTGTGTGAGCTGAAAGTTATGAGACGAGTGCGTTACCCTGGCGGAACGGAAGACACCATTCATGCCCTTTCAGCAATGGGTGACTGTCTTCTTTTGCAGGGCATTGGCGCTGACCACTGCTGCCACTGTCTCCCAAGCAGGGTTTGTGATCTTGCTTGCTGGTCTTCGCCCAGAGTGTGGGTAGAGGGCATCCTGGTGGGGCCTCCGCTGTGTCCAGTAGGCACTCGAGGGGGGCATCGCTAATCCTGGGGGGGCAGCATGTTTCCTCCCTTTGGCAGCCATCAGTTCCCAGCAGCTTCCTGTCCCTTGAAGAGTGATCACTCTGTGCAGGGGGTGGCCTGTCAATGTGGTGCCCAGTTTTACTGAGGGCCTGAGGGGATGGCGGGGTGGGAGAGTCAGAGGGAGTGTTTCCTGGGAACGCTTAATTAATGAGGTGGGAATGGGACAATACGGTGTGAGAAGCCACAATGGTGGCCCACTAATGCACAGACTCTCCCACAGATTCTCAGCCCTTAGGAAGGTGTCTTGAAGGCTTCAGAGTTTCCTTCCTTCCTGTGGAGGACATCAGCACCAAAATAGGACAGCAGATTTGCAGCATTGCTGGTGAGCAGAGTGTAGGTTTCCTGATTACTGAACTGCAAGGACAATAAGTCTGATTTAAGAGAGAAGACTGATGGGCATCGACCTTTGGACTCTCTGGGACTAGAAGCAAAGAAATCTGGACTCTCTGAGGAACGTGCTGCTCCTCTGCAGCACACAGGAAAAGGTCTTTAGAAGACAAATGATCTTCAGCTCCACAACCATATCATTCACTACTGCATCGAGGATGGGAAAGGTGTTGAGGATCTGCGATTCTGATGAAGGAAAAGAACGACAAAATTCCAGAAAGCCTTACGGGAATGGAAGAAGTGATTTCTGGATGGTATTTTGGAAGGAATGTTTACTCCCTGTAGGCAGTGGTAAGAGAGCTATACTCCCATCTGTGAGGCTGCTCCACCATGTACAGTGGGAAGACTTCCTAAAGATATGGAGACAAGATAGCCTCATCTTCTGTTAACCAGACAAATTTCTATGACAAAACGAAGATTAATTTCTGCAGGTGAATAACTCCTAGACAAAAATGCTGCACAGGATTGTAATGCTTTAGAAGTTCAGTTTCTGTGCTGATGTATAGCCCTAGAGGGAAGGAGATTTCAGTTGGGACTGAAGAATGGGCCTGATGATTTACATCCCTGAAAACAGGTGCTACCATCTCTCCGACCGTGTGATCCTCTATGGACTCTGTCATGGAACCAGGCAAGGCATTCTGTCTGGAGAACTCTTCATGGATAACCAGCCCAGGCGTTGCACTGGCAGGTTCAGTGAACTAAGATCTGAATGTTGCTCAGCCACTAGAAACACAGCTGACTCCTCTTAAAAAGGCATCAGAAACTTCATATGGCGCATCTATCGATTGGAATGATGAACTAACCTCTAGGACCTCATCCTCCAATAGATCACTCAGTGCTGCAACAGCTTCTTCACTTCCTTCAGGAAAGAGCCAAGTTGGGTCCAACAGTTTTTCATGCGGATGGTCACTGTCTGCCACAGCGCCTTCTGTATCTGCCACTTCTGGCCTAACTTCATAAAGAACTGAGAGATTCATAACTTCAGTCTCCACCCAAGGTCAACTGGATGGTGTCTCTGTGCAAGAAAGGAACTTACTGCTGAGTGTATAAACCTCCTCAGCTGCTGTAAGCGGAAGTCCCACTGGCTCTAGACGAAAGGTTGAAGGTTGCTCCATGAAAGACAGTGAGTCGTTGAAATGCTGGGCATCATCTGTTCTTTCCAGAATCTCTAGAAGTACGCCATCTCTCCACTCAATAAGGAGGTGCGCTGATTGTGAACAAGGAGAGAATCAACGCTCTGTCACCCCTGGTAATGAAGAAGATTAATTATCCGGACATTGTGTCTGATTTGTGCCACCTGGACCTTGCAGTTTGATGTCTGATGGACGAAGGGGAATTGGCTGAAGACAGTTGATCGCCTGCAGGGATGTTAATGAAAGCTCCATTATTGATTTTAATGGTGGTGTCAAACCTTGAACATGCACTGTAACTGACCAATAGTCTTGATTTAAACTATTAACTTCACCCAGAAACTCTGTAATTTCGTCTGTCCCAATGTTTCCAGTTTCCTGGATGGAATATGTTTCATCAATATTTCCTTGTTCCCTAACTTGATTGAAGTTGTTAGATTTACTGGAACGCTTGAAATGTCCGTTTTTGCCAAACTGGGAGGCATTCTGCATCCCCTCCTGAGCAGTCTTGGCTCCATGTTGGATCCTTGCTCTGCAACGCCAGCATCTCAAAATGGCGGCAGCTGCGGAGTTTCCCACCTTTTGCCCGGTTTGACCAGCTCTTGTGTGGGCGGGGCCGCTGCCTGTGGGCCTACCCCAATCAATGGATCATGTGACGGCTGGGAGTTGTTGCCAAATTATATCCCAGTTTATTTCTCTATACTTGGCCTGCATCTCATGCTGGACCTCCTGGTCTAAAGTAAGGTTGTCTTCTGTCTCAGAGCTTTTCATCTGGACACCCACGAAAATGCAACCATGGATTCAAGCCCTTTAGTGCCCAGTATCCACAAGAACTAGCTAGGCAATATAGGTTGGTGAGGCATGATTCAACTGATCCCCCAGGTCATTGAGACCTTTGGTTAAAGAGTGCTTGCTCTATCACTAAGTTTCACTTCGAGCTAAAGTGAGTGTCAAAGGCTTCGAGAATGGTCTCAAAGTCTGTGGTGGGATCGACCACTCTCTGCCTCAGGAGAACATCATCTGCCACTGGACCTACAGCATAAAGAAAGGTATTGACTGCTCGATACTGGGGAAAATGGATTTTCCATAGTTCAGGCTGCTGACCTCTCTGCGGGCCCTCGAGACAGTCAAATGGGTGGGGGTAGGGAAAGGGACTGATCACCAGGTACAGTCATCATTACCTTTCTCCAGGTTACCTCCTCCTCCTGTTGAGTTGTAAGTATGAGCTGCAATCAAATTTATCTTCACTCTCTTCCTATGGTTCCACCAATCGCACCAATGTATTTTTTACATTGTCTCCACTGCTGCCACCATGTTTTGGATGGTCCCTGTGATCTGTGGACCCTTGGTTATTAATATGCGTGACCTATCTTCCCTTAGATAGGCTTTAGTTGTACTCTGGCACTTGCTTGCAACAGGTTTATTCGTACTACCTCGAAACAGATTACTGAGGAGGTATTTCTTGTTTTAATAATTCACAGGATGTGAGCCTCACTGGCTGGGCCAGCATTTATTGCCCATCCCTAGTTGCCCTTGAGAAGGTGCTGGTGAGTTGCCTTCTTGAACCGCTGCAGTCCATGTGGTGTAGGTACACCCATAATGCTGTTAGGGAGGGAGTTCCAGGATTTTGACCCAGTGACAGTGAAGGAACGGTGATATATTTCCAAGTCAGGATGGTGAATAACTTGGAGGGGAACTTCCAGGTGGTGATGTTCCCATTTATCTGCTGTCCTTGTCCTTCTAGATGGTAGTGGTCATGAGTTTGGAAGGTGCTGTCAAAGGAGCCTTGGCGAGTTGCTGCAGTGCATCTTGTAGACGGTACACACTGCTGCTACTGTGTGTCAGTGGTGAAGGGAGTGAATGTTTGTGGATGTGGTGCCAAACAAGTGGCTGCTTTGTCCTGGATGGTGTTGAGCATCTTGAGTGTTATTGGAGCTGCACTCATCCAGGCAAGTGGGGAGTATTCCATCACACTCCTGACTTGTGCCTTGTAGATGATGGACAGGCTTTGGGGAGTCAGGAGGTGAGTTACTTGTCGCAGGATTCCTAGCCTCTGACTTGCTCTTGTAGCCACAATATTTATATGGCTAGTCCAGTTCAGTTTCTGGTCAATGGTAATCCCCAGGATGTTAATAGTGGGGATTCAGTGTTGGTAATGCCATTGAACATCAAGGGGTGATGGTTGGATTCTCTCTTGTTGGAGATGGTCATTGCCTGGCACTTGTGTTGTACGAATGTTACTTGCCACTTGTCAGCCCAAGCCTGGATATTGTCCAGGTCTTGCTGCATTTGGACATGGACTGCTTCAGTATCTGAGGAGTCGCGAATGGTGCTGAACATTGTGCAATCATCAGCGAATATCCCCACTTCTGACCTTGTGATGGAAGGAAGGTCATTGATGTAGCAGCTGAAGATGGTTGGGTATGTTGTTCCTAAGCATGGTGAGTTCCAACCTCTCTCTTGAGAGTCTAACACATGACTGATTAATGTCAGTGATACATCCATCATCTACCTTGTACATTAGCATATCCATTCTGTTAACCCTTAAACAACAAATCCCTTCAGGACAAAAGGGGCTCTGCTTGAACAATGAAGATGTTAGCGATGAAAGGCAAAAAGGCCCCAGTATCCACTAAGTACTTCCCCTTCTCATCTTCCATGTCCACCCATGATCGCCCCCAATTGTCTTACCTGAGTGGGCACAGGTACCCGGGCTGGGTGTCACACCATCATGCTTGGCCTTCTCTTGGAGTTCCAACCCCTGCCGTATGGCATGGGCCTTCCCATGAGGCTGCCAAATCCTTCACCCGCTGGGCTGGTTCCTCGGTTGATTTTTGGTAAGCTAGGGGTGCTGGGCATCGTCATCTCTTGTCGCACTCCCCCTTTTCCCCTTTGGTGGCTTCCTGCACTCTCTCTCATGATGTTCCTTCACCCCACAATTATAACATTCACTGCTACCTCGCCCCTCGGTGTCTCCTTTGTGCTGCCACCCTCTCTGGGCTATCACCATGATCTCTCAAACCTGCGCTTTAGCTTTGCTGATAGCCCCTCGTGTTGCTGGAGCTGCTTGCTTGCTTCTTAAATCTCAGTCACTTTCCTCATGACCCCAGCTTGTGTATTATCATTCACCTCCAGTCGAAACCTGCAAAAGCTGCCTGCGAATAGGGGAGTGAGTGAGCTATTAAAGTACGTAGCCAGAGGCTGGGCCTATTCCATTCCCTAATCATATGCCGTGCACAGTGGCTCCGCATAAGCTGCAGGGCTTTCCATCAGCCCCTGCTGTATATTGGCCAAAAAGGGGTCTCCTCTTCCCATTCCCATGCCTGTCTTTCAGGGCTGTGTACATTCCTTCTCTCTTTTTGGATTCCATGGGGAGGGCAGTATAGATGTTAGGCTGTAACGTGAACAGTTACATTCTTTCTCCCTCAGTCCAGGATAGATTTTAACTATCCCTAGAAAATGGCTGTGGGGATCTTTACTTATCTCTAACTTGGACATGTCTGAGGGTCCTTTCCTTATTGCACACATTATATGGCTCAGAGAATTCCCTAACAAGGGCTCCCAGGCCTTGCCCTTTGCCTCAATGGGGCCATAGGCAGGAGATGACACCCGCCCCCCCCTCCTCATCACTATCCACTTGGTTCTCCTCCAGAGGCTGCTGTACTGACCCTATTGCACATACCATTCCCCGCTGAACCTGCAAGCTCCTGTCCAGATTCTCTATCTGCTGCTTACACTGAGTGATCGGTGCATCTGGCCATATCTTCCTTCAGTTGTTGCTGACCTATGGGTAGACAGCTTTCATGCCTTCACCCTCCCCCTCTGCTTTCTCAGCTATTTGGCTATGCACTGCCTCTCGCATGGCCCACACATTACACTGATTCTAATGATTAACGCACTGGCTGTCCAAATTTTGGGTCTTATTTGCCTGCCTTTCTCATTCCTTTTCATACTGGTCGCTCTCTTCCTGGTCTCTTGTTCTCCTTCATTCATTCCATCAATTAGTTTATTATGGCCTCGCAGTCACTAAATTTCCTATTCTTCTGCTCCAGTTCCTGTCTTAATTTCAACTTTTTGCATGAATCCTTTTTCACACATTGCTTTTTAATTTATTACTTACAGGACATGGGCTTCGCTGGCTGGGCCCAGCATTTATTACCCATTCCTAGTTGCCCTTGAGAAGGTGGTGGTGAGCTGCCTTCTTGAACTGCTGCAGTCCATGTGGTGTAGGTACACCCACAGCGCTGTTAGGAAGGGAGTTCCAGGATTTTGACCCAGCGACAGTGAAAGAATGGTGACTATGTTTCCATGATATGCCATTTGCCACATGGTCCTGGCCAAGGACATTTTCCAGGTCAGTCCCACAGTCCATTCGTCACCCACTTCAAGGATGACCTTTATCCATCTCTGCTTGAGAATCACTTTCCCTGTCACGTCTTTACACATTAATGCACCCAGACTCTTTTGGACTTTACTCTGTTTCAGGATCTCTGTCCGGATGGTAGAATTCTGCAGAACAATTATTTTGGGTTAGACCTCTAGTCTTGGAATAATGACAGATACAGAGCACTGTTTCCACTTGCACCTGATGATGATCCTGGACCAACTGCCAAAGGTTTGGAACAATCTGATTAGAGACAAATAACATTTTGTTTAAAGTAGACAAAGAATGAGATCCGGGACATTTGCTCAGAGAATAAAGCTACAAGATTCCATGGGTTTTAACCAAACAGAAACAAACGTTACTTTCGAAGGTCAGAAAGATAAAACAATTTACAATATCCGTCTTATACCTAACATTCAGGGTTAATATCAGATACTAGCAGGCAAACTGTGCTCAAGTTCACCACACGGCACAGCAAATGTGACCAGAACAAATTCCCCAGATTTCTCAGCAACCCAGCCAGACATCAGTAAACATTGTGAGAGAACCAATCTCACTGAAACTATGCTCTCTTGCGAGGGATCCCAGTCTTCAACTTCGATGGATCTAGCTTTTGAATTCTCCCTATAAGTCATTCCAACATGAGCTGCCTCAATGAAGGCTCATCTCGCAGGGTTTCAATCCCATCCCCAGAGACTCTGCACTCCAGAACCAACTCATAAGCCACAACTTGAGCTTTTTGACCCTGCCGACGAGAGCACCACTGCTCCAAAGGTTACCTTCACCCCAGTGGCCAGCAGCATGGAGTCACCAACCTTCTGCTGCCTTCCCACATCTTCAGGGCTTCTCCCAAGCTCTCACAGCTTAAAGTCTACCAATTTCAGCACCTTCACTGCTTGGAGGCGCTTTCTTTGCTCCTGTGTCTCTCTCTCTCTCTCTCTCTCTTTGGGACTGCTCCCTGTCCCCCCTCCATGGGTTCCGTCTTTTGGAACTCTCCCTGTCCCCTCTCCCTGTCTCCTGACTGGGACTCTTCTCTGATTATGGTGTCCTACTCCGTGGTCACATGATCCGGGTTTTTAAGCTGTTTTCTTTTATGCAAGTGCACTGGGCCCATGTCCTGCAGGCGGAGGAATACAAACGCTGGCCTGTTCATGCACAGCCTGCTCCCGGTTGATGCATGAGCAGAAATTCCCAGGGCATGCTGGGACCTGTAGATCCCTGCACCCGCTTGACTAACTGTAAGTTTGGATCTTGTAACAACATGGTGCCTTTACTAAGCTGTATCTTCATGTTGTAGTAGACAATAATTACCAAAGAAGTTCAAATGAGTTATGGACTCAAAACGTTAACTCTGTTTCTCTCTACACAGATACTGCCAGACCTGCTGAGTTTATCCAGCATTCATGTCTTGAGTTCACTAGTCGAGTAAACTTGAATTGCACGCCTTCATATACACTTGCTAGTTGATGCTCACTATCAATAATGGAGACTGACATTAGAACAAACTGTGACTGTTTATTGCATCAGAAGGCAGAGCACTAAATCCTTGCGTACTCCCACAACCACCCCCAGCTCTAGACTTAGTTAACCAGTAGCTTGCGCTGTACAGTGATTGGTCAGCACTGTCACATGGTTAGTCCACTTGCATTCTCTTAAAGGTACATGGCACTCCACTTTACCACATCCCTCCCCCTATACTTAAGAAACACAGTTGATGAACTTAATATCACGAGAACTATTTACACCAATAACTTTATAAATGAGGTCTCTCAGGAGCTTTTCTCGGATGTGTTGAGTGTCGCTGTTCAACAACCTTGGCTGGTGTTTCTGAGACCCTCCTTTTCAGGGGACAGTTGTCCACTAGGTTCCTCAGTGAAAATTGGCAGGTTTGTCTCCCCGACCCCCTGGGGTCCCACAGGCCCCACTGGTGCTTCTCAGTCATGTGACCTCTACATCCTCTACATGCGGAACAGACTCAAGTGTAGTTGGAGGCTGCATTTCTACTCATGGGACTGGTGCTCTTTCACGGAGATGATCCACTTGTCATCTAATTATTCAGTCGTTTGCCGTTACGTTATAGGAGAGGGATCTAGTTACTGTGCTCACCTTGCCTAACAGCCAATTGGGCCCATTTCCAAAGTCGTTCACAAGGACCGCATCTCCCACGGTGAAAGATCTTTCCTGACCATGACCATCGGGCCTGGCCTTCTGCCCCTCTTGGCTTTTCTCCACCCTCCCCTCTAAATTTGGCCAGAAAAGGGTCAGGCGGGTGCGGGAACATCTCTTCTTCGGTAGTTCTGCAGGGGCAATGCCAGTCGTGTGTGGTGTGGTCCGGTATGCAAACAAGAACCGGGACGATCTTGCGCCGATGGAATCCCCTTCCATCTCTTTCATCCCAGATTGAAAGGTTTGGACTGCCAGCTCAGCCATGCTGTTCGATGCTGGGTGGCAGGGTGAGGTTTTGATATGGGTAATACTGTTAAAGGTCGTGAGCCTGCGGAGCTCCCCGCTGGTAAAAGTGTTCCCGGTCTTGGACACGAGGACCTCCGGCAACCCACGCACCGCAAAACTCTGTCGCAAACAGTCTATGGTGGGAGCCGACATGGGTGACTGGACTTCAGAAACGTCCATCCATTTGGAGTGGGAGTCAATCGGTAAAAGGAACATTGTGCTCAAGAAGGGTCCCACATAATGGATGTGGAGGAGCACCCATGATCGCCCCGGCCATTTTCATGGGTACAATGGAGCGGGGGGGGGGCGCGGGTGCTGGGGTGGGAGCTTTTGCACTCGGTGGCATTGAGGGCAGCTTTTGACCAGGGTCTCGATATCCAAGTCCATGCCTGGCCACCACAAATAGCTGCGTGCGAGCATCTTCATTCTGCTAATGCCCGGGTGAGCGCGATGTAGCTCGGCTAATAACGGCCTTTGCCCCCCCTGGGGGCACGATAACCCTTGCTCCCCAGAGTAATATGCCATCCTGAAAGGAGAGCTCATATCTGTGATTGGAATAGGGCTTCATCTCCTCGGATTTAGATCCACCTGAGCAACCATTCCAAGACCTGCTCCCAGACGTTAGACAATTGTGGGTCCTGGCTTGTCCACTCCCGGATTTGTCTGCTCTGAACAGGGAAGGAACACGGGAAATTTAGCACTGAGACCAGTTCCTGGGGAATCGGAGCCTCTCCATTATTCGCTGGCAGGGGAAGGCAGCTCAGTGCGTGGGACTGCCCGAACAGTGAATAAAAGTATAATCGTAGGTGGCTAATATTAGTGCCCATCCCTGGATGAGATGGGGATATCACTTTATCTTCTCCAAATAATCCCACTCTGAGCTTGTGGTCGGATATAGTATGGAAATGGCGACCTTGGAGATATTGATGAAACTTCCAGAACCGAACACAATAGATAAGCCCTCTTTATCAATCTGGGAATATCTTCGCTCTGTGACACTGTGCGAGATGTGGAACCAATGGGTTGTTCAGAGCCATCCACCATCCGATGTGAAAGGACGGCCCCTATTCCATCAGGTGACACGTCACACGGTAAAATTCATATTTTTTTTTATTCATTCACGGGATGTGGGCTTTGCTGGCTGGGCCAGCATTTATTGCCCATCCCTAGTTACCCTTGAGAAGGTGGTGGTGAGCTGCCTTCTTGAACCGCTGCAGTCCATGTGGTGTAGGTACACCCACAGTGCTGTTAGGGAGGGAGTTCCAGGATTTTGACCCAGTGACGGTGAAGGAACAGCGATATATTTCCAAGTCAGGATGGTGAGTGACTTGGAGGGGAACTTCCAGGTGGTGGTGTTCCCATCTATCTGCTGCCCTTGTCCTTCTAGATGGTAGTGGTTGTGGGTTTGGAAGATGCTATCGTAGGAGCCTTGGTGAATTCCTGTAGTGCATCTTGTAGATGGTACACACTGCTGCTACTGTGCGTCAGTGGTGGAGGGAGTGAACGTTTGTGGATGTGGTGCCAGTCAAGTGGCTGCTTTGTCCTGGACGGTGTCAAGCACCTTGGGTGTTGTGGGAGTTGCACTCATCCAGGCAAGTGGGGAGTATTCCATCACACTCCTGACTTGTGCCTTGTAGATGATGGACAGGCGATGGTTGGATACTCTCTTGATGGAGATGGTCATTGCCTGACACTTGTGTGGTGTGAATGTTACTTGCCACTTGTCAGCCCAAGTCTGGACATTGTCCAGGTCTTGCTGCATTTGGACATGGACTGCTTCAGTATCTTAGGAATTGCGAATGGTGCTGAACATTGTGCAATCATCAGCGAACATCCCACTTCTGACCTTATGATGGAAGGAAGGTCATTGATGAAGCAGCTGAAGATGGTTGGACCTAGGACACTAATTCCTTCTCGGGGTCAATGTGGACTAAGAAGGCTGACAATTGTTTCACTTTCAGGAAGGCATCCTGGTGCGGGGCTTGCCAACCCCATTTCTGGTTCTTCTTAAGCAGGCCGTACCATGGGGCCAGCACAGTCAAGAGGCTTGGGAGGAATCGGTCGTGGTGGTTTACCAGGCCTAAGGAGCCTTTAGGCCCTGTGGTGTTTCTTGGGGCAGGTGCCTCGCGAATGGCCTGGCCTTTTCTTCCCTAGAATGCAGGCCCTGCGCATCAACCTTGTGGTCCAAGTAAAAAACCTCCTTAGCTTGGAACAGACACTTCTCTCATTTTAAAAGAAACCCTGTTTGTGCGAAGAGTTTGAGCACCACTTCTAGATTTGCTAAGCGTTCATCGTCTGTCAGTCCCATGACCAATATGTCTTCCGAGTAAGAGATAACATGGGGCAATGCCTGGAGCAGGTTTTCCATTGTTCTTTGGAAAATAGCACAGGCTGAGGAAATCCCGAAGGGTAGGCGTGTGTACTGATACAATCCTCGGTGTGGATTAACAGTGACGAATTCCCTCGAGTCCATTTCCAACTCCACCTGCTGGTAGGCATGGCATGTCTAATTTCAAATATGTGGTGCCCCCTGCTAACTTGGAACACAATTCCTCAATATTGGGTATCGGGTGTCAATCAGGTTTGGCCACCTTATTGACAGTGAGTTTACAGTCACCGCGTAGATGCACACTTTGGTCCAGCTTCAGTACAGGTACAATGGGTGCCGCCTACTCAAGAAATTGCATTGGTTGTAGGATACCCAATTTTTCCAGTCTGTCCAGCTCGCTTTCAACTTTGTTGTGTGGAGTATTAGGGACTGGTCTGGCCCTCATAAATTTGGGGGTTGCGTTTGGGTCTGCATGGATCCTGGCCTGTAGCCCTCGAATCCTTCCTGACGCATCACTGAAAACGGAAACATACTTTAGCAGCAATTCCTGGAATTTGAAAAATTTTGGCCCATTTCAATTGAATCTTTTCGAGCCAGTTGCAGCCTATTAAGCTGGAACCCTCTCCAGCTGGGACCCTCTCCAGCTGCCACTAACAAGGGCAACCTTTCAGATTGATCTCTGTACATCACCGAAACTTGACATAATCCTTTCAGTCTTATTTCTTCACCCATCCAAAACGTCCAATCTTAAAGGACGGACTCCTTTATTCAAATATCTGAATGAATATTCTCCAATGATGGACATCGATGCTCCAGTATAAACTTCCATCTTAATGGGTTGTTCATTGAGTATAATGACTAATTGGATTGGCTTGGTTCTACCCACTTTAAGGTTATGTAATGATGTCTGATTCTATCTCTTCTGGCTCTTCCAATGAGGCGTATTTCACAATTTCTCCCTTTGGGTTTAGAATGCTGCCTCAGCTGATCTCTGCAGTGCCACATTATGTGACCACAGCGGTGTCAGAAAAAGCATTTGACTTGTTTGAATTGTTGATCGCCCACGGGATGCCTGCATGCATTTCTCTCGTTCGTTTTGTGGGTTTTCACCATGGTACTGCTGGTTTTGAATGATCTGTAGGGGGTGTGTTTCTTGCCTTTCTGTGGGGTCTGATGTTCTTGTGCCATTTTCTGCCAGTCAGTCCCACCCTACCTGATGGATGGGGCCATTTTGTGTATCTCTTTTATAGCAACCGAGTTTCTAACAGCGCTCCCCATGGCTGTGGCTAATTCTAATGCCTCAGTGAAGTCTAGATTAACTTCAGCTTGCAAACGCCTTTGAATGGTATAATCTCCAGTCCCGCATATCAGTCAGTCTCTCAGCATATCACTAACGGACCTTCCAAATTCACAATGCTCAGTTAATGCCTCTAAAACAGCCACAGAGTCAGCTATTGTCTCCCCTGGAAGCCTATTCCTTGAATTGAACTTGAAGCGCTGCACGGTGACCGAGGGCTTTGGTCTCAGGTGGTTTTGTACAATTTTTATTAACTCGTCGAAAGTCTACGAGTGGGGGGGGGGGGGGCCAGCCCATACGTTTTGCTTCCGCATGCGGGCAAAAGATTCCCCCTCTTCTCCTCCCCCATGATGCCGCTAGCGGTAAAAAAAGAACACTAGGTTTTCGACATACTGAGGCCAGTCATCTGAAATGGGGATGAGTGGAACAACACTCCTGAACTGCGGCATCGTGAATGACTATGTCTCCAACGGGCTTCCGAGTTAGTGACGGATTCAGGTATTTGTCTTACCGCATCTTTCTTGACTGCCATCAATAGATTTGTGTTTTGCCTTCTGCCTCGTTACCCTCTCTCTGGGGTCTCTTGTAATTTTATGTCTATAGCCATTTTTCTTGCGTGTACCACTTTAAATGTATTGCCGCTTTAAGAGCAGTCACTTTTTTTTAACTCCGTTTCTCCAGCTGCCTGGGTTTCGCGGGATCCCCACGATTGCGATTCTGCAGAGTTTCTTTTCTTTTTCTTTTTTCTAAATTTAAAACTGCAGCACTACTTTCTGCTCTGATTACTGCCTCTTTTATAACAAGGTGCAGATTCTCTTTCTAATGTTTTTGCTCACCTGTCTCGTGCATTCTCACTCAGGGGTCTGCCCATTTTGCTATTTTCATCCTCGTCACCAATTTTATGTCTTGAGTCTATGAGTTCACGAGTCGAGTAAACTCGAATTGCAGGCCTTCTTATATTTGTTCGTTGATGCTCACTCTCAATAACGGAGAGAGGCCGACATAAGAACAAACTGTGATTGTTAATGGCAGAGCACTAAATCCTTGTGTGCTCCCACAACCACCTCCAGCTCTAGACTTAGTTAACCAGTAGCCCACGCTCTACTCTGATTGGTCAGTACTGTCACGTGGTTAGTCCACTTTCATTCTCTTAAAGGTACATGGCACTCCACTTTACCAGACCAGCACTTTCTGTTTTTATTTCAATCTGCAGTATTTTGCTTTCATTAAACAATAATTGCCAGTTGCTTAGCATCTCTGTGTACTGGAGCCTGCCCTGGGTGACCCAACCTCCACATTGTGCAGTCCACCACTCCTTCTCATTGTCCACATGGTACCACGACAACTGGTTTTCACACATTACACCTGTTTCAGCATTTGTAAATCATCTTCATCTATATCTGTTCTGAGTGTTCGATGGGGACAATGTAGAGGGAGCTTTAATCTGTATCTAACCCTGTGCTGTACCTGTCCTGGGAGTGTTTGATGGGGACAGTGCAGAGGGAGCTTTACTCTGTATCTAACCCCGTGCTGTAGGTGTCCTGGGAGTGTTTGATGGGTACGGTGTAGAGGGACCTTTACTCTGTACCTAACCCCGAGCCACTCTTGGTGATGGACATTGAAGTCCCCACCCAGAGTACATTCTGTGCCCTTGCCACTCTCAGTGCTTCCGCCGAGTGGTGTTCAACATGGAGGAGCACTGATTCATCAGCTGAGGGAGGGCTGTACGTGGTAATTAGCAGGAGGTTTCCTTGTTCATGTTTGACCTGATGCCACGAGGCTTCATGGGGTCCGGGGTTGATGTTGAGGACTCCCAGGGCAACTCCCTCCTGACTGTATACCACTGTGCCGCCACCTCTGCTGGGTCTGCCCTGCAGGTGGGACTGAGCATACCAGGGATGGTGATGGTGGTGTCTGGGACATTATCTATAAGATATGAGTCCGTGAGGATGACTATGCCAGGCTATTGCTTGACTAGTCTGGGACAGCTCTCCCAATTTTGGCACAAGACCCCGGATGTTAGTAAGGAGGACTTTGCAGGGTCGACAGGGCTGAGTTTGCCGCTGTCATTTCTGTTGCCTAGGCCAATGCCAGGTGGTCTGTCCAGTTTCATTCCTTTTTATTGACTTTGTGGTGGTTTGATACAACTGAGTAGCTTGCAAGACCATTTCAGGGAGCAGTTAAGAGTCAACCACATTGCTGTGGGTCTGGAGTCACATGTAGGCCAGACCAGGTAAAGACAATAGATTTCCTTCCCTAAAAGACATTAGTGACCCAGATGGGTCTTTATAACAATCGACAATTGTTTCATTTACAAAAATCAACAATGGTTTCATGGCCATAATTAGACATTTAATTCCAGATTTTGGTATTTGATGGGGACAGTGTAGAGTGAGTTTTACTCTGTATCTAACCCCGTGCTGTGCCTGTCCTGGGAGTGTTTGATGGGGACAGTGTAGAGGGAGATTTACTCTGTATCTAACCCCGTGCAGTACCTGTCCTGGCATTGTTTGATGGGGACAGTGTAGAGGAATCTTTACTCTGTATCTAATCCCGTGCTGTACCTGTCCTGGGAGTGTTGATGGGGACAGTGTAGAGGGAGCTTTACTCTGTATCTAACCCCGTGCTGTACCTGTCCTGGGAGTGTTTGATGGTGACAGTGTAGAGGGAGATTTACTCTGTATCTAACCCCGTGCTGTACCTGTCCTGGGAGTGTTTGATGGGGACAGTGTAGAGGGAGATTTACTCTGTATTTCACCCCGTGCTGTACCTGCCCTGGGAGTGTTTGATGGTGACAGTGTAGAGGGAGATTTACTCTGTATCTAACCCCGTGCTGTACCTGTCCTGGGAGTGTTTGATGGGGACAGTGTAGAGGGAGCTTTACTCTGTATCTAACCCCGTGCTGTACCTGTCCTGGGAGTGTTTGATGGGGACAGTGTAGAGCGAGCTTTACTCTGTATCTAACCCCGTGCTGTACCTGTCCTGGGAGTGTTTGATGGGGACAGTGTAGAGGGAGCTTTACTCTGTATCTAACCCCGTGCTGTACCTGTCCTGGGAGTGTTTGATGGGTCAGTGTAGAGGGAGATTTACTCTGTATCTAACCCCGTGCTGTACCTGTCCTGGGAGTGTTTGATGGGGACAGTGTACAGGGAGCTTTACTCTGTATCTAACCCCATGCTGTACCTGTCCTGGGAGTGTCTGATGGGGACAGTGTAGAGGGAGCTTTACTCTGTATCTAACCCTGTGCTGTAGCTGTCCTGGGAGTGTTTGATGGGGACAGTGTAGAGGGAGCTTTACTCTGTATCTAACCCTGTGCTGTAGCTGTCCTGGGAGTGTTTGACGGGGACGGGTGTTTAAGGTAAAAACAAAGGACAGTGTTTAATCCTGGGAGCTGAGAGATTCCCTCCTCAATCCAGTGCGGCTGTGGGAATGTTCACCTCCGGGACTTAGAAGTTGCGGATCAGCGTGGAGTGTCGGTTCCATGGACGATACTTTGTTGTCTGGTCGAGCAAGTGACAGGCTGATTGCTGCAGTTTCGCTCAGTGCTGAGTCGGGGATCAGCCTGCTCTTCTCTCCTTCCCCCTTTCTCCGCTGCAGCTCTCTGAGCATGTGTTGTCCATCTGCGGTGCAGGTCATTAACCCACGAGGCAGGGAGTAACTCCTGACAAAGAACTCACTGCCAGGAAAGTGACTCCAGTGAATGCGGAGAGGCTGGAGGAATTGGAGATGTTCTCTGTTCACCAGGGATGGAGAAGAGGAGAATGAACAGAGGTTTTAAAAATCATGAAGAAGTTAGATCGATTAAATAGTGTGAAATCGGTGCCTCCGAGACTCAGTAAGCTGTGGGCACAGGGTTAATATTCAAAACAAAAACAGAAATACCTGGAAAAACTCAGCAGGCCTGGCAGCATTGGTGGAGAAGATTGTTGAAAGGTCTTGAGGACTCGAAACGTCAACTGTGCTCTTCTCAGCCGATGCTGCCAGACCTGCTGAGTTTTTCCAGGTATTCCTGTTTCTGTTTTGGATTTCCAGCATCCGCAGTTTTTTGTTTTTATAACAGAGTTAATATTATTGGCAATGGAGGAGATGAGGAGATAAGACATTTACGCAGGGAGTCGTTGTGATCTGGAAGGCGCTGCCTGAAAGGGCGGTGGAAGCAGATTCAATAGGAACTTCAAAAGGAAATTGGATAAGTATTTGAAGGATAACATTTTTTGCCAGGTATGGTGAAAGAACAGGGGCTAATTGGACAGATCTTGGAGGGACCCACCATAGACATGATGGTTCAAAGAAAGTCCATCAGTGCTCAGAGAACTTAACTTCAATGTCGCTTGGAGTCTAACTCCAACACAGATATGAATGTGAACTGGGCCTGTGCTGGCATTGGAAGCAGTCCAGAGAAGGTTCACTTGGTAGTTCCAGGTGTGGAGGGGTTGTCTTATGAGGAGAGGTGGGACAGGCTGGGTCTGTACACATTGGAGTTTAGAAGAATGAGAGATGACCTTATTGAAACCTATAAGATTCTTAGGGGGTGCTTGACAGGGTAAGATGCTGAGTGGCTGTTCCCCTTTGTGGGGGAATCTAGAACTAGGGTACAGAGTTTCAGAATAAGGGGTGTCCCATTTGAGATGGAGAGAAGGAGTTTCTTCTCTCAGAGGGTTATTAGTCTGTGGAATTCTCTTCCACACGGCGCAGTGGAGGCTGGATCATTGAATATATTCCAGGCTGAGTTAGACAGATTTTGATTGACAAAGGAGTCAAGGGTCATGGTGGGAAAATGGGAATGTGGAGTTCAGGTCACAGTCAGATCAGCCATGATCTTATGGAATGGAAGAACAGGCTGAGGGGTGGGGTCGAATGGCTCCCTTGTTATGTTCGCCACAGTCAGTCAGTTTGCTTCAGTTCATAGAGTTGGGAGTTCAATTCCGACTTCAAAGACTCGGAGAGTAGGGAGCCCTGCACTGCCAGGGGGTCAGGACAGAGGGAGCCCCGCACTGCCGGAGGGTCAGGACTGAGGGAGCCCCGCACTGCCGGAGGGTCAGGACCGAGGGAGCCCCACACTGCCAGGGGGTCAGGACTGAGGGAGACCCGCACTGCCAGAGGGTCAGGACTGAGGCCCCGCACTGTCGGAGGGTCAGGACCGAGGGAGCCCCACACTGCCGGGGGTCAGGACCGAGGGAGCCCCGCACTGCCAGGGGGTCAGGACCAAGGGGGACCCGCAGTGCCGGAGGGTCAGGACCGAGGGAGCCCCGCACTGCCAGGGGGTCAGGACTGAGGGAGACCTGCACTGCCGGAGGGTCAGGACTGAGGCCCCGCACTGCCGGAGGTTCAGGACTGAGGCCCCACACTGCCGGAGGGTCAGGACTGAGGCCCCGCACTGCCGGAGGTTCAGGACTGAGGCCCCACACTGCCGGAGGGTCAGGACTGAGGCCCCGCACTGCCGGAGGGTCAGGACTGAGGCCCCGCACTGCCGGAGGGTCAGGACTGAGGCCCCGCACTGCCGGAGGGTCAGGACCGAGGGAGCCCCACACTGCCGGAGGGTCAGGACTGAGGGAGCCCCGCACTGCCGCAGGGTCAGGACCGAGGGAGCCCCACACTGCTGGAGGGTCAGGACTGAGGCCCCGCACTGCCGGAGGGTCAGGACTGAGGGAGCCCCGCACTGTCTGAGGGTCAGGACTGAGGGAGACCCGCACTGCTGGAGGGTCAGGACTGAGGGAGTCCCGCACTGCCAGGGGGTCAGGACCGAGGGAGCCCCACACTGCCGGAGGGTCAGGACCGAGGGAACCCCGCACTGCCAGGGGGTCAGGACCGAGGGAGCCCCGCACTGCCGGAGGGTCAGGACCGAGGGAGTCTCGCACTGCCGGAGGATCAGGACCGAGGCCCCGCACTGCCGCAGGGTCAGGACCGAGGGAGCCCCGCACAGCCGCAGGGTCAGGACCGAGGGAGCCCCGCACTGCCGGAGGGTCAGGACCGAGGGAGCCCCACACTGCCAGGGGGTCAGGACCGAGGGAGCCCCACACTGCCCCAGGGTCAGGACCGAGGGAGCCCTGCACTGCCGGAGGGTCAGGACCGAGGGAGCCCCGCACTGCCGGAGGATCAGGATCGAGGCCCCGCACTGCCAGGGGGTCAGGACCGAGGGCGGGGCCGCACTGCCAGGGGGTCAGGACCGAGGGAGCCCCGCACTGCCAGAGTGTCAGGACCGAGGGAGCCCCGCACTGTCGGAGGATCAGGACCGAGGGAGCCCCGCACTGCTGGAGGGTCAGGACCGAGGGAGCCCCGCACTGCCGGAGGGTCAGGACCGAGGGAGCCCCGCACTGCCGGAGGGTCAGGACCGAGGGAGCCCCGCACTGCCGGAGGGTCAGGACCGAGGGAGCCCCGCACTGCCGGAGGGTCAGGACCGAGGGAGCCCCGCACTGCCGGAGGGTCAGGACCGAGGGAGCCCCGCACTGCTGGAGGATCAGGACCGAGGGAGCCCCGCACTGCCGGAGGGTCAGGACCGAGGGAGACCCACACTGCCGGAGGGTCAGGACCGAGGGAGCCCCGCATTGCTGGAGGGTCAGGACCGAGGGAGTCCCACACTGTCGGAGGGTCAGGACCGAGGGAGCCCCGCACTGCCGCAGGGTCAGGACCGAGGGAGCCCCACACTGTCGGAGGATCAGGACCGAGGCCCCGCACTGCCGGGGGGTCAGGACCGAGGGAGCCCCACACTGCCGGAGGGTCAGGACCGAGGGCGGGGCCGCACTGCCAGGGGGTCAGGACCGAGGGAGCCTCACACTGCTGGAGGGTCAGGACCGAGGGAGCCCCGCACTGCCGGAGGGTCAGGACCGAGGGAGCCCCGCACTGCCGGAGGGTCAGGACCGAGGGAGCCCCGCACTGCCGGAGGGTCAGGACCGAGGGAGCCCCGCACTGCCGGAGGATCAGGACCGAAGCCCCGCACTGCCGGAGGGTCAGGACCGAGGGAGCCCCGCACAGCCGGAGGGTCAGGACCGAGGGAGTCCCACACTGCCGGAGGGTCAGGACCGAGGGAACCCCGCACTGCCAGGGGGTCAGGACCGAGGGAGCCCCGCACTGCCGGAGGGTCAGGACCGAGGGAGCCCCGCACTGCCGGAGGATCAGGACCGAAGCCCCGCACTGCCGGAGGGTCAGGACCGAGGGAGCCCCACACTGCCGGAGGGTCAGGACCGAGGGAGCCCCACACTGCCGGAGGGTCAGGACCGAGGGAGCCCCACACTGCCGGAGGGTCAGGACCGAGGGAGCCCCGCATTGCTGGAGGGTCAGGACAGAGGGAGTCCCACACTGTCGGAGGGTCAGGACCGAGGGAGCCCCACACTGTCGGAGGGTCAGGACCGAGGGAGCCCCACACTGCCGGAGGGTTTGGACCGAGGGAGCCCCGCACTGCCGGAGGATCAGGACCGAAGCCCCGCACTGCCGGAGGATCAGGACCGAGGGAGCCCCACACTGCCGGAGGATCAGGACCGAGGGAGACCCACACTGCCGGAGGGTCAGGACCGAGGGAGCCCCGCATTGCTGGAGGGTCTGGACCGAGGGAGCCCCACACTGCCGGAGGGTCAGGACCGAGGGAGCCCCACACTGCCGGAGGGTTTGGACCGAGGGAGCCCCGCACTGCCGGAGGATCAGGACCGAAGCCCCGCACTGCCGGAGGGTTTGGACCGAGGGAGCCCCACATTGCCAGGGGGTCAGGACCGAGGGCGGGGCCGCACTGCCAGGGGGTCAGGACCGAGGGAGCCTCACACTGCCACAGGGTCAGGACTGAGGGAGCCTCACACTGCCGCAGGGTCAGGACCGAGGGAGCCCCGCACTGCCGGAGGGTCAGTACTGAGGGAGCCCCGCACTGCCAGAGGGTCAGGACCGAGGGAGCCCCGCACTGTTGGAGGATCAGGACCGAGGGAGCCCAGCACTGTCCCAGGGTCAGGACCGAGGGAGCCCCGCACTGCCAGGGGGTCAGGACCGAGGGAGCCCCGCACTGCCGGAGGGTCAGGACCGAGGGAGCCCCACACTGCCGGAGGGTCAGGACCGAGGGAGCCCCACACTGCCGGAGGGTCAGGACCGAGGGAGCCCCGCATTGCTGGAGGGTCAGGACCGAGGGGGTCCCACACTGTCGGAGGATCAGGACCGAGGCCCCGCACTGCCGGGGGGTCAGGACCGAGGGAGCCCCACACTGCCGGAGGGTCAGGACCGAGGGCGGGGCCGCACTGCCAGGGGGTCAGGACCGAGGGAGCCTCACACTGCTGGAGGGTCAGGACCGAGGGAGCCCCACACTGCTGGAGGGTCAGGACCGAGGGAGCCCCACACTGCTGGAGGGTCAGGACCGAGGGAGCCCCACACTGCTGGAGGGTCAGGACCGAGGGAGCCCCACACTGCTGGAGGGTCAGGACCGAGGGAGCCCCACACTGCTGGAGGGTCAGGACCGAGGGAGCCCCGCTCTGCCGGAGGGTCAGGACCGAGGGAGCCCCACACTGCCGCAGGGTCAGGACCGAGGGAGCCCCGCACTGCCGGAGGGTCAGGACCGAAGCCCCGCACTGCCGGAGGGTCAGGACCGAGGGAGCCCCACACTGCCGGAGGGTCAGGACCGAGGGAGCCCCACACTGCCGGAGGGTCAGGACCGAGGGAGCCCCACACTGCCGGAGGGTCAGGACCGAGGGAGCCCCGCATTGCCGGAGGGTCAGGACCGAGGGAGCCCCGCACTGCCGCAGGGTCAGGACCGAGGGAGCCCCACACTGCCGGAGAGTCAGGACCGAGGGAGCCCCACACTGCCGGAGGGTTTGGACCGAGGGAGCCCCGCACTGTCTGAGGGTCAGGACCGAGGGAGCCCCACACTGCTGGAGGGTCAGGACTGAGGGAGCCCCGCACTGCCCCAGGGTCAGGACTGAGGGAGCCCCGCACTGCCGGAGGGTCAGGACCGAGGGAGCCCCGCACTGCCGGAGGGTCAGGACCGAGGGAGCCCCACATTGCCAGGGGGTCAGGACCGAGGGCGGGGCCGCACTGCCAGGGGGTCAGGACCGAGGGAGCCTCACACTGCTGGAGGGTCAGGACCGAGGGAGCCCCGCACTGCCGGAGGGTCAGGACTGAGGGAGCCCCGCACTGCCGGAGGGTCAGGACCGAGGGGGCCTCACACTGCCACAGGGTCAGGACTGAGGGAGCCCCGCACTGCCGGAGGGTCAGGACCGAATCCCCGCACTGCCGGAGGGTCAGGACCGAGGGAGCCCCACACTGCCGGAGGGTCAGGACCGAGGGAGCCCCGCACTGCCGGAGGATCAGGACTGAGGGAGCCCCGCACTGCCGGAGGATCAGGACTGAGGGAGCCCCGCACTGCCGGAGGGTCAGGACCGAGGGAGCCCCGCACTGCCGGAGGGTCAGGACCGAGGGAGCCCCACACTGCCGGAGGGTCAGGACCGAGGGAGCCCCGCACTGCCGGAGGGTCAGGACCGAGGGAGCCCCGCACTGCCGGAGGGTCAGGACCGAATCCCCGCACTGCCGGAGGGTCAGGACCGAGGGAGCCCCACACTGCCGGAGGGTCAGGACCGAGGGAGCCCCGCACTGCCGGAGGGTCAGGACCGAGGGAGCCCCACACTGCTGGAGGGTCAGGACAGAGGGAGTCCCACACTGTCGGAGGGTCAGGACCGAGGGAGCCCCGCACTGCCGGAGGGTCAGGACCGAGGGAGCCCCGCACTGCCGGAGGGTCAGGACCGAGGGAGCCCCGCACTGCCGGAGGGTCAGGACCGAGGGAGCCCCGCACTGCCGGAGGGTCAGGACCGAGGGAGCCCCGCACTGCCGGAGGGTCAGGACCGAGGGAGCCCCGCACTGCCGGAGGGTCAGGACCGAGGGAGCCCCGCACTGCCGGAGGGTCAGGACCGAGGGAGCCCCGCACTGCCGGAGGGTCAGGACCGAGGGAGCCCCGCACTGCCGGAGGGTTTGGACCGAGGGAGCCCCGCACTGCTGGAGGGTCAGTACTGAGGGAGCCCCACACTGCCGGAGGGTCAGAACTGAGGATGGGGCCGCACTACCGGGGGGTCAGGACCTAGGGCGGGGCCGCATTTAGAGCTGCTCTCTTCCCACTGAAGAGGTTTACCTGGTTTATTTGGTTTACCTGGTTTATCTAGTTTACCTTGTTTATCTGCTTTATTTGGTTTGCCTGGTTTACCTGGTTTATCTGGTTTGCCTGGTTTACCTGGTTTATCTAGTTTACCTTGTTTATCTGGTTTACCTGGTTTACCTGGGGGTTGAAGGTCCTCCTGCTAAGGCAGCTATTGCTCATGTTTATCTCAATCAATGTTCCTTCTGCACCAACAGCAACACGATCAGTGGCTCTGTGTGTATCTCACTGCCCTGGGATCTCGCAATGTCTAATTGTCAACCAGGGTCTGTTCAGGGAGCAGCAAATTTCTGTTTTTAAATTTAGCCTGTTGTTGTGGGAGAGCTGGAGGTGACTTAGTGACATCCCTCCTCCACCACAGCTTCCTGTCATCCAAGGTGAGTGAAGCTCAACGTGTCTGACCATGTCTCAGTCTGACCGTGTCTCAGTCTGACCGTGTCTGACCGTGTCTCAGTCTGACCGTGTCTGACCGTGTCTCAGTCTGACCGTGTCTGACCGTGTCTCAGTCTGATCGTGTCTCAGTCTGACCGTGTCTGACCGTGTCTCAGTCTGACCGTGTCTGACCGTGTCTGAGTCTGACCGTGTCTGACCGCGTCTGACCGTGTCTGAGTCTGACCGTGTCTGACCATGTCTGAATCTGACCGTGTCTGAGTCTGACCGTGTTTGACTGTATCTGAGTCTGACTGTGTCTGACCGCGTCTGACCATGTCTGAGTCTGACCGTGTCTGACCATGTCTGAGTCTGACTGTGTCTGAGTCTGACCGTGTCTGACCGTGTCTGAGTCTGACCGTGTCTGACTCTGACCGTGTCTGACCATGTCTGAGTCTGACCGTGTCTGACCGTGTCTGAGTCTGACCATGTCTGAGTCTGACCATGTCTGAGTCTGACCGTGTCTGAGTCTGATCATGTCTGAGTCTGACCGTGTCTGACCGTGTGAGTCTGACCATGTCTGAGTCTGACCATGTCTGAGTCTGATCGTGTCTGAGTCTGACCGTGTCTGACCGTGTCTGACCGTGTCTGACCGTGTCTATGTTTGACCGTGTCTGACCGTGTCTGAGTCTGACCGTGTCTGAGTCTGACCGTGTCTGAGTCTGACCATGTCTGACTGTGTCTGACCGTCTGACCGTGTCTGACCATGTCTGACCGTGTCTGACCGTCTGACCATGTCTGACCGTGTCTGACCGTGTCTGAGTCTGACCGTGTCTGACCGCGTCTGTGTCTGACCATGTCAGACCGTGTCTGAGTCTGACAGTGTCTGACCGTGTCTGACCGTCTCTGAGTCTGACCGTGTCTCACCGTGTCTGAGTCTGACCGTGTCTGAGTCTGATCGTGTCTGAGTCTGATCGTGTCTGAGTCTGACCGTGTCTGACCGTGTCTGTGGCTGACCGTGTCTGTGTCTGACTGTGTCTGAGTCTGACCATGTTTGACCATGTCTGAATCTGACCGTGTCTGAGTCTGACCATGTCTGACCGTGTCTGACCGTGTCTGAGTCTGACAGTGTCCAACCGTGTCTGACCGTGTCTGAGTCTGACCATGTTTGACCGTGTCTGAGTCTGATCATGTCTGACCGTGTCTGTGTCTGACCGTGTCTGACTGTGTCTGTGTCCGACCGCGTCTGAGTCTGACCGTGTCTGACTGTGTCTGTGTCTGACCGTGTCTGACCGTGTCTGTGTCTGACTGTCTGTGTCTGACTGTGTCTGTGTCTGACCGTGTCTGACTGTGTCTGTGTCTGACCGTGTCTGACCGTGTCTGAGTCTGACCGTGTCTGACTGTGTCTGACCGATATCCTGCTCACACAACATGAGCACACGGATACATTGGGACCAATAGCTTCTTTGATACTTACCGGTTTCTCCAATGCTTTTGAACACATTGATCACACAATCACCATCTCAAAACTCCTAAAAATGTGCGGCTCTTCAACTCCTCTTTCTTGGATATTTGACTACATTTCAAAACACAAGCAATGTTTCAAGTTCATGGATAAATTCTTTGAGTGAGTTGTGTGCTGGACTCCCCCAGGGGGATGTTTATCTTCCTCTGAGTGAATTCTCTGAGTGAGGGTATGTGCTGGGCTCCCCCAAGGGGATGTTTATCTTCCTCACCATGACCAGTGATACTGGCTGAAGAGAAGTAGACACCCAACATTTCTCTTTTTAAATATGTCGATGATCTGAGTTATTGAGAAGTTACTATTCACAATCAATCCAGCAATGCTAGCTGGTGCGTAGAGAACAGAATGTGTCTTCACCCCAATAAGTGCGCAATTGCTCTAACTGCTTCATAGGGACATCCGAATTAGGAGCAGACCATTCAGCCCTTCGAGCCTGCTCCATCAGTCAATAAGTTCATGGCTGATCTGATTGTGATGTCAACTCCACCTTCCATTTTCCCCCCAATAGCCCTTGACTCTGTCTCTGTCAAAACGCTATCTAACTCAGCCTTGAATATGTTCAACGCCCCAGCCTCCAGTGCTCTCTGGGGAAGAGAATTCCACAGACTAATGACTCTCGGAGATGAAATATTCCCCCTCATCTCCATTTTAACCCGCAGACCTCTTATTCTTAAACGGTGTCGCCTGGGTCTCGGCTCTCCCACCAGTGAATAAATTCCTCCTGGTATCTACCCTGTCAAATCCCCTCAGGATTTTTGAAGCAAACACATAAGTAAACCAGTTGCTCCCAATCTATCACTGAACAACATCACAATCCAACATCGTAACACCATAGATTTATTCAGGCAGATCTAAAATAGGGTGGAGACATCAGTTCTATTGTTAAGTGAGCTGGTAGCTATCTGGACATGTTTTGGAAGCTGCAGTACCCTTGCAAGCGGTGATCTTGTGACCATTTTCACACCATTTGATCGGGAGTACAGGATACCTATGTGGTTGTGCCGAATCACAAAGGCAGCTATGTGAAACTATTGGAAGTGTTCAGGAAAGGGCTTGCGGACTTACCCGTGCTCCTGATTACTACACTTATTGAAATGCTTTACACAATTGCGTTGTGGAGTCCCTCAAGAACAGATGCGGTCAACTCTGCTCTCCTTCACTGCATCATACAAACATACGAATTAGGAGCAGGAGAAGGACACTCGGCCCCTCGAGCCTGCCACCCCATTCAATAAGATCAGGGCTGATCTGAATGTAACCTCAACCCCACATTCCTACCCTCCCCTGGTAACCTTTCACCCCCTTGTTAATCAAGAATCTGTCTAGCTCTGCCTTAAAAATATTCAAGGACTCGGTGTTCACCACCTCTTGAGGAAGAGAGTTCTGCTCAGCCCTCCATGACTTGTTACCAGATCTCACAACGGCTTCCAGCTCTGGAGTTCAAAACAACTAACTGACTAAAGATGTAAACTGACCGGGTTTAAGAATAGTCCAGTGCCATATCTCATCCACACAGTCAACAAATGCTAATGATTATTAGCCTTTGAATCCCGATAACATAAAGACCAATTCTAATGATCTTTTAATCGTTCTCGCTATCATTTTTTTGTATTTCTGTATTTTACTTGGAACGATTGACTGTAAAACGTACCTCAATCTGGCCCTCAGTCAATCGATGCAAGTTGATTTTTAAATAAACTTTTCCTCATAATGATTAGATGTTGTCCAGGCTCCAGTCCAGACAGAGATAAAAACAAAAAAACTGCGGATGCTGGAAATCCAAAACAAAAACAGAATTACCTGGAAAAACTCAGCAGGTCTGACAGCATCGGCGGAGAAGAAAAGAGTTGACGTTTCGAATCCTCATGACCCTTCGACAGAACTATGCTGAGTTTTTCCAGGTAATTCTGTTTTTGTTCCAGTCCAGACAGATGCTGGTGAAATGGAGTACGGGATGGTTGGAGAGGTTGGCGTGGGGGAAGCGGAGTGGGGGGGTGGGGGGGGTAGTGGGGGAGATGAATGAGTTAGGGACACCTCTCACAACACTTCCCCACCAACCCCACCACCCCACCCCCGCCACCTCACTCAATGTACCCTTTTAGAATGTGTTTTTAAAGTGTGTGGGGGGGAATGTGTTTAAGGGACTGAATGTGCATGGCCTGTGGTTTCTTTCTTTATTCTTTCATGGGACGTGGGGGTCACTGGCAAGGCCAGCACTTGTTGCCCAGATCTAATTACCCTTGAACTGAGTGGCTGGCTAGACCATTCCAGAGGGCAGTTAAGAGGGGCCTGTGGGTCTGGAGTCACATGTAGGCCAGACTGGGTAAGGATGGCAGATTTCCTTCCCTAAAGGGCATTAGTGACCCAGATGGGGTTTTACAACAATCGGTGATAGTTGTCATGGTGACCATCACTGAGACTAGCTTTACATTCCAGATTTTATTAATGGAGTTTAAATTCCACCAGCTGCCAGGGCCCTGTGACCTCAGAGCGTTAGTCTAGGCCGCACGATTACTAGAGTCCAGTGACATCACCACTGTCTCCCCCGTAGACCTTCCCCCGCGGGAGCGTTCGATCTCCTGCGCAGCTCAGAGGTCATGTTTCCCCTGCCCCCTTCCTTCTCTCCGTCTCTCCTCCCTCATTCCCTCCCTCGCTCCCTCATGTAGGTTCCACCATGGCCGGTGAACTGCCATTGACAGATGGTGCTACACTGCCACCTGCTGGAGGCTGCTGGGAGGGGGGGGGGGGGGGAAATTTGCGGCTTTTACCATCCAGTCTGTAAGACGCTGTGATTGGACAGACAGTGACAGGTTATGAGTTCAAATCCCAACACAGCAAGTCATAAAACTGAGCCCAGTGGAAGCTGGTGGGCTGGAGCAGGGTGTGGGACTGGAATTGTAAACTCTCCTGCTCTGGCCTGCTCGTGATTCCTGTCCCACACTTCATGGTTGGCTATTGATTTCCACTCAGGGGCACCTGGGGATGGACAATAAACTGAGCTGTGCCAGGGTCGCCCACACCCTGAACATGAAATGCCAGCCAATTTATTACCCAGTGGTGATGGCTGAGGTTAGTCACAATACTCATAGTGTTACACAATCTTCACAGCCACAGGAGAAGGTCACTCAGCCCATTGAGTCTGTGTTTGAGGGTCATTAGGATCTAGGAGGTGTTCCCCCCCACACACCCACCCAATTGGCCAATGGTGCCAAGGATTTGGAGGATCCCAATGGATTCCTGAAATCTTGGAATTCCCTTTTCCACCCCCGGCCCAACTCAGAAGGTGATGCGAGGTGTCTGGCCTCCATTTGAGTGACAATGAGCCTCACTGAGGGCCATCAACCAGACTCAACAACCCCTCACCCCTCGCCCCACCCCCTTAGACAGCAGGCATTGGAAAGTACCCTCCCTACCCTTACCTAGGGAGCAGAGGACCAGCTGGGTGGGGGTCTAGTTGGGGACAAGAGGCATGAGAGATTTACTCTCACTAGTGTTTGTACCCATCAACATGTGATTCTCCCCTCAAGGCAGTTGGATTACAGGAGAGGCATGTGAAACCTCAGTTCACAAAACCTTGGTTAGATCCCAGTTGGAGTTCAGTTTTGGATAGTCAACCTTTGAAAAATTATATTGACTGTAGAGTGGGTGTGGTGCAGATTCACCAGAACGTACTGGTTAAACTCAGGGGGGAGGTTGCAAAGCTTGGCTTCCCAGGAGTATGGGAGATTGAGGGGTGATCTGATTGAGATGTTTATAAGTATAAAGAGGATTCGATAAGGTAGAGAGACGGAGTGTGAGTGAGAGAAGGATGGTGAGGGAGTGAGGGGGAGAGAAACTGTTTCCTCTGATGTGGGGGAGGGGGGTCCAGAACAAGGGGGGGAAAATGGTTAACATCGGAGCCAGGCTGTACAGGGATGGTGTTAGGAAGCAGTTCCTCACACAAAGGGGAGCAGAAATCTGGAACTTTCTCTGCCTGTTAATGCTGGGAGTGAATTGAAGCAGAGACTGAGTGTTTTTTTGGAGGCAAGGGGATTAAGATGTACAGAGTATGGGGGGGTGTAAATGAGGTTAGGATACAAATTACCCATCATCCAACTGGAGAGTAAAGCAGGCTCGAGGGGCTGAATGGCCTCCTTGGAACTCAGATGTATTTTGAGACATGGGGGATGTGTGCAGGAGTGGGAGCAATTGTTAATTAATTTACCGGATGTGTGGGAATTTCATGTTGTTGGAAGTACATTTCAGGGTTTTAGGGAGGGAGTTGAAGGTGTCTGTCAGCACTGAGCATTATTGTGGAGTCAGTGTCCCCGGTGAGATTTGTATCGTGTGACTCTTTGCGATAGATTCAGCCTCCAAACTGCTTTCTCTGCCTGGTTGAGTTTCCTCTTCTGCAATTGAGCAGCTCAGACACAAAACTCCCCGGCAGCCACTTGACACCAGCCCAGCAGTTTGACCCTGAGAGCAGAAGCATGAACCACACTTAGATCATCGAAAGGGCCTGTGTAATGTTGGCTGACCAGCTCAGCTAAATATTCCACACACGGTGACAGTTCCACATCAAACCAACACAAATCGCTCGGATACACGGGCCTCAAGGTTTCCCTCATAGGGCACACGCGATCGGCCAGCCCAGGAAAGGCCTAGAAACGGGCCCCTGAACATGACCGGCCCATGACCGCGATTTCACGCTGGCCAATTACGGCCCTCAGGCATGAAACGTTTCTTCCCAATGGTCAAGAAAGGCCAGCCAGGGCTGGAGGCCTGTCCAGAGCAATGGCCTCACCAGTGGGCAGGAAAGGTCAGGCAGGAGGGCAAGTCGGGTGGGTACTCAGCCCCCTGTTTCTCACACAAGTGCCTCACGGTCCTCGTGGAGGAAGTTGGTGTCAGGCGGGACACTCTCGTACCCAGGGATGGCAGGAGGAGGCCACTGCACAACACCCAAAAAAGCCTGGGAGAGACGGCAGCCGAGTTCAGCAGCCACAATGTAGGGCGGCGCACATGGATGCAGTGCCGCAAAAGGTTCAATGATCTGCTGCGCTCATCAAGGGTGAGTGCCGAGTTGGCATGGATCAGTGTGGTGAAGTGTTAAGAGCTGGCCACACCCCCGTGGAGCTCAGGGGTGTTAGAGTCTGAGCGCCAACTGTCAATGATGCTGGAGCTGGCCAACGGGCTGAGCCCTGGCTGCTTAGACTGAGTGCCTTGCAGCTCGAGGGCCACGACTCGGATGTGCCCTGCGAGGTGTTACTCAGCTGGGGTTGGCCAGGCTGCAATGGAGCTGCAGGTAGAGAGGGGACTCATCACTGCTCCTCTGTCCTTTCAGGAGAAGAGGAGCCATATCAACATAGAGAAGTCAAGGACAGGCGGAGGACCCCCAAACCTTCTCATTCTGACAAGGTAAGAGATGGATGCCTTGGAGCTAGAGTGCTGCCACCCACCTCTGTCAGCCAGTCGTGGAGAGGCAGGGGTCTCTGACAAAGGTGCAGCTCACAGAGGTGAGAGTTTCGGATTATGCAAACATTCTTGTGTAGTCTCATTATTGATGGGAGCCTCAAACCTGGAGTCCCCATTGATCACTGAAAGATGATAGCACCGTAATGCAGATCTCCATTGAGTCACCAGGGTGCCTGGCATGCACAGTGACAATGTGATGACCTAAACTAATTACATATCGTTGTTCTCCCCTAGAATCACCAGCTCGCCCATGAATGCAGTACTCTGAAGAGCCACCCTTGATGCCAGAGGACCACAGGGCTTTAGATGCACCTGCGTCACACCCCCTCTCTGAACCAGGCACCAGCGCAGATACCAGCTCCTCAGTGAGTGTTAGATCATCGGTAGAATGTCGGTGCACAGCGGTGGGGGCACTTCACACTTGCTTGAGGAGCAGGCGGGAGGCAGGGAGTGCCCAGGGTACCAGCAGTTGGAGGGCTGCTGGAGACCAGGACGATGCTGATTCAAAGGCAGATGATGAGCCTCTGGAGTCGTCCATTAAGCGGTAGATGCTGGATGTCCAGTGGGATGTGTGGGAGGATCTGGCGGAGATCCATGAGGGTCTGTGTGCCATGGTGTCTGTTGTGGAGGAGTCCATGTGGAGCATGAGCGCTGAGTTGACCATCATGGCCAAGCACACTGCCTCCTCCATTGACAGAATGGCCATTCTCTCATGGAGTGGCAACTACAGGGACAGAATCAGGGGTTCCTGGGGTTGCACTCGGACCTGCAGCCTTTACACAGGTAATGACCTCAGGTGGTCAGTGCCAATTTGGGAGGTGGATGAGGCACCCAGTATCTCAGCTCGGTGCCCATCCAGCAACAATGTGCAGGGAGGTCCACAGCAACCTCACGTTGGCACGAGTTGCTTGTCGTCTCTGTGGGCTCCCCTGAGGGCGCTCTGGATGATGGCAGCAACTCCTCTGCCAGTGACCGTGACATCTGATGAGGCTGCGACGACTGGGTAGATGCCAGTCGTGGCACTGGCTGCTCCCTCCCAGGCGGGGCCAGCACAGGCTCCACTGGCCAGAGGAAACCGCCAAGGTCATCGAGGCCAACAGGACAGCAGAGTCAGCAGCTGGCTCCAATGCCAGTGCCAGCAGGGGGGTGGCGCTACAAGATACAGAATTTGCAAATGTAATTTAAGGACCATGAGCACAAGAGGGGCTGTTTCACGGGTGATCTTCTGTTCTGTCATGTTTTGTTAATATGTTTACTGGTGTAGCCATTAACATCAGAAAGAGTTCTGTTTATTGGATATGTGTCAAAATGATATACATTTTACTTTTGTCTTCATGGTCTGAGCGTGCTCCACTTGTTTTGTAGGACACGCCAGTATCTCACGCTGGACGTGAGTGGCTCTAAACTTTATTGCACAGGCACTGAGTGGACTTTGGGTTCAAAGGAAAGAATCATTTCAGACACCCGGGATGGAGGTGGTGTCCCTGGCATGAGGTGGAAGCTGATCTTTGACAGCCGAGCTGAAGCAGCCTTGGATTAAGGTGTCCCTGCATCCCCGAAGGATCCAGAGGTCAGCCTCCACGCCATCAACATTCTCCTCACTGAGCTCCTCTCCTGACTCACCACTGGATTCACCCTCTGTGGCCTGTGCAGATGTCTGAAGAACCTCTCCCTCCAGTGGGTCCCTGCTTGCCAGTACCAGATTGTGGAGAGCGCAGCATTTAACCACCATCAGTGACAACCACTCTGGAGAATATTGCACTGCTCCCCCTGAACGGTCCAGGCATCGGAAGCGTATCTTCAGAAGACCTATCTTCCTCTCTATCACTGTCCTTGTGGAGACATGACTCCTATGATAATGCTGCCCTAACTCTGAACTTGAGTGGCAGAGATCAACAGATAGCCCTTGTCACCCAGCAACCCTCCATCCAGTTGGGCTGGAGCACTGAACAGCCTTGGCGCCTGAGTGTGTCTGGAAGATGTAAGCATCATGGGAGCTGCCAGGGTACCTTGCACAGACTTGCAGAATCTGCGTCTTGTGGTCACAAACCATCTGGGCGTTCATGGAGTGGAAGACCTTCCTATTGACCAAGGCACTCGGCTGACCCGCTGGCTCCTTGATGGCCACATGTGGGCAGTCGAAGGCACCCTGGACATGGGGGAACCAGCAATCGCTGCAAAGCCTCTGGCTTGCCCAGCCTGGCTGGCTTCCTCAAGTCAGTACCCGCTGGAACAGAGCTTCTGTCACCAGCTCGACACAACTGTGGACAGCTGATTGGGAGACTCCACACAGATTCCCCACTGACTCCTGGAAAGAGCCAGAGGCATAGAAGTTAAGGGCCACTGTGACCTTCAGAGCCACTGGCATAGGGTGTCCACCCACAGTTAGCGGAGATCTCAGGGCCAATCATCTGACAGATATAGTTGACTGTTTCCCTTGAGAGATGGAGCCTCCTTCGGCACTGCACCTCAGACATATTGAGGTAGCTGCATCGCCCCCTGTAAACCCTGGCAGCAGGATAGTGGTGTCTTCTGTGCCCCTTCCACCTTGGACTTCCTGCTGGCCCTGCCCCCCTTGTGTCTGCGTCTCTCCCCCCACAGGTCCCTCCCCTGGAAGCTGCATTGAGACACCCGGCCTCGTGTCCCTTCTGCCCCTCTCTTCCTCCTCAGAGGAGGTGCCCCAGCGGAGAGCACAATCCCCATTCCCAGGGTAAGGGAAGGCTGTCTGGTACCTGGAAGGGTCCACACGGTCTGAACCCTCTGGGGGTCCTTAGAGACACCGATGGGTCCTGAAATGACGCCTGGAAATGCTGAGACTGAAGCTCAGAACAGATGAAGCTGTTAGGTTCAAATAAGCAACCAGCAGCAAACTGTCTCCTAAACTCCTCCCTACTCACACTGGCAATGCTGCTGACCCCTTTTTATCCCCCCACCCCCACCCCCCCGCCGTGGATGAGGTTTTGTGAAAAGTGGGCTGCTCGCCCGCCCTTTTTGCCCATATGACGAGTGTGAAATCTATCAGGCAACGGGAAATCGCCAATGATCTCAATGGCCTTGTTGCCTATTAATTAAAGGCGGGCGTGTGTCCAACACTCACCCTCGCCCAGTGACCTGGAGATTGCTCAAGTGTGGGATGATGTTGGGACATGTGGGGTGCCCACCTGCCTGTAAGGTGTAAAGTTACACCCTTGGATTTTATTTGCCAATGGGGTGTGGGCATCACTGGCCAGGCCAGCATTTACTGCCCATCCCTAGGAGCAGTTAAGAGTCAACCACATTGCAGTGGGTCTGGAGTCACATGTAGACCAGACCAGGTAAGGACAGCAGGTTTCCCTATGAATCGGAAGGGTGTTTCTGATAAGTGCTGATGGTTTCAGGGCTGCCATTACTGAGACTGGCCAGCTCTCATTACAGGTTAGTGTCCTGTTTTATTAATTGAATTTAAATTCCACTAGTTGCCCATGAGGGATTTGAACAGGTGGACGAGGGCATTACCCTGGGCCTCTGGGCTACTAGTTTAGTGATATTACCACCATGCCACAGAGGCCGTTCAGTCCATTATGCCTGTGCTGGCTCTTTGGAAACAGTAGCCAATTAATCCAGTTAAGAAAGCAATTAGGAGAGCAAAGAGGGGATATGAGAAAGCTCTGGCTGGTAAAAGGAGGGAAAATCCCAAGATATTCTATAAGTATATCAATGGGAAGAGGAAAACCAGGGAAAGAGTAGGGCCCATTAGGGACCAATCTATGGGTGGAGCCAGAGGACATCGGTAGAGTGTTGAATGAATATTTCACATCCGTCTTCACCCAAGAGAATGAGGATGAAGGTATCGAACTCAGGGAGAGAGACTGCGAGATTCTTAAGCAAATTGATAAAGGGAGTGACAAGGTATTGGAGGTGTTGGCAGGCTTAAAAGTGGACAAATCTCCAGGTCTGAATGATTTGTGTCCCAGACTGCTGAGGGAGGCAAGGGAGGAGATCGCAGGGGCTCTGACCCAAATTTTTAATTCCTCTCTGGCCACGGGGGAGGTGCCAGAGGACTAGAGAACAGCTAATATGGTTCCGCTATTTAAGAAGGGTTGTAGAGATAAGCCAGGGAAATACAGGCTTACGTCAGTGGTAGGGAAACTATTGGAGAAAATTCCGAAGGAAAGAATCTATCTCCACTTGGAGAACAAGGTTTGATCAGGGATAGTCAGCATGGCTTTGTCAGAGGGAGGTCATGCCTAACAAATTTGATTGAATTTTTTGAGGAGGTGACCAGATGTGTAGATGAGGGTAGTGCAGTTGATGTAGTTTATATGGATTTCAGCAAAGCCATTGACAAGGTCTCCACATGGGAGACTTATAAAGAAGGCAAATGCACATGGGATACAGGGTAATTTGATAAGGTGGATTCAAAATTGGCTTAGTTGTAGGAGACAGAGGTTGATGACAGAAGGATGCTTTAGTGACTGGAAGCCAGTGTCCAGTGGCGTGCCGCAGGAATCTGTGCTGGGTCTCCTATTATTCGAGATTTATATAAACGACATAGATGACTATGTGGGGGATAGAATTAGTAAATTTGCGGATGACACAAAGATTGGCCGGGTGGTTAACAATGAGGTTGAGTGTCTTGGGCTACAGGAAGATATAGACGGGATGGTCAAATGGGCAAATAAGTGGCAGATGGAATTTAACCTTGAAAAGTGGAAGGAGTAATTTGACAAGGAAATACTCAATGAACGGCATGACACTAGGAAGTTCTGAGGAACAAAGGGACCTTGGCGTGTGTGTCCATAGATCTCTGAAGGTGGAGGGGCATGTTAGTGGGGTGGTGAAAAAGGCATATGGGACACTTGCCTTTATCAATCGAGGCATAGATTACAAAAGTAGGGAGGTCATGTTGGAGTTGTATACAACCTTGGTGAGACCACAGCTGGAGTACTGTGTGCAGTTCTGGTCACCACATTATAGGAAGGATGTGATTGCACTGGAGGGGGTGCAGAGGAGATTCACCAGGATGTTGCCTGGGATGAAACATTTAAGTTATGAAGAGAGGTTGGAGAGACTTGGGTTGTTTTCGTTGGAGCAGAGAAGACTGAGGGGTGACCTGATTGAGGTGTACAAGATTATGAGGGGCATGGACAGGGTGGATAAGGAGCAGCTGTTCCCCTTAGTTGAAGGGTCAGTCACAAGGGGACATAAGTTCAAGGTGAGGGGCAGGAGGTTTAGGGGGATGTGAGGAAAAACATTTTTACCCAGAGCGTGGTGACGGTCTGGAATGCGCTGCCTGGGCAGGTGGTGGAGGCGGGTTGCCTCACATCCTTTAAAAAGTACCTGGATAAGCACTTGGCACATCATAACATTCAAGGCTATGGGCCAAGTGCTGGTAAATGGGATTAGGTAGGTAAGTCAGGTGTTTCTCACGTGTTGGTGAAGACTTGATGGGCCGAAGGGCCTCTTCTGCACTGTGAGATTCTGTGATTCTGTGAATCCCACATCGCTTGCTCTTTCTCCAATGTCCTGCAAATATTCCAACCATTAGATAGAATTTCATATTGTTGTTCTGGAATTTCGGCACTAAATGGCTCCCACCAGAGGAAGTAACTTCTCTGTATTTATGAAACCTAATCTCTTTATCAATATAAATATCTTGATTCGATCACTTCTCACCTTTTGAAATGTCGAGCGATATCAGCCAACTTTCTCCAGCCTGTCCTCATTTAAAAAAAACCCTTTAATTTGTGTTATTGCATTGCTCTCCTACAGGGGGCAGCAATTGCACAGAAACTGGACATTTGGGACAATATTGAGCTGGTCAGTCCGAGGGAGCCGGCACTGAAGATGATGGGCAGTATGAGGCTGGTATATCAGTACAACCAGAATATATACCGACAACAAACTCAGACTAACACAGGGGAGGAAGCACAGGTGTAACGATCAGTCAAGGAGTGTCCTCCCCTTTAATTTTAAACATTCAGACATTTAAAAGAGTGAATGATCATTGGAATGTTGGAACAGGAAGAGGACATCCTTTCCCTGGAGCCATATCCCATTTCTTTTAGCTCATTGTAAATATACAGCATCATGGAGGGAGGTAGAAGTTGGGAATTGAGTGTAGAATGGGAAGGAGAGACTGCTTTTTGTTACCAATACATGTAGTGATTTGTTTTACAGGTAAATATTGAATTTAATCTGCCTATAACTTAAACTAGGTCACATAAATAGTTAAAAACTAAAAATTAAATGCTAAGTTGATTAGATTAACGAATGAATTCAATCAATAGAGCAAAGCTATAGATATTGATCCAGGACAGGTGTTTTGTCTGGGAGTTTGTGAATCATCACATTCCTGGATAACCATGTTTGCAATAACTGTCCACATCTCATCTCAGCATCATCGAGCTGAATTCCAAATTCCAGACATCCTGAGGCTTCAGGGAGGGGGAGAGTTACCTGGACTCTGAGCCAGGAGGCAGTCACAGGCTATGTCGTGAATCTAGTCCTGTTGGTGTTATTGTGGCTGTGAGTCAGATAAGGGGATCCCAGCTACAGCGCTGGAGAGACTCGGCCTTTTCCTTTGTCCAAAAGGGGAGGAGGTTCCAGCCGCCTGTGTGGATAAGGGCAAAATCTGCAGAGTGGGTGAGCAAAGTGACCACGGCATCATGGTACAGGAAGTGATGCAAGTGGGGCGGGGGGGGGGGGGAGGGGGAGGTGAAAAGCAATGTGGTAGTGATAGGGGACTGTATAGCCAGCGGGATAGATACTGCTCTTTGCAGCGAGCTCTGGAGGCTCTATTGAGGAACTTGGAACCTGGGAGGAGAAGCACCATTGCCATGGTCACTTGCACCCAATGGCGGAGGCAGAATCAGGAAAGATGTTCGGCTGAGAGAGTTTGAGGAACTATGCTCCAAGTTAAAATTCAGTACCTCAAAGGCCAACATTTCTGGAATGTTACCTGAGTCACATGCCAATTGGCGTAGGGTCAAGCAGATTAGAGAATGAAAGGCATGGTTCAAAGGGCTGAGGGGGAGGAAGTTTTGATTCCTGGGTCACTGGCATCAGTATTCAAGGAGGATTCCTGGGTCACTGGCATCAGTACTCAAGGAGGATTCCTGGGACACTGGCATCAGTACTCAAGGAGGATTCCTGGGACACTGGCATCAGTACTCAAGGAGGATTCCTGGGACACTGGCATCAGTACTCAAGGAGGATTCCTGGGTCACTGGCATCAGTACTCAAGGAGGATTCCTGGGTCACTGGCATCAGTACTCAAGGAGGATTCCTGGGTCACTGGCATCAGTACTCAAGGAGGATTCCTGGGACACTGGCATCAGTACTCAAGGAGGATTCCTGGGTCACTGGCATCAGTACTCAAGGAGGATTCCTGGGACACTGGCATCAGTACTCAAGGAGGATTCCTGGGACACTGGCATCAGTACTCAAGGAGGATTCCTGGGACACTGGCATCAGTACTCAAGGAGGATTCCTGGGACACTGGCATCAGTACTCAAGGAGGATTCCTGGGTCACTGGCATCAGTACTCAAGGAGGATTCCTGGGTCACTGGCATCAGTACTCAAGGAGGATTCCTGGGACACTGGCATCAGTACTCAAGGAGGATTCCTGGGACACTGGCATTAGTACTCAAGGAGGATTCCTGGGTCACTGGCATCAGTACTCAAGGAGGATTCCTGGGTCACTGGCATCAGTACTCAAGGAGGATTCCTGGGTCACTGGCATCAGTACTCAAGGAGGACTGAGCTAGTCCTTTGGGAGGGGTTCCAGTGAAACTGAGCTGGGACCAGAGTTACAGCAAGTCATCCAACCAAGCCTGTAGACAGTACTTTAAACTAAAAGACTGATGATGGGATGGAGGGATGGTGACGGTGCAACTGAGTAGAAAGTTATAAATCTAAAGAGGGAAAAGCGAAGGTCACAGTGCAGCCTAACAATTCAGTTAAAGATAAGCAGAATGTGACAGGAAGGAACAGAGTTTAATGGAAATGGTGCATCACTGAAGTAAATTAAAGAAGGGCAGGAAAAAATAGAAAAAAGTTAAAATAAAATATGTTCTATCTGAATTCTCGAAGCTTTTACAGCAAGGTAGATGAATTAAAGACACGAGACTGGGGAAAGGGTGGATAATGGAGAGGGAGCGATAGTTCTTTGTGAGATCCACAATCCAGTGTTAGAAGAGGAATCGCAGACAGGAAACTCAAACCAAACCGCGGTTCAAAAGCAGACAAAATCACTCGATTCATCAAGACCAAGATATCACTAGCCTAGGAGTGGAGCAGGAGTGTGGATTTAGTTAAAACAGAGAGTGGGTGAGTGTGTGGACTTTATTTAAAACAGAGAGTGGGTGAGAGTGTGGACTTTATTAAAAACAGAGAGCGGGTGAGCGTGTAGACTTTATTTAAAATAGAGAGCGCGTGAGTGTGTGGACTTTATTTAAAACAGAGAGCGGGTGATTGTGTGGACTTTATTTAAAACAGAGAGCGGGTGAGTGTGTGGACTTTATTTAAAACAGAGAGCGGGTGAGTGTGTGGACTTTATTTAAAACAGAGAGTGGGTGAGTATGTGGACTTTATTTAAAACAGAGAGCGGGTGAGTGTGTGGACTTTATTTAAAACAGAGAGTGGGTGAGTGTGTGGACTTTATTTAAAACAGAGAGCGGGTGAGTGTGTGGACTTTATTTGAAACAGAGAGCGGGTGAGCGTGTGGACTTTATTTAAAACAGAGAGCGCTTGATCGTGTGGACTTCATTTAAAACAGAGAGTGGGTGAGTGTGTGGACTTTATTTAAAACAGAGAGCGGGTGAGTGTGTGGACTTTATTTAAAACAGAGAGCGGGTGAGTGTGTGGACCTTATTTAAAACAGAGAGTGGGTGAGAGTGTGGACTTTATTTAAAACAGAGAGCGGGTGAGCGTGTAGACTTTATTTAAAACAGAGAGCGCGTGAGTGTGTGGACTTTATTTAAAACAGAGAGCGGGTGAGTGTGTGGACTTTATTTAAAACAGAGAGCGGGTGAGTGTGTGGACTTTATTTAAAACAGAGCGGATGAGAGTGTGGACTTTATTTAAAACAGAGAGTGGGTGAGTATGTGGACTTTATTTAAAACAGAGAGCGGGTGAGTGTGTGGACTTTATTTAAAACAGAGAGTGGGTGAGTGTGTGGACTTTATTTAAAACAGAGAGCGGGTGAGTGTGTGGACTTTATTTAAAACAGAGAGCGGGTGAGCGTGTGGACTTTATTTAAAACAGAGAGCGCGTGATCGTGTGGACTTCATTTAAAACAGAGAGTGGGTGAGTGTGTGGACTTTATTTAAAACAGAGAGCGGGTGAGTGTGTGGACTTTATTTAAAACAGAGAGCGGGTGAGTGTGAGGACCTTATTTAAAACAGAGAGCGGGTGAGTGTGTGGACTTTATTTAAAACAGAGAGCGGGTGAGTGTGTGGATCTTATTTAAAACAGAGAGCGGGTGAGTGAGTGGACTTTATTTAAAACAGAGAGTGGGTGAGTGTGTGGACTTTATTTAAAACAGAGAGTGGGTGAGTGTCTGTAATTTATTTAAAACAGAGTGGGTGAGTGTTTGTACTGTATTTAAAACAGAGAGCGGGTGAGAGTGTGGACTGTATTTAAAACAGGAGTCGGTGAGAGTGTGGTCTATATTTAAAACAGAGAGTGGGTGAGTGTCTGTAATTTATTTAAAACATAGTGGGTGAGTGTTTGTACCGCATTTATAACAGAGAGTGGGTGAGTGTTCGTACTGCATTTAAAACAGAGAGTGGGTGAGTGTACTGTATTTAAAACAGAGAGTTGGTGAGAGTGTGGTCTGTATTTAAAACAGAGAGTGGGCGAGTGTGTGGACTTTATTTAAAACAGAGAGTGGGTGAGTGTCTGTAATTTATTTAAAACAGAGTGGGTGAGTGTTTGTACTGTATTTAAAACAGAGAGTGGGTGAAAGTTTGTACTGTATTTAAAACAGAGAGTGGGTGAGAGTGTGGACTGTATTTAAAACAGGAGTCGGTGAGAGTGTGGTCTATATTTAAAACAGAGAGTGGGTGAGTGTGTGCACTGTATTTAAAAGAGAATGTGTGCGAATGTGGAATGTATTTAAAACAGAGTGAGTGTGTGGACTTTATATAAAACAGAGTGGGTGAGAGTGTGGACTTTATATAAAACAGAATGTGTGAGAGTGTGGACTTTATATAAATCAGAATGGGTGAGAGTGTGGACTGTATTTAAAACAGAGTGGCTGAGTGTGTGGACTGTATTTGAAACACAGAGTGGGTGAGTGTGGACTTTATATAAAACAGAGAGTGCGTGAGTGTGTGGACTTTATATAAAACAGAGAGTGTATGAGTGTGTGGACTTTATTTAAAACAGGGAGTGGGTGAGTGTGTGGACTGTATTTGAAACAGAGAGTGGGTGAGTGTGTGGACTTTATATAATCCAGGGAGTGCGTGAGTGTGTGGACTCTATATAAACCAAAGAGTGTGTGAGTGAGTGGACTTTATTTAAAACAGAGAGTGGATGAGTGTGTGGACTTTATATAAAACAGTGAGTGTGTGGACTTTATATAAAACAGTGAGTGTGTGGACTTTATTTGAAACAGAGAGTGTGTGAGTGTGTGGATTTTATTTAAAACAGGGAGTGGGTGAGAGTGTGGACTTTATATAAAACAGAGAGTGGGTGAGAGTGTGGACTTTATATAAAACAGAGAGTGGGTGAGAGTGTGGACTTTATCTAAAACAGAGAGTGGGTGAGAGTGTGGACGTTATATAAAACAGAGAGTGGTTGAGTGTCTGGACTGTATTTGAAACAGAGAGCGGGTGAGTGTGTGGACTTTATCTAAAACAGAGAGTGGGTGAGTGTGTGGACTTTATTTAAAACAGAGAGTGGGTGAGAGTGTGGACTTTATATAAAACAGAGAGTGGTTGAGTGTCTGGACTGTATTTGAAACAGAGAGTGTGAGAGTGTGTGGACTTTATTTAAAACAGAGCGGGTGAGTGTGTGGACTTTATTTAAAACAGAGAGTGCGTGAGTGTGTGGACTTTATTTAAAACAGAGAGCAGGTGAGTGTGTGGACTTTATTTAAAACAGAGAGTGGGTGAGTGTCTGTAATTTATTTAAAACAGAGTGGGTGAGTGTTTGTACCGCATTTATAACAGAGAGTGGGTGAGTGTTCGTACTGTATTTAAAACAGAGAGTGGGTGAGTGTACTGTATTTAAAACAGAGAGTGGGTGAGAGTGTGGTCTGTATTTAAAACAGAGAGTGGGTGAGTGTGTGGACTTTATGTAAAACAGAATGCGTGAGAGTGTGGACTCTATATAAAACAGAATGCGTGAGAGTGTGGACTTTATATAAAACAGAATGGGTGAGAATGTGGACTTTATATAAAACAGAATGGGTGAGAGTGTGGACCTTATATAAAAAAAAGAGAGTGGGTGAGCGTGTGGACTGTATTTAAAACAGAGTGGGTGAGCGTGTAGACTGTATTTAAAACAGAGAGTGGGTGAGTGTGGACTTTATATAAAACAACGAGTGGGTGAGTGTGTGGACTGTATTTGAAACAGAGAGTGGGTGAGTGTATGGACTTTATATAAAAGAGAGAGTGGGTGAGTGTATGGACTTTATATAAAACAGTGAGTGTGTGGACTTTATATAAAACAGTGAGTGTGTGGACTTTATATAAAACAGTGAATGTGTGGACTTTATATAAAACAGTGAGTGTGTGGACTTTATATAAAACAGTGAGTGTGTGGACTTTTTATAAAACAGTGAGTGTGTGGACTTTATTTAAAACAGAGAGTGTCTGGGTGTGTAGACTTTATTTAAAACAGAGAGTGGATGAGAGTGTGGACTTTAAATAAAACAGAGTGGATGAGAGTGTGGACTTTATATAAAACAGAGAGTGGGTGAGATTGTGGACTTTATTTAAAACAGAGAGTGGGTGAGTGTGTGGACTGTATATAAACCAGAGTGCATGAGTGTGTGGACTTTATATAAAACAGAGAGTGTGTGAGTGTGGACTTTATTTAAAACAGAGTGTGTGTGAGCATGTGGACTTTATTTAAAATAGAGGGAGGGTGAGCGTGTGGACTGTTTTTAAAACAGAGAGTGGATGAGTGTGTGGACTTTATTTAAAACAGAGAGCGGGTGAGTGTGTGGACTTTATATAAAACAAAGAGTGTGTGAGTGTCTGGACTGTATTTGAAACAGAGAGCGGGTGAGTGTGTGGACTTTATTTAAAACAGAGCGGATGAGTGTGTGGACTTTATTTAAAACAGAGAGTGTGTGAGTGTGTGGATTTTATTTAAAACAGGGAGTGGGTGAGAGTGTGGACTTTATATAAAACAGAGAGTGGGTGAGAGTGTGGACTTTATATAAAACAGAGAGTGGGTGAGTGTGTGGACTTTATCTAAAACAGAGAGTGGGTGAGAGTGTGGACGTTATATAAAACAGAGAGTGGTTGAGTTTCTGGACTGTATTTGAAACAGAGAGCGGGTGAGTGTGTGGACTTTATCTAAAACAGAGAGTGGGTAAGAGTGTGGACTTTATATAAAACAGAGAGTGGTTGAGTGTCTGGACTGTATTTGAAACAGAGAGCGGGTGAGTGTGTGGACTTTATTTAAAACAGAGCGGGTGAGTGTGTGGACTTTATTTAAAACAGAGAGCGGGTGAGTGTGTGGACTTTATTTAAAACAGAGAGCAGGTGAGTGTGTGGACTTTATTTAAAACAGAGAGTGGGTGAGTGTCTGTAATTTATTTAAAACATAGTGGGTGAGTGTTTGTAACGCATTTACAACAGAGAGTGGGTGAGTGTTCGTACTGTATTTAAAACAGAGAGTGGGTGAGTGTACTGTATTTAAAACAGAGAGTGGGTGAGAGTGTGGTCTGTATTTAAAACAGAGAGTGGGTGAGTGTGTGGACTTTATTTAAAACAGAGAGTGGGTGAGTGTCTGTAATTTATTTAAAACAGAGTGGGTGAGTGTTTGTACTGTATTTAAAACAGAGAGTGGGTGAAAGTTTGTACTGTATTTAAAACAGAGAGTGGGTGAGAGTGTGGACTGTATTTAAAACAGGAGTCGGTGAGAGTGTGGTCTATATTTAAAACAGAGAGTGGGTGAGTGTGGCACTGTATTTAAAAGAGAATGTGTGCGAATGTGGAATGTATTTAAAACAGAGTGAGTGTGTGGACTTTATATAAAACAGAGTGGGTGAGAGTGTGGACTTTATATAAAACAGAATGTGTGAGAGTGTGGACTTTATATAAATCAGAATGGGTGTGAGTGTGGACTGTATTTAAAACAGAGTGGCTGAGTGTGTGGACTGTATTTGAAACAGAGAGTGGGTGAGTGTGGACTTGATATAAAACAGAGAGCGCGTGAGTGTGTGGACTTTATATAAACCAAAGAGTGTGTGAGTGAGTGGACTTTATTTAAAACAGAGAGTGGATGAGTGAGTGGACTTTATATAAAACAGTGAGTGTGTGGACTTTATATAAAACAGTGAGTGTGTGGACTTTATTTGAAACAGAGAGTGTGTGAGTGTGTGGATTTTATTTAAAACAGGGAGTGGGTGAGAGTGTGGACTTTATATAAAACAGAGAGTGGGTGAGAGTGTGGACTTTATATAAAACAGAGAGTGGGTGAGAGTGTGGACTTTATCTAAAACAGAGAGTGGGTGAGAGTGTGGACGTTATATAAAACAGAGAGTGGTGAGTGTCTGGACTATATTTGAAACAGAGAGCGGGTGAGTGTGTGGACTTTATCTAAAACAGAGAGTGGGTGAGAGTGTGGACTTTATACAAAACTGAGAGTGGTTGAGTGTCTGGACTGTATTTGAAACAGAGAGCGTGTGTGTGTGTGGACTTTATTTAAAACAGAGCGGGTGAGTGTCTGTAATTTATTTAAAACAGAGTGGGTGAGTGTTTGTACTGTATTTAAAACAGAGAGTGGGTGAAAGTTTGTACTGTATTTAAAACAGAGAGTGGGTGAGAGTGTGGACTGTATTTAAAACAGGAGTCGGTGAGAGTGTGGTCTATATTTAAAACAGAGAGTGGGTGAGTGTGTGCACTGTATTTAAAAGAGAATGTGTGCGAATGTGGAATGTATTTCAAACAGAGTGAGAGTGTGGACTTTATATAAAACAGAGTGGGTGAGAGTGTGGACTTTATATAAAACAGAATGTGTGAGAGTGTGGACTTTATATAAATCAGAATGGGTGAGAGTGTGGACTGTATTTAAAACAGAGTGGCTGAGTGTGTGGACTGTATTTGAAACAGAGAGTGGGTGAGTGTGGACTTTATATAAAACAGAGAGTGCGTGAGTGTGTGGACTTTATATAAAACAGAGAGTGTATGAGTGTGTGGACTTTATTTAAAACAGGGAGTGGGTGAGTGTGTGGACTGTATTTGAAACAGAGAGTGGGTGAGTGTGTGGACTTTATATAATCCAGGGAGTGCGTGAGTGTGTGGACTCTATATAAACCAAAGAGTGTGTGAGTGAGTGGACTTTATTTAAAACAGAGAGTGGATGAGTGTGTGGACTTTATATAAAACAGTGAGTGTGTGGACTTTATATAAAACAGTGAGTGTGTGGACTTTATTTGAAACAGAGAGTGTGTGAGTGTGTGGAATTTATTTAAAACAGGGAGTGGGTGAGAGTGTGGACTTTATATAAAACAGAGTGTGGTTGAGTGTCTGGACTGTATTTGAAACAGAGAGTGGGTGTGTGTGTGGACTTTATTTAAAACAGAGCGGGCGAGTTTGTGGACTTTATTTAAAACACAGAGTGTGTGAGTGTGTGGACTTTATTTAAAACAGAGAGCGGGTGAGTGTGTGGACGTTATTTAAAACAGAGAGTGGGTGAGTGTCTGTAATTTATTTAAAACAGAGTGGGTGAGTGTTTGTACCGCATTTATAACAGAAAGTGGGTGAGTGTTTGTACTGTATTTAAAACAGAGAGTGGGTGAGTGTACTGTATTTAAAACAGAGAGTGGGTGAGAGTGTGGTCTGTATTTAAAACATAGAGTGGGTGAGTGTGTGGACTTTATATAAAACAGAATGCATGAGAGTGTGGACTTTATATAAAACAGAATGCGTGAGAGTGTGGACTTTATATAAAACAGAATGGGTGAGAATGTGGAATTTATATAAAACAGAATGGGTGAGAGTGTGGACTTTATATAAAAAAAAGAGAGTGGGTGAGCGTGCGGACTGTATTTAAAACAGAGCGGGTGAGTGTGTGGACTTTATTTGAAACAGAGAGTGGGTGAGTGTATGGACTTTATTTAAAAGAGAGAGTGGGTGAGTGTGGACTTTATATAAAACAATGAGTGGGTGAGTGTGTGGACTGTATTTAAAAGAGAGAGTGGGTGAGTGTATGGACTGTATTTAAAAGAGAGAGTGGGTGAGTGTGTGGACTTTATATAAAACAGTGAGTGTGTGGACTTTATATAAAACAGTGAGTGTGTGGACTTTATTTAAAACAGTGAGTGTGTGGACTTTATTTAAAACAGTGAGTGTGTGGACTTTATATAAAACAGTGAGTGTGTGGACTTTATATAAAACAGTGAGTGTGTGGACTTTATATAAAACAGTGAGTGTGTGGACTTTATATAAAACAGTGAGTGTTTGGACTTTATATAAAACAGTGAGTGTGTGGACTTTATTTAAAATAGAGAGTGGGTGAGTGTGTGGATTTTATTTAAAACAGGGAGTGGGTGAGTGTATGGACTTTATATAAAAGAGAGAGTGGGTGAGTGTATGGACTTTATATAAAACTGTGTGTGTGTGGACTTTATATAAAACAGTGAGAGTGTGGACTTTATATAAAACAGTGAGTGTGTGGACTTTATATAAAACAGTGAGTGTGTGGACTTTACATAAAACAGTGAGTGTGTGGACTTTATATAAAACAGTGAGTGTGTGGACTTTATATAAAACAGTGAGTGTGTGGACTTTATATAAAACAGTGAGTGTGTGGACTTTATATAAAACAGTGAGTGTGTGGACTTTATATATAACAGTGAGTGTGTGGACTTTATTTAAAACAGTGAGTGTGTGGACTTCATTTAAAACAGAGAGTGTGTGAGTGTGTGGACTTTATTTAAACTGAGAGTGTGTGAGTGTGCGGACTTTATTTACAACAGAGAGTGGGTGAGAGTGTGGACTTTATATAAAACAGAATGCGTGAGAGTGTGGACTTTATATAAAACAGAATGGGTGAGAGTGTGGACTTTATATAAAACAGAATGGGTGAGAATGTGGACTTTATATAAAACAGTTTGGGTGTGTTTGTGGACTTTATATAAAAAAGAGAGAGTGGGTAAGCGTGTGGACTGTATTTAAAACAGAGTGGGTGAGCATGTAGACTGTATTAAAAACAGAGAGTGGGTGAGTGTGGACTTTATATAAAACAACGAGTTGGTGAGTGTGTGGACTGTATTTGAAACAGAGAGTGGGTGAGTGTATGGACTTTATTTAAAAGAGAGAGTGGGTGAGTGTATGGAGTTTATATAAAACAGTGAGTGTGTGGACTTTATATGAAACAGTGAGTGTGCGGACTTTATATAAAACAGTGAGTGTGTGGACTTTATATAAAACAGTGAGTGTGTGGACTTTATATAAAACAGTGAGTGTGTGGACTTTATATAAAGCAGTGAGTGTGTGGACTTTATATAAAACAGTGAGTGTGTGGAATTGATATAAAACACTGAGTGTGTGGACTTTATATAAAACAGTGAGTGTGTGGACTTTATATAAAACAGTAAGTGTGTGGACTTTATATAAAACAGTGAGTGTGTGGACTTTATATAAAACAGTGAGTGTGTGGACTTTATATAAAACAGTGAGTGTGTGGACTTTATATAAAACAGTGAGTGTGTGGACTTTATTTAAAACACAGAGTGTGTGATTGTGTGGATTTTATTTAAAACAGGGAGTGGGTGAGAGTGTGGACTTTATATAAAACAGAGAGTGGGTGAGAGTGTGGACTTTATATAAAACAGAGAGTGGGTGAGTGTGTGGACTTTATCTAAAACAGAGAGTGGCTGAGAGTTTTGACGTTATATAAAATAGAGAGTGGTTGAGTGTCTGGACTGTATTTGAAACAGAGAGCGGGTGAGTGTGTGGACTTTATCTGAAACAGAGAGCGGGTGAGTGTGTGGACTTTATCTAAAACAGAGTGGGTGAGAGTGTGGACTTTATATAAAACAGAGAGTGGTTGAGTGTCTGGACTGTATTTGAAACAGAGAGTGGGGGTGTGTGGACTTTATTTAAAACAGAGCGGGCGAGTTTGTGGACTTTATTTAAAACACAGAGTGTGTGAGTGTGTGGACTTTATTTAAAACAGAGAGCGGGTGAGTGTGTGGACTTTATTTAAAACAGAGAGTGGGTGAGTGTCTGTAATTTATTTAAAACAGAGTGGGTGAGTGTTTGTACCGCATTTATAACAGAGAGTGGGTGAGTGTTTGTACTGTATTTAAAACAGAGAGTGGGTGAGTGTACTGTATTTAAAACAGAGAGTGGGTGAGTGTATGGACTTTATTTAAAACAGAGAGCGGGTGAGTGTGTGGACTTTATTTAAAACAGAGAGTGGGTGAGTGTCTGTAATTTATTTAAAACAGAGTGGGTGAGTGTTTGTACCGCATTTATAACAGAGAGTGGGTGAGTGTACTGTATTTAAAACAGAGAGTGGATGAGAGTGTGGTCTGTATTTAAAACAGAGAGTGGGTGAGTGTATGGACTTTATATAAAACAGTGAGTGTGTGGACTTTATATAAAACAGTGAGTGTGTGGACTTTATATATAACAGTGAGTGTGTGGACTTTATATAAAACAGTGAGTGTGTGGACTTTATATAAAACAGTGAGTGTGTGGACTTTATTTGAAACAGAGAGTGTGTGAGTGTGTGGATTTTATTTAAAACAGGGAGTGGGTGAGAGTGTGGACTTTATATAAAACAGAGAGTGGGTGAGAGTGTGGACTTTATATAAAACAGAGAGTGGGTGAGAGTGTGGACTTTATCTAAAACAGAGAGTGGGTGAGAGTGTGGACGTTATATAAAACAGAGAGTGGTTGAGTGTCTGGACTGTATTTGAAACAGAGAGCGGGTGAGTGTGTGGACTTTATCTAAAACAGAGAGTGGGTGAGAGTGTGGACTTTATATAAAACATAGAGTGGTTGAGTGTCTGGACCGTATTTGAAACAGAGAGCGTGTGAGTGTGTGGACTTTATTTAAAACAGAGCGGGTGAGTGTGTGGACTTTATTTAAAACAGAGAGCGGGTGAGTGTGTGGACTTTATTTAAAACAGAGAGCAGGTGAGTGTGTGGACTTTATTTAAAACAGAGAGTGGGTGAGTGTCTGTAATTTATTTAAAACAGAGTGGGTGAGTTTTTGTACCGCATTTATAACAGAGAGTGGGTGAGTGTTCGTACTGTATTTAAAACAGAGAGTGGGTGAGTGTTCGTACTGTATTTAAAACAGAGAGTGGGTGAGAGTGTGGTCTGTATTTAAAACAGAGAGTGGGTGAGTGTGTGGACTTTATATAAAACAGAATGCGTGAGAGTGTGGACTTTATATAAAACAGAATGCGTGAGAGTGTGGACTTTATATAAAACAGAAAGGGTGAGAATGTGGACTTTATATAAAACAGAATGGGTGAGAGTGTGGACTTTATATAAAAAAAAGAGAGTGGGTGAGCCTGTGGACTTTATATAAAACAACGAGTGGGTGAGTGTGTGGACTGTATTTGAAACAGAGAGTGGGTGAGTGTATGGACTTTATTTAAAAGAGAGAGTGGGTGAGTGTATGGACTTTATATAAAACAGTGAGTGTGTGGACTTTATATAAAACAGTGAGTGTGTTGACTTTATATAAAACAGTGAGTGTGTGGACTTTATATAAAACAGTGAGTGTGTGGACTTTATATAAAACAGTGAGTGTGTTGACTTTATATAAAACAGTGAGTGTGTGGACTTTATATAAAACAGTGAGTGTGTGGACTTTATTTAAAACAGAGAGTGTGTGAGTGTGTGGATTTTATTTAAAACAGGGAGTGGGTGAGAGTTTGGACTTTATATAAAACAGAGAGTGGGTGAGAGTGTGGACTTTATATAAAACAGAGAGTGGATGAGTGTCTGGACTGTATTTGAAACAGAGAGTGGGTCAGTGTGTGGACTTTATTTAAAACAGTGCGGGTGAGTGTGTGGAATTTATTTAAAACAGAGAGTGTGTGAGTGTGTGGACTTTATTTAAAACTGAGAGCGGGTGAGTGTGTGGACTTTATTTAAAACAGAGAGTGGGTGAATGTCTGTAATTTATTTAAAACAGAGTGGGTGAGTGTTTTTACCGCATTTATAACAGAGACTGGTGAGTGTTCGTACTGTATTTAAAACAGAGAGTGGGTGAGTGTACTGTATTTAAAACAGCCAGTGGGTGAGAGTGTGGTCTGTATTTAAAACAGAGAGTGGGTGGGTGTGTGGACTTTATATAAAACAGAATGCATGATAGTGTGGACTTTATATAAAACAGAATGCGTGAGAGTGTGGACTTTATATAAAACAGAATGGGTGAGAATGTGGACTTTATATAAAACAGAATGGGTGAGAGTGTGGACTTTATATAAAAAAAAGAGAGTGGGTGAGCGTGTGGACTGTATTTAAAACAGAGTGGGTGAGCGTGTAGACTGTATTTAAAAGAGAGAGTGGGTGAGTTTGTGGACTTTATATTAAACAGTGAGTGTGTGGACTTCATATAAAACAGTGAATGTGTGGACTTTATATAAAACAGTGAGTGTGTGGACTTTATATAAAACAGTGAGTGTGTGGACTTTATATAAAACAGTGAGTGTGTGGACTTTATATAAAACAGTGAGTGTGTGGACTTTATTTAAAACAGAGAGTGTGTGAGTGTGTGGATTTTATTTAAAACAGGGAGTGGGTGAGAGTGTGGACTTCATATAAAACAGAGAGTGGGTGAGTGTGTGGACTTTATCTAAAACAGAGAGTGGGTGAGAGTGTGGACGTTATATAAAACAGAGAGTGGTTGAGTGTCTGGACTGTATTTGAAACAGAGAGCGGGTGAGTGTGTGGACTTTATCTAAAACAGAGAGTGGGTGAGAGTGTGGACTTTATATAAAACAGAGAGTGGTTGAAGGTCTGGACTGTATTTGAAACAGAGAGCAGATGAGTTTTTGGACTTTATCTAAATCAGAGAGTGGGTAAGAGTGTCGACGTTATATAAAACAGAGAGTGGTTGAGTGTCTGGACTGTTTTTGAAACAGAGAGCGTGTGAGTCTGTGGACTTTATTTAAAACAGAGCGGGTGAGTGTGTGGACTTTATTTAAAACAGAGAGTGGGTGAGTGTCTGTAATTTATTTAAAACAGAGTGGGTGAGTGTTTGTACCGCATTTATAACAGAGAATGGGTGAGTGTTCGTACTGTATTTAAAACAGAGAGTGGGTGAGTGTACTGTACTTAAAACAGAGAGTGGGTGAGAGTGTGGTCTGTATTTAAAACAGAGAGTGGGTGAGTGTGTAGACTTTATATAAAACAGAATGCGTGAGAGTGTGGACTTTATATAAAACAGAATGCGTGAGAGTGTGGACTTTATATAAAACAGAATGGGTGAGAATGTGGTCTTTATATAAAACAGAATGGGTGAGAATGTGGACTTTATATAAAAAAAAGAGATTGGGTGAGCGTCTGGACTGTATTTAAAACAGAGTGGGTGAGCGTGTAGACTGCATTTAAAACAGAGAGTGGGTGAGTGTGGACTTTATATAAAACAACGAGTGGGTGAGTGTGTGGACTGTATTTGAAAGAGAGAGTGGGTGAGTGTATGGACTTTATATAAAAGAGAGAGTGGGTGAGTGTATGGACTTTATATAAAACAGTGAGTGTGTGGACTTTATATAAAACAGTGAGTGTGTGGACTTTATATAAAACAGTGAGCGTGTGGACTTTATATAAAACAGTGAGTGTGTGGACTTTATATAAAACAGTGAGTGTGTGGACTTTATATAAAACAGTGAATGTGTGGACTTTATATAAAACAGTGAGTGTGTGGACTTTATATAAAACAGTGAGTGTGTGGACTTTATATAAAACAGTGAGTGTGTGGACTTTATATAAAACAGTGAGTGTGTGGACTTTATTTAAAATAGAGAGTGGGTGAGTGTGTGGATTTTATTTAAAACAGGGAGTTGGTGAGTGTATGGACTTTATATAAAACTGAGAGCGGGTGAGTGTGTGGACTTTATTTAAAACAGAGAGTGGGTGAATGTCTGTAATTTATTTAAAACAGAGTGGGTGAGTGTTTTTACCGCATTTATAACAGAGACTGGTGAGTGTTCGTACTGTATTTAAAACAGAGAGTGGGTGAGTGTACTGTATTTAAAACAGCCAGTGGGTGAGAGTGTGGTCTGTATTTAAAACAGAGAGTGGGTGGGTGTGTGGACTTTATATAAAACAGAATGCATGATAGTGTGGACTTTATATAAAACAGAATGCGTGAGAGTGTGGACTTTATATAAAACAGAATGGGTGAGAATGTGGACTTTATATAAAACAGAATGGGTGAGAGTGTGGACTTTATATAAAAAAAAGAGAGTGGGTGAGCGTGTGGACTGTATTTAAAACAGAGTGGGTGAGCGTGTAGACTGTATTTAAAAGAGAGAGTGGGTGAGTTTGTGGACTTTATATTAAACAGTGAGTGTGTGGACTTCATATAAAACAGTGAATGTGTGGACTTTATATAAAACAGTGAGTGTGTGGACTTTATATAAAACAGTGAGTGTGTGGACTTTATATAAAACAGTGAGTGTGTGGACTTTATATAAAACAGTGAGTGTGTGGACTTTATTTAAAACAGAGAGTGTGTGAGTGTGTGGATTTTATTTAAAACAGGGAGTGGGTGAGAGTGTGGAGTTTATATAAAACAGAGAGTGGGTGAGAGTGTGGACTTCATATAAAACAGAGAGTGGGTGAGTGTGTGGACTTTATCTAAAACAGAGAGTGGGTGAGAGTGTGGACGTTATATAAAACAGAGAGTGGTTGAGTGTCTGGACTGTATTTGAAACAGAGAGCGGGTGAGTGTGTGGACTTTATCTAAAACAGAGAGTGGGTGAGAGTGTGGACTTTATATAAAACAGAGAGTGGTTGAAGGTCTGGACTGTATTTGAAACAGAGAGCAGATGAGTTTTTGGACTTTATCTAAATCAGAGAGTGGGTAAGAGTGTCGACGTTATATAAAACAGAGAGTGGTTGAGTGTCTGGACTGTTTTTGAAACAGAGAGCGTGTGAGTCTGTGGACTTTATTTAAAACAGAGCGGGTGAGTGTGTGGACTTTATTTAAAACAGAGAGTGGGTGAGTGTCTGTAATTTATTTAAAACAGAGTGGGTGAGTGTTTGTACCGCATTTATAACAGAGAATGGGTGAGTGTTCGTACTGTATTTAAAACAGAGAGTGGGTGAGTGTACTGTACTTAAAACAGAGAGTGGGTGAGAGTGTGGTCTGTATTTAAAACAGAGAGTGGGTGAGTGTGTAGACTTTATATAAAACAGAATGCGTGAGAGTGTGGACTTTATATAAAACAGAATGCGTGAGAGTGTGGACTTTATATAAAACAGAATGGGTGAGAATGTGGTCTTTATATAAAACAGAATGGGTGAGAGTGTGGACTTTATATAAAAAAAAGAGATTGGGTGAGCGTCTGGACTGTATTTAAAACAGAGTGGGTGAGCGTGTAGACTGCATTTAAAACAGAGAGTGGGTGAGTGTGGACTTTATATAAAACAACGAGTGGGTGAGTGTGTGGACTGTATTTGAAAGAGAGAGTGGGTGAGTGTATGGACTTTATATAAAAGAGAGAGTGGGTGAGTGTATGGACTTTATATAAAACAGTGAGTGTGTGGACTTTATATAAAACAGTGAGTGTGTGGACTTTATATAAAACAGTGAGCGTGTGGACTTTATATAAAACAGTGAGCGTGTGGACTTTATATAAAACAGTGAGTGTGTGGACTTTATATAAAACAGTGAATGTGTGGACTTTATATAAAACAGTGAGTGTGTGGACTTTATATAAAACAGTGAGTGTGTGGACTTTATATAAAACAGTGAGTGTGTGGACTTTATATAAAACAGTGAGTGTGTGTACTTTATTTAAAATAGAGAGTGGGTGAGTGTGTGGATTTTATTTAAAACAGGGAGTTGGTGAGTGTATGGACTTTATATAAAAGAGAGAGTGGGTGAGTGTATGGACTTTATATAAAACAGTGAGTGTGTGGACTTTATATAAAACAGTGAGAGTGTGGACTTTATATAAAACAGTGAGTGTGTGGACTTTATATAAAACAGTGAGTGTGTGGACTTTATATAAAACAGTGAGTGTGTGGACTTTATATGAAACAGTGAGTGTGTGGACTTTATATAAAACAGTGAGTGTGTGGACTTTATATAAAACAGTGAGTGTGTGGACTTTATATAAAACAGTGAGTGTGTGGACTTTATTTAAAACAGTGAGTGTGTGGACTTTATTTAAAACAGAGAGTCTGTGAGTGTGTGGACTTTATTTAAAACAGAGAGTGTGTGAGTGTGTGGACTTTATTTACAACAGAGAGTGGGTGAGAGTGTGGACTTTATAAAAAACAGAGAGTGGGTCAGAGTGTGGACTTTATTTATAACAGAAAGAGGGTGAGCGTGTGGACTGTATTTAAAACAGAGAGCGGGTGAGTGCGTGGACTTTATTTAAAACAGAGAGTGGGTGAGAGTGTGGACTGTGTTTAAAACAGAGAGTGGGTGAGAGTGTGGACTGTGTTTAAAACAGAGAGTGGGTGAGAATGTGGACTGTGTTTAAAACAGAGAGTGGGTGAGAGTGTGGACTGTGTTTAAAACTGAGAGCGGGTGAGTGTTTGTACTGTATTTAAAACTGAGAGTGGCTGAATGTTTGTATTGTATTTAAAACAGAGTGGGAGAATGTTTGTACTGTATTTAAAACATAGTGGTTGACTGTGTTGACTTTATTTAAAACAGAGAGTGTGTGAGTCTGTCGACTGTATATAAAGCAGAGAGTGGCTGAGTGTGTGGACTTTATTTAAAACAGAGAGTGGGTGAGTGTGTGGACTATATTTGAAACAGAGAGTGGGTGAGTGTATGGACTTCATATAAAACAGAGAGTGGGTGAGAGTGTGGACTTTATATAAAACAGTGTGTGTGTAGACTTTATTTAAAACAGAGAGTGGTTGAGCCTGTGAACTTGATTTAAAACAGATAGTGGGTGAGAGTGTGGAATTTATTTAAAACAGAGAGTGGGTGAGCGTGTGGACTGTATTTCAAACAGAGTGGGTGAGAGTGTGGGCTTTAATTAAAAAAGTGAGTATGTGAGAGTGTGGACATTATTTAAAACAGAGAGTGGGTTATTGTGTGGACTGTATTTAAAACAGAGAGGGGGTGAGCGTGTGTACTGTACTTAAAACAGAGAGTGGATGAGTGTGTGGACTTTATATAAACCAGAAATTGGGTGAGAGTGTGGATTTATCTAAAACAGAGAGTGGGTGAGAGTGTGGACTGTAATTAAAACAGAGAGTGGGTGAGAGTGTGGACTGTGTTTAAAACAGAGAGAGGGTGAGAGTGTGGACTGTATTTAAAACAGGGTGAGTGAGAGTGTGGACTGTAATTAAAACAGAGAGTGGGTGAGTATGTGGACTATAAATAAAATAGTGTGGGTGAGAGTGTGGACTTTAAATAAAACAGTGTGGGTGAGAGTGTGGACTTTAAATAAAACAGAGTGGGTGAGATGTGGACTTTAAATAAAACAGAATGGGTGAGAGTGTGGATTTGAAATAAAACAGTGTGGGTGAGAGTGTGGACTTTATCTAAAACAGAGAGTGGGTGAGTGTGTGGACTGTATTTAAAACAGAGTGGGAGAGAGTGTGGACTATTTCAAACAGAGTGGGTGAGAGTGTGGGCTTTAATTAAAAGAGTGAGTATGTGAGACTGTGGACATTATTTAAAACAGAGAGTGGGTGATTGTGTGGACTGTATTTAAAACAGAGAGGGGGTGTGCGTGTGTACTCTACTTAAAACAGAGAGTGGATGAGTGTGTGGACTTTATATAAACCAGAGATTGGGTGAGAGTGTGGACTGTAATTAAAACAGAGAGTGGGTGAGAGTGTGGACTGTAATTAAAACAGAGAGTGGGTGAGAGTGTGGACTGTGTTTAAAACAGAGAGAGGGTGAGAGTGTGGACTGTGTTTAAAACTGAGAGCGGGTGAGTGTTTGTACTGTATTTAAAACTGAGAGTGGCTGAATGTTTGTATTGTATTTAAAACAGAGTGGGAGAATGTTTGTACTGTATTTAAAACATAGTGGTTGACTGTGTTGACTTTATTTAAAACAGAGAGTGTGTGAGTCTGTCGACTGTATATAAAGCAGAGAGTGGCTGAGTGTGTGGACTTTATTTAAAACAGAGAGTGGGTGAGTGTGTGGACTATATTTGAAACAGAGAATGGGTGAGTGTATGGACTTCATATAAAACAGAGAGTGGGTGAGAGTGTGGACTTTATATAAAACAGTGTGTGTGTGTAGACTTTATTTAAAACAGAGAGTGGTTGAGCCTGTGAACTTGATTTAAAACAGATAGTGGGTGAGAGTGTGGAATTTATTTAAAACAGAGAGTGGGTGAGCGTGTGGACTGTATTTCAAACAGAGTGGGTGAGAGTGTGGGCTTTAATTAAAAAAGTGAGTATGTGAGAGTGTGGACATTATTTAAAGCAGAGAGTGGGTTATTGTGTGGACTGTATTTAAAACAGAGAGGGGGTGAGCGTGTGTACTGTACTTAAAACAGAGAGTGGATGAGTGTGTGGACTTTATATAAACCAGAAATTGGGTGAGAGTGTGGATTTATCTAAAACAGAGAGTGGGTGAGAGTGTGGACTGTAATTAAAACAGAGAGTGGGTGAGAGTGTGGACTGTATTTAAAACAGGGTGAGTGAGAGTGTGGACTGTAATTAAAACAGAGAGTGGGTGAGTATGTGGACTATAAATAAAACAGTGTGGGTGAGAGTGTGGACTTTAAATAAAACAGTGTGGGTGAGAGTGTGGACTTTAAATAAAACAGAGTGGGTGAGATGTGGACTTTAAATAAAACAGAATGGGTGAGAGTGTGGATTTGAAATAAAACAGTGTGGGTGAGAGTGTGGACTTTATCTAAAACAGAGAGTGGGTGAGTGTGTGGACTGTATTTAAAACAGAGTGGGAGAGAGTGTGGACTATTTCAAACAGAGTGGGTGAGAGTGTGGGCTTTAATTAAAAAAGTGAGTATGTGAGACTGTGGACATTATCTAAAACAGAGAGTGGGTGATTGTGTGGACTGTATTTAAAACAGAGAGGGGGTGTGCGTGTGTACTCTACTTAAAACAGAGAGTGGATGAGTGTGTGGACTTTATATAAACCAGAGATTGGGTGAGAGTGTGGACTGTAATTAAAACAGAGAGTGGGTGAGCGTGTAGACTGCATTTAAAACAGAGAGTGGGTGAGTGTGGACTTTATATAAAACAACGAGTGGGTGAGTGTGTGGACTGTATTTGAAACAGAGAGTGGGTGAGTGTATGGACTTTATATAAAAGAGAGAGTGGGTGAGTGTATGGACTTTATATAAAACAGTGAGTGTGTGGACTTTATATAAAACAGTGAGTGTGTGGACTTTATATAAAACAGTGAGCGTGTGGACTTTATATAAAACAGTGAGCGTGTGGACTTTATATAAAACAGTGAGTGTGTGGACTTTATATAAAACAGTGAATGTGTGGACTTTATATAAAACAGTGAGTGTGTGGACTTTATATAAAACAGTGAGTGTGTGGACTTTATATAAAACAGTGAGTGTGTGGACTTTATATAAAACAGTGAGTGTGTTGACTTTATTTAAAATAGAGAGTGGGTGAGTGTGTGGATTTTATTTAAAACAGGGAGTTGGTGAGTGTATGGACTTTATATAAAAGAGAGAGTGGGTGAGTGTATGGACTTTATATAAAACAGTGAGTGTGTGGACTTTATATAAAACAGTGAGAGTGTGGACTTTATATAAAACAGTGAGTGTGTGGACTTTATATAAAACAGTGAGTGTGTGGACTTTATATAAAACAGTGAGTGTGTGGACTTTATATGAAACAGTGAGTGTGTGGACTTTATATGAAACAGTGAGTGTGTGGACTTTATATAAAACAGTGAGTGTGTGGACTTTATATAAAACAGTGAGTGTGTGGACTTTATATAAAACAGTGAGTGTGTGGACTTTATTTAAAACAGTGAGTGTGTGGACTTTATTTAAAACAGAGAGTCTGTGAGTGTGTGGACTTTATTTAAAACAGAGAGTGTGTGAGTGTGTGGACTTTATTTACAACAGAGAGTGGGTGAGAGTGTGGACTTTATAAAAAACAGAGAGTGGGTCAGAGTGTGGACTTTATTTATAACAGAGAGAGGGTGAGCGTGTGGACTGTATTTAAAACAGAGAGTGGGTGAGAGTGTGGACTGTGTTTAAAACAGAGAGTGGGTGAGAATGTGGACTGTGTTTAAAACAGAGAGTGGGTGAGAGTGTGGACTGTGTTTAAAACTGAGAGCGGGTGAGTGTTTGTACTGTATTTAAAACTGAGAGTGGCTGAATGTTTGTATTGTATTTAAAACAGAGTGGGAGAATGTTTGTACTGTATTTAAAACATAGTGGTTGACTGTGTTGACTTTATTTAAAACAGAGAGTGTGTGAGTCTGTCGACTGTATATAAAGCAGAGAGTGGCTGAGTGTGTGGACTTTATTTAAAACAGAGAGTGGGTGAGTGTGTGGACTATATTTGAAACAGAGAGTGGGTGAGTGTATGGACTTCATATAAAACAGAGAGTGGGTGAGAGTGTGGACTTTATATAAAACAGTGTGTGTGTAGACTTTATTTAAAACACAGAGTGGTTGAGCCTGTGAACTTGATTTAAAACAGATAGTGGGTGAGAGTGTGGAATTTATTTAAAACAGAGAGTGGGTGAGAGTGTGGACTTTATATAAAACAGAGAGTGGTTGAAGGTCTGGACTGTATTTGAAACAGAGAGCAGATGAGTTTTTGGACTTTATCTAAATCAGAGAGTGGGTAAGAGTGTCGACGTTATATAAAACAGAGAGTGGTTGAGTGTCTGGACTGTATTTGAAACAGAGAGCGGGTGAGTGTGTGGACTTTATTTAAAACAGAGCGGGTGAGTGTGTGGACTTTATTTAAAACAAGAGTGGGTGAATGTCTGTAATTTATTTAAAACAGAGTGGGTGAGTGTTAGTACCGCATTTATAACAGAGAGTGGGTGAGTGTTCGTACTGTATTTAAAACAGAGAGTGGGTGAGTGTACTGTATTTAAAACAGAGAGTGGGTGAGAGTGTGGTCTGTATTTAAAACAGAGAGTGGGTGAGTGTGTGGACTTTATATAAAACAGAATGCGTGAGAGTGTGGACTTTATATAAAACAGAATGCGTGAGAGTGTGGACTTTATATAAAACAGAATGGGTGAGAATGTGGACTTTATATAAAACAGAATGGGTGAGAGTGTGGACTTTATATAAAAAAAAGAGATTGGGTGAGCGTCTGGACTGTATTTAAAACAGAGTGGGTGAGCGTGTAGACTGCATTTAAAACAGAGAGTGGGTGAGTGTGGACTTTATATAAAACAACGAGTGGGTGAGTGTGTGGACTGTATTTGAAAGAGAGAGTGGGTGAGTGTATGGACTTTATATAAAAGAGAGAGTGGGTGAGTGTATGGACTTTATATAAAACAGTGAGTGTGTGGACTTTATATAAAACAGTGAGTGTGTGGACTTTATATAAAACAGTGAGCGTGTGGACTTTATATAAAACAGTGAGCGTGTGGACTTTATATAAAACAGTGAGTGTGTGGACTTTATATAAAACAGTGAATGTGTGGACTTTATATAAAACAGTGAGTGTGTGGACTTTATATAAAACAGTGAGTGTGTGGACTTTATATAAAACAGTGAGTGTGTGGACTTTATATAAAACAGTGAGTGTGTGGACTTTATTTAAAATAGAGAGTGGGTGAGTGTGTGGATTTTATTTAAAACAGGGAGTTGGTGAGTGTATGGACTTTATATAAAAGAGAGAGTGGGTGAGTGTATGGACTTTATATAAAACAGTGAGTGTGTGGACTTTATATAAAACAGTGAGAGTGTGGACTTTATATAAAACAGTGAGTGTGTGGACTTTATATAAAACAGTGAGTGTGTGGACTTTATATAAAACAGTGAGTGTGTGGACTTTATATGAAACAGTGAGTGTGTGGACTTTATATAAAACAGTGAGTGTGTGGACTTTATATAAAACAGTGAGTGTGTGGACTTTATATAAAACAGTGAGTGTGTGGACTTTATTTAAAACAGTGAGTGTGTGGACTTTATTTAAAACAGAGAGTCTGTGAGTGTGTGGACTTTATTTAAAACAGAGAGTGTGTGAGTGTGTGGACTTTATTTACAACAGAGAGTGGGTGAGAGTGTGGACTTTATAAAAAACAGAGAGTGGGTCAGAGTGTGGACTTTATTTATAACAGAAAGAGGGTGAGCGTGTGGACTGTATTTAAAACAGAGAGCGGGTGAGTGCGTGGACTTTATTTAAAACAGAGAGTGGGTGAGAGTGTGGACTGTGTTTAAAACAGAGAGTGGGTGAGAGTGTGGACTGTGTTTAAAACAGAGAGTGGGTGAGAATGTGGACTGTGTTTAAAACAGAGAGTGGGTGAGAGTGTGGACTGTGTTTAAAACTGAGAGCGGGTGAGTGTTTGTACTGTATTTAAAACTGAGAGTGGCTGAATGTTTGTATTGTATTTAAAACAGAGTGGGAGAATGTTTGTACTGTATTTAAAACATAGTGGTTGACTGTGTTGACTTTATTTAAAACAGAGAGTGTGTGAGTCTGTCGACTGTATATAAAGCAGAGAGTGGCTGAGTGTGTGGACTTTATTTAAAACAGAGAGTGGGTGAGTGTGTGGACTATATTTGAAACAGAGAGTGGGTGAGTGTATGGACTTCATATAAAACAGAGAGTGGGTGAGAGTGTGGACTTTATATAAAACAGTGTGTGTGTAGACTTTATTTAAAACAGAGAGTGGTTGAGCCTGTGAACTTGATTTAAAACAGATAGTGGGTGAGAGTGTGGAATTTATTTAAAACAGAGAGTGGGTGAGCGTGTGGACTGTATTTCAAACAGAGTGGGTGAGAGTGTGGGCTTTAATTAAAAAAGTGAGTATGTGAGAGTGTGGACATTATTTAAAACAGAGAGTGGGTTATTGTGTGGACTGTATTTAAAACAGAGAGGGGGTGAGCGTGTGTACTGTACTTAAAACAGAGAGTGGATGAGTGTGTGGACTTTATATAAACCAGAAATTGGGTGAGAGTGTGGATTTATCTAAAACAGAGAGTGGGTGAGAGTGTGGACTGTAATTAAAACAGAGAGTGGGTGAGAGTGTGGACTGTGTTTAAAACAGAGAGAGGGTGAGAGTGTGGACTGTATTTAAAACAGGGTGAGTGAGAGTGTGGACTGTAATTAAAACAGAGAGTGGGTGAGTATGTGGACTATAAATAAAACAGTGTGGGTGAGAGTGTGGACTTTAAATAAAACAGTGTGGGTGAGATGTGGACTTTAAATAAAACAGAATGGGTGAGAGTGTGGATTTGAAATAAAACAGTGTGGGTGAGAGTGTGGACTTTATCTAAAACAGAGAGTGGGTGAGTGTGTGGACTGTATTTAAAACAGAGTGGGAGAGAGTGTGGACTATTTCAAACAGAGTGGGTGAGAGTGTGGGCTTTAATTAAAAAAGTGAGTATGTGAGACTGTGGACATTATTTAAAACAGAGAGTGGGTGATTGTGTGGACTGTATTTAAAACAGAGAGGGGGTGTGCGTGTGTACTCTACTTAAAACAGAGAGTGGATGAGTGTGTGGACTTTATATAAACCAGAGATTGGGTGAGAGTGTGGACTGTAATTAAAACAGAGAGTGGGTGAGAGTGTGGACTGTAATTAAAACAGAGAGTGGGTGAGAGTGTGGACTGTGTTTAAAACAGAGAGAGGGTGAGAGTGTGGACTGTGTTTAAAACTGAGAGCGGGTGAGTGTTTGTACTGTATTTAAAACTGAGAGTGGCTGAATGTTTGTACTGTATTTAAAACAGAGTGGGAGAAAGTTTGTACTGTATTTAAAACATAGTGTTTGATTGTGTTGACTTTATTTAAAACAGAGAGTGTGTGAGTCTGTGGACTTGATATAAAAACAGAGAGTGGGTGATTGTGTGGACTTTATGTAAACCAGAGAGCGGGTGAGTGTGTGGACTTTATATAAAACAGAGTGTGGTTGAGTGTTTGTACTGTATTTAAAACAGGGAGTGGGTGACTGTTTGTACTGTATTTAAAACAGGGAGTGGGTGAGAGTGTGGACTGTATTTGAAGGAGAGTGGGTGAGAGTGTGGACTGTATTTAAAACAGTGGGTGAGTGTGTGGACTGTATTTAAAACAGAGTGAGTGAGAGTGTGGACTGTATTTAAAACAGAGTGGGTGAGTATGTGGACTATAAATAAAACAGTGTGGGTGAGAGTGTGGACATAAAATAAAACAGAGGGGGTGAGAGTGTGGACTTTAAGTAAAACAGGGTGGGTGAGAGTGTGGACTTTAAATAAAACAGAATGGGCGAGAGTGTGGACTTGAAATAAAACAGAGTGGGTGAGATTGTGGACTTTATCTAAAACAGAGAGTGGGAGAGAGTGTGGACTGTATTTAAAACAGAGTGGGTGAGTGTGTGGACTGTATTTAAAACAGAGAGTGGGTGAGTATGTGGACTTTAAATAAAACAGATTGGGTGAGAGTGTGGAGTTTAAATAAAACAGGGTGGGTGAGAGTGTAGACTTTAAATAAAACAGAATGGGTGAGAGTGTGGACTTTAAATAAAACAGAGTGGGTGAGAGTGTGGACTTGAAATAAAACAGTGTGGGTGAGAGTGTGGACTTGAAATAAAACAGAGAGTGGGTGAGAGTGTGGACTTGAAATAAAACAGAGAGTGGGTGAGAGTGTGGACTTTAAATAAAACAGAGAGTGGGTAAGAGTGTGGACTTTAAATTAAACAGAGTTGGTGAGAGTGTGGACTTTATTTAAAACAGAGAGTGGGTGAGGTTGTGGACTTTATTTAAAACAGAGAGTGGGTGAGTGTGGACTTTATTTAAAACACAGAATGGGTGAGTGTGGACTCTATTTAAAACAGAGAATGGGTGAGTGTGGACTTTGAATAAAACAGAGCGGGTGGGTGTGTGGACTTGATATAAACCGGAGAGTGGGTGAGATTGTGGACTGTATTTAAAAGAGAGAGTGGGTGAGAGTATGGACTGTATTTGAAAGAGAGAGTGGGTGAGAGTGTGGACTGTATTTAAAACAGAGAGTGGGTGAGTGTGGACTTTATTTAAAACACAGAATGGGTGAGTGTGGACTCTATTTAAAACAGAGAATGGGTGAGTGTGGACTTTGAATAAAACAGAGAGCGGGTTAGAGTGTGGACTGTATTTAAAACGGAGACTGAGTGAGAGTGTGGACTGTATTATAACAGAGAGTGGGTGAGAGGGTGTAATTTATTTAAAACAGAGTGGGTGAGTGTGGGTACTGTATTTAAAACAGAGAATGCGTAAATGTGTGGATTTATTTAAAACAGAGTGGGTGAGTGTTTGTACTGTATTTAAAACAAAGAGTGGGTGAGAGTGTGGACTGTAATTAAAACAGAGAGTGGGTGAGAATGTGGACTTTATATAAAACAGAGTGGGTGAGAGTGTGGAGTTTAAATAAAACAGAGTGGGTGAGAGTGTGGAGTTTAAATAAAACAGAGTGGGTGAGAGTGTGGAGTTTAAATAAAACAGAGTGGGTGAGAGTGTGGAGTTTAAATAAAACAGAGTGGGTGAGAGTGTGGAGTTTAAATAAAACAGAGTGGGTGAGAGTGTGGAGTTTAAATAAAACAGAGTGGGTGAGAGTGTGGAGTTTAAATAAAACAGAGTGGGTGAGAGTGTGGAGTGTAAATAAAACTGAGTGTATGAGAGTGTGGACTTTAAATAAAACAGAGAGTGGGTCAGAGTGTGGACTTTATATAAAACAGTGAGTGTGTAGACTTTATTTAAAACAGAGAGTGGTTGAGTCTGTGAACTTTATTTAAAACAGAGAATGGGTGAGAGTGTGGACTTTATCTAAAACAGAGAGTGGGTGAGAGTGTGGACTTTATCTAAAACAGAGAGTGGTTGAGAGTGTGGACTGTGTTTAAAACAGAGAGAGGGTGAGAGTGTGGACTGTGTTTAAAACTGAGAGCGGGTGAGTGTTTGTACTGTATTTAAAACTGAGAGTGGCTGAATATTTGTACTGTATTTAAAACAGAGTGGGAGAATGTTTGTACTGTATTTAAAACATAGTGGTTGATTGTGTTGACTTTATTTAAAACAGAGAGTGTGTGAGTCTGTGGACTTGATATAAAAACAGAGAGTGGGTGATTGTGTGGACTTTATGTAAACCAGAGAGCGGGTGAGTGTGTGGACTTTATATAAAACAAAGTGTGGTTGAGTGTTTGTACTGTATTTAAAACAGGAATGGGTGACTGTACTGTATTTAAAACAGGGCGAGGGTGACTGTTTGTACTGTATTTAAAACAGGGAGTGGGTGAGAGTGTGAACTGTATTTGAAGGAGAGTGGGTGAGAGTGTGGACTGTATTTAAAACAGAGTGGGTGAGTGTGTGGACTGTAATTAAAACAGAGAGTGGGTGAGTATGTGGACTGTATTTGAAGGAGAGTGGGTGAGAGTGTGGACTGTATTTAAAACAGAGTGAGTGAGAGTGTGGACTGTAATTAAAACAGAGAGTGGGTGAGTTTGTGGACTATAAATAAAACAGTGTTGGTGAGAGTGTGGACTTTAAATAAAACAGGGTGGGTGAGAGTGTGGACTTTAAATAAAACAGAATGGGTGAGAGTGTGGACTTGAAATAAAACAGAGTGGGTGAGAGTGTGGACTTTATTTAAAACAGAGAATGGGTGAGTGTGGACTCTATTTAAAACAGAGAATGGGTGAGTGTGGACTTTGAATAAAGCAGTGCGGGTGGGTGTGTGGACTTGATATAAACCGGAGAGTGGGTGAGAGTGTGGACTGTATTTAAAAGAGAGAGTGGGTGAGAGTGTGGACTGTATTTAAAAGAGAGAGTGGTTGAGAGTGTGGACTGTATTTAAAACAGAGAGTGGGTGAGAGTGTGGACTGTATTTAAAAGAGAGAGTGGGTGAGAGTGTGGACTGTATTTGAAACAGAGAGTGGGTGAGAGTGTGGACTGTATTTAAAACAGAGAGCGGGTTAGAGTGTGGACTGTATTTAAAACGGAGACTGAGTGAGAGTGTGGACTGTATTATAACAGAGAGTGGGTGAGAGGGTGTAATTTATTTAAAAAAGAGTGGGTGAGTGTGTGTACTGTATTTAAAACAGAGAATGCGTAAATGTGTGGACTTTATTTAAAACATAGAGTGGGTGAGTGTTTGTACTGTATTTAAAACAGAGAGTGGGTGAGTGTCTGTAATTTATTTAAAACAGAGTGGGTGAGTGTTTGTACTGTATTTAAAACAAAGAGTGGGTGAGAGTGTGGACTGTAATTAAAACAGAGAGTGGGTGAGAACGTGGACTTTATATAAAACAGAGTGGGTGAGAGTGTGGAGTTTAAATAAAACAGAGTGGGTGAGATTGTGGAGTTTAAATAAAACAGAGTGGGTGAGAGTGTGGAGTTTAAATAAAACAGAGTGGGTGAGAGTGTGGAGTTTAAATAAAACAGAGTGGGTGAGAGTGTGGAGTTTAAATAAAACAGTGGGTGAGAGTGTGGAGTTTAAATAAAACAGAGTGGGTGAGAGTGTGGACTTTAAATAAAACAAAGTGTGTGAGAGTGTGGACTTTAAATAAAACAGAGTGGGTGAGAGTGTGGACTTTAAATTAAACAGAGTGGGTGAGAGTGTGGACTTTATTTAAAACAGAGAGTGGGTGAGATTGTGGACCTTATTTAAAACAGAGAGTGGGTGAGTGTGGACTTTATTTAAAACAGAGAATGGGTGAGTGTGGACTTTATTTAAAACAGAGAATGGTTGAGTGTGGACTTTGAATAAAACAGAGCGGGTGGGTATGTGGACTTTAAATAAAACAGAGCGGGTGATTGTGGGGACTTTATATAAAACAGAGCGGGTGAGTGTGTGGACTTGATATAAACCGGAGCGTGGGTGAGAGTGTGGACTGTATTTAAAACAGAGAGCGGGTGAGAGTGTGGACTGTATTTAAAACGGAGACTGAGTGAGAGTGTGGACTGTATTATAACAGAGAGTGGGTGAGAGGGCGTAATTTATTTAAAACAGAGTGGATGAGTGTGTGTACTGTATTTAAAACAGAGAATGCGTAAATTTGTGGACTTTATTTAAAACAGAGTGGGTGAGTGTTTGTACTGAATTTAAAACAAAGAGTGGGTGAGAGTGTGGACTGTAATTAAAACAGAGAGTGGGTGAGAATGTGGACTTTATATAAAACAGAGTGGGTGAGAGTGTGGAGTTTAAATAAAACAGAGTGGGTGAGAGTGTGGAGTTTAAATAAAACAGAGTGGGTGAGAGTGTGGATTTTAAATAAAACAGAGTGGGTGAGAGTGTGGACTTTATATAAAACAGAGTGGGTGAGAGTGTGGACTTTAAATAAAACAGAGTGGGTGAGAGTGTGGACTTTAAATAAAACAGAGTGGGTGAGAGTGTGGACTTTAAATAAAACAGAGTGGGTGAGAGTGTGGATTTTAAATAAAACAGAGTGGGTGAGAGTGTGGACTTTATATAAAACAGAGTGGGTGAGAGTGTGGACTTTAAATAAAACAGAGTGGGTGAGAGTGTGGACTTTAAATAAAACAGAGTGGGTGAGAGTGTGGACTTTAAATAAAACAGAGTGGGTGAGAGTGTGGAGTTTAAATAAAACAGAGTGCGTGAGAGTGTGGAGTGTAAATAACACTGAGTGGCTGAGAGTGTGGACTTTAAATAAAACAGAGTGTGTGAGAGTGTGGACTTTAAATAAAACAGAGTGGGTGAGAGTGTGGACTTTAAATAAAACAGAGAGTGGGTGAGAGTGTGGACTTTATATAAAACAGTGAGTGTGTAGACTTTATTTAAAACAGAGAGTGGTTGAGCCTGTGAACTTTAATTAAAACAGAGATTGGGTGAGAGTGTGGACTTTATCTAAAACAGAGAGTGGGTGAGAGTGTGGACTGTAATTAAAACAGAGAGTGGGTGAGAGTGTGGACTCTATTTAAAACAGAGAGTGGGTGAGAGTGTGGACTGTGTTTAAAACAGAGAGTGGGTGAGAGTGTAGACTGTTATTAAAACAGAGAGTGGGTGAGAGTGTGGACTGTGTTTAAAACTGAGAGCGGGTGAGTGTTTGTACTGTATTTAAAACTGAGAGTGGCTGAATGTTTGTACTGTATTTAAAACAGAGTGGGAGAATGTTTGTACTGTATTTAAAACATAGTGGTTGATTGTGTTGACTTTATTTAAAACAGAGAGTGTGTGAGTCTGTGGACTTGATATAAAAACAGAGAGTGGGTGATTGTGTGGACTTTATATAAACCAGAGAGCGGGTGAGTGTGTGGACTTTATATAAAACAGAGTGTGGTTGAGTGTTTGTACTGTATTTAAAACAGGAATGGGTGACTGTACTGTATTTAAAACAGGGCGTGGGTGACTGTTTGTACTGTATTTAAAACAGGGAGTGGGTGAGAGTGTGGACTGTATTTGAAGGAGAGTGGGTGAGAGTGTGGACTGTATTTAAAACAGAGTGGGTGAGAGTGTGGACTGTAATTAAAACAGAGAGTGGGTGAGTATGTGGACTAAAAATAAAACAGTGTGGGTGAGAGTGTGGACTTTAAATAAAACAGAGTGGGTGAGAGTGTGGACTTTAAATAAAACAAGGTGGGTGAGAGTGTGGACTTTAAATAAAACAGAATGGGTGAGAGTGTGGACTTGAAATAAAACAGAGTGGGTGAGAGTGTGGACTTTATCTAAAACAGAGAGTGGGTGTGTGTGTGGACTGTATTTAAAACAGAGTGGGAGAGAGTGTGGACTGTATTTAAAACAGAGTGGGTGAGTGTGTGTACTGTATTTAAAACAGAGAATGCGTAAATGTGTGGACTTTATTTAAAACAGAGAATGGGTGAGTGTTTGTACTGTATTTAAAACAGAGAGTGGGTGAGTGTCTGTAATTTATTTAAAACAGAGTGGGTGAGTGTGTGTACTGTATTTAAAACAGAGAATGCGTAAATGTGTGGACTTTATTTAAAACAAAGAGTGGGTGAGAGTGTGGACTGTAATTAAAACAGAGAGTGGGTGAGAATGTGGACTTTATATAAAACAGAGTGGGTGAGAGTGTGGAGTTTAAATAAAACAGAGTGGGTGAGAGTGTGGAGTTTAAATAAAACAGAGTGGGTGAGAGTGTGGAGTTTAAATAAAACAGAGTGGGTGAGAGTGTGGAGTTTAAACAAAACAGAGTGGGTGAGAGTGTGGAGTTTAAACAAAACAGAGTGGGTGAGAGTGTGGAGTTTAAATAAAACAGAGTGGGTGAGAGTGTGGACTTTAAATAAAACAGAGTGGGTGAGAGTGTGGAGTTTAAATAAAACAGAGTGGGTGAGAGTGTGGAGTGTAAATAAAACTGAGTGTGTGAGAGTGTGGACTTTAAATAAAACAGAGAGTGGGTCAGAGTGTGGACTTTATATAAAACAGTGAGTGTGTAGACTTTATTTAAAACAGAGAGTGGTTGAGCCTGTGAACTTTATTTAAAACAGAGAATGGGTGAGAGTGTGGACTTTATCTAAAACAGAGAGTGGGTGAGAGCGTGGACTGTGTTTAAAACAGAGAGTGGTTGAGAGTGTGGACTGTGTTTAAAACTGAGAGCGGGTGAGTGTTTGTACTGTATTTAAAACTGAGAGTGGCTGAATGTCTGTACTGTATTTAAAACAGAGTGGGAGAATGTTTGTACTGTATTTAAAACATAGTGGTTGATTGTGTTGACTTTATTTAAAACAGAGAGTGTGTGAGTCTGTGGACTTGATATAAAAACAGAGAGTGGGTGATTGTGTGGACTTTATATAAACCAGAGAGCCGGTGAGTGTGTGGACTTTATATAAAACAGAGTGTGGTTGAGTGTTTGTACTGTATTTAAAACAGGAATGGGTGACTGTACTGTATTTAAAACAGGGCGTGGGTGACTGTTTGTACTGTATTTAAAACAGGGAGTGGGTGAGAGTGTGGACTGTATTTGAAGGAGAGTGGGTGAGAGTGTGGACTGTATTTAAAACAGAGTGGGTGAGTGTGTGGACTGTAATTAAAACAGAGAGTGGGTGAGTATGTGGACTGTATTTGAAGGAGAGTGGGTGAGAGTGTGGACTGTATTTAAAACAGAGTGAGTGAGAGTGTGGACTGTAATTAAAACAGAGAATGGGTGAGTATGTGGACTATAAATAAAACAGTGTGGGTGAGAGTGTGGACTTTAAATAAAACAGGGTGGGTGAGAGTGTGGACTTTAAATAAAACAGAATGGGTGAGAGTGTGGACTTTAAATAAAACAGAGTGGGTGAGAGTGTGGACTTTATTTAAAACAGAGAGTGGGTGAGATTGTGGACTTTATTTAAAACAGAGAGTGGGTGAGTGTGGACTTTATTTAAAACAGAGAATGGGTGAGTGTGGACTCTATTTAAAACAGAGAATGGGTGAGTGTGGACTTTGAATAAAACAGAGCGGGTGGGTGTGTGGACTTGATATAAACCGGAGCGTGGGTGAGAGTGTGGACTGTATTTAAAAGAGAGAGTGGGTGAGAGTGTGGAATTTATTTAAAACAGAGAGTGGGTGAGCGTGTGGACTGTATTTCAAACAGAGTGGGTGAGAGTGTGGTATTAATTAAAAAAGTGAGTATGTGAGAGTGTGGACATTATTTAAAACAGAGAGTGGGTGATTGTGTGGACTGTATTTAAAACAGAGAGGGGGTGAGCGTGTGTACTGTACTTAAAACAGAGAGTGGATGAGTGTGTGGACTTTATATAAACCAGAAATTGGGTGAGAGTGTGGACTTTATCTAAAACAGAGGGTGGGTGAGAGTGTGGACTGTAATTAAAACAGAGAGAGGGTGAGAGTGTGGACTGTGTTTAAAACAGAGAGAGGGTGAGAGTGTGGACTGTGTTTAAAACTGAGAGCGGGTGAGTGTTTGTACTGTATTTAAAACTGAGAGTGGCTGAATGTTTGTACTGTATTTAAAACAGAGTGGGAGAATGTTTGTACTGTATTTAAAACATAGTGGTTGATTGTGTTGACTTTATTTAAAACAGAGAGTGTGTGAGTCTGTGGACTTGATATAAAAACAGAGAGTGGGTGATTGTGTGGACTTTATATAAACCAGAGAGCGGGTGAGTGTGTGGACTTTATATAAAACAGAGTGTGGTTGAGTGTTTGTACTGTATTTAAAACAGGAATGGGTGACTGTACTGTATTTAAAACAGGGCGTGGGTGACTGTTTGTACTGTATTTAAAACAGGGAGTGGATGACTGTTTGTACTGTATTTAAAACAGGGAGTGGGTGAGAGTGTGGACTGTATTTGAAGGAGAATGGGTGAGAGTGTGGACTGTATTTGAAGGAGAGTGGGTGAGAGTGTGGACTGTATTTAAAACAGAGTGGGTGAGTGTGTGGACTGTATTTAAAACAGAGTGGGTGAGTGTGTGGACTGTATTTAAAACAGAGTGAGTGAGAGTGTGGACTGTAATTAAAACAGAGAGTGGGAGAGTATGTGGACTATAAATAAAACAGTGTGGGTGAGAGTGTGGACTTTAAATAAAACAGGGTGGGTGAGAGTGTGGACTTTAAATAAAACAGATTGGGTGAGAGTGTGGACTTTAAATAAAACAGAATGGGTGAGAGTGTGGACTTGAAATAAAACAGTGTGGGTGAGAGTGTGGACTTTATCTAAAACAGAGAGTGGGTGAGTGTGTGGACTGTATTTAAAACAGAGTGGGAGAGAGTGTGGACTATTTCAAACAGAGTGGGTGAGAGTGTGGGCTTTAATTATAAAAGTGAGTATGTGAGAGTGTGGACATTATTTAAAACAGAGAGTGGGTGATTGTGTGGACTGTATTTAAAACAGAGAGGGGGTGTGCGTGTGTACTGTACTTAAAACAGAGAGTGGATGAGTGTGTGGACTTTATATAAACCAGAGATTGGGTGAGAGTGTGGATTGTAATTAAAACAGAGAGTGGGTGAGAGTGTGGACTGTGTTTAAAACAGAAAGTGGGTGAGAGTGTGGACTGTGTTTAAAACAGAGAGAGGGTGAGAGTGTGGACTGTGTTTAAAACTGAGAGCGGGTGAGTGTTTGTACTGTATTTAAAACTGAGAGTGGCTGAATGTTTGTACTGTATTTAAAACAGAGTGGGAGAAAGTTTGTACTGTATTTAAAACATAGTGGTTGATTGTGTTGACTTTATTTAAAACAGAGAGTGTGTGAGTCTGTGGACTTGATATAAAAACAGAGAGTGGGTGATTGTGTGGACTTTATATAAACCAGAGAGGGGGTGAGTGTGTGGACTTTATATAAAACAGAGTGTGGTTGAGTGTTTGTACTGTATTTAAAACAGGAATGGGTGACTGTACTGTATTTAAAACAGGGCGTGGGTGACTGTTTGTACTGTATTTAAAACAGGGAGTGGGTGAGAGTGTGGACTGTATTTGAAGGAGAGTGGGTGAGAGTGTGGACTGTATTTAAAACAGAGTGGGTGAGAGTGTGGACTGTAATTAAAACAGAGAGGGGGTGAGTATGTGGACTAAAAATAAAACAGTGTGGGTGAGAGTGTGGACTTTAAATAAAACAGAGTGGGTGAGAGTGTGGACTTTAAATAAAACAGGGTGGGTGAGAGTGTGGACTTTATCTAAAACAGAGAGTGGGAGAGAGTGTGGACTGTATTTAAAACAGAGTGGGTGAGTGTGTGGACTGTATTTAAAACAGAGAGTGGGTGAGTATGTGGACTTTAAATAAAACAGTGGGTGAGAGTGTGGAGTTTAAATAAAACAGGGTGGGTGAGAGTGTAGACTTTAAATAAAACAGAGTGGGTGAGAGTGTGGACTTTAAATAAAACAGAGTGGGTGAGAGTGTGGACTTGAAATAAAACAGTGTGGGTGAGAGTGTGGACTTGAAATAAAACAGAGAGTGGGTGAGAGTGTGGACTTGAAATAAAACAGAGAGTGGGTGAGAGTGTGGACTTTAAATAAAACAGAGAGTGGGTAAGAGTGTGGACTTTAAATTAAACAGAGTGGGTGAGAGTGTGGACTTTATTTAAAACAGAGAGTGGGTGAGGTTGTGGACTTTATTTAAAACAGAGAGTGGGTGAGTGTGGACTTTATTTAAAACAGAGAATGGGCGAGTGTGGACTCTATTTAAAACAGAGAATGGGTGAGTGTGGACTTTGAATAAAACAGAGCGGGTGGGTGTGTGGACTTGATATAAACCGGAGAGTGGGTGAGAGTGTGGACTGTATTTAAAAGAGAGAGTGGGTGAGAGTGTGGACTGTATTTAAAAGAGAGAGTGGGTGAGAGTGTGGACTGTATTATAACAGAGAGTGGGTGAGAGGGTGTAATTTATTTAAAACAGAGTGGGTGAGTGTGTGTACTGTATTTAAAACAGAGAATGCGTAAATGTGTGGATTTATTTAAAACAGAGTGGGTGAGTGTTTGTACTGTATTTAAAACAAAGAGTGGGTGAGAGTGTGGACTGTAATTAAAACAGAGAGTGGGTGAGAATGTGGACTTTATATAAAACAGAGTGGGTGAGAGTGTGGAGTTTAAATAAAACAGAGTGGGTGAGAGTGTGGACTTTAAATAAAACAGAGTGGGTGAGAGTGTGGACTTTAAATAAAACAGAGTGGGTGAGAGTGTGGACTTTATTTAAAAGAGAGAGTGGGTGAGAGTGTGGACTGTATTTAAAAGAGAGAGTGGACGAATGTGTGGACTTTATATAATACAGAATGCGTGAGAGTGTGGACTTTAAATAAAACAGAGTGAGTGAGAGTGTGGACTGTATTTAAAACAGAGAGTGGGTGAGTATGTGGACTTTATATAAAACAGAGTGGGTGAGAGTGTGGACGTTAAATAAAACAGAATGGGTGAGAGTGTGGACTTTAAATAAAACAGAGTGGGTGAGAGTGTGGACTTTAAATAAGACAGAGTGGGTGAGAGTGTGGACTTTAAATAAGACAGAGTGGGTGAGAGTGTGGACTTTAAATAAGACAGAGTGGGTGAGAGTGTGGACTTTAAATAAGACAGAGTGGGTGAGAGTGTGGACTTTAAATAAGACAGAGTGGGTGAGAGTGTGGACTTTAAATAAGACAGAGTGGGTGAGAGTGTGGACTTTAAATAAGACAGAGTGGGTGAGAGTGTGGACTTTAAATAAGACAGAGTGGGTGAGAGTGTGGACTTTAAATAAAACAGAGTGGGTGAGAGTGTGGACTTTAAATAAAACAGATTGGGTGAGAGTGTGGACTTTAAATAAAACAGAGTGGGTGAGAGTGTGGACTTTAAATAAAACAGAGTGGGTGAGAGTGTGGACTTTAAATAAAACAGAGTGGGTGAGAGTGTGGACTTTAAATAAAACAGAGTGGGTGAGAGTGTGGACTTTAAATAAAACAGAGTGGGTGAGAGTGTGGACTTTAAATAAAACAGAGTGGGTGCGAGTGTGGAGTTTAAATAAAACAGAGTGGGTGAGAGTGTGGAGTTTAAATAAAACAGAGTGGGTGAGAGTGTGGAGTCTAAATAAAACAGAGTGCGTGAGAGTGTGGTGTTTAAATAAAACAGAGTGGGTGAGAGTGTGGAGTTTAAATAAAACAGAGTGGGTGAGAGTGTGGAGTTTAAATAAACCGGAGAGTGTGTGAGAATGTGGTCTGTATTTAAAAGAGAGAGTGGGAGAGATTGTGGACTGTATTTAAGACAGAGAGTGGGTGAGAGTGTGGACTGTTTTTAACACAGAGAGTGGGTGAGAGTGTGGACTTTATTTAAAACAGAGAGTGGGTGAGTATGGACTATATTTAAAAGAGAGATTAGGTGAGAGTGTGCACTATATTTAAAAGAGAGAGTGGGTGAGAGTGTGGACTGTATTTAAAAGAGAGTGGGTGAGAGTGTGGACTGTATTTAAGAGAGAGTGGGTGAGTGTGTGGACTTTATTTAAGAGAGAGTGGGTGACAGTGTGGTCTTAATTTAAAAGAGAGAGTGGGAGAGAGTGTGGACTGTATTTAAAATAGCGAATGGGTGAGAGTGTGGACTTTAAATAAATCAGAGTGGGAGAGAGTGTGGACTTTAAATAAATCAGAGTGGGAGAGAGTGTGGACTTTAAATAAATCAGAGTGGGAGAGAGTGTGGATTTCAAATAAATCAGAGTGGGTGAGAGTGTGGACTTTAAATAAAACAGAGAGTGGGTGAGAGTGTGGACTGTATTTAAAACAGAGAATGCATGAGTGTGTGGAATTTATTTAAAACAGACTTAGTGAGTGTGTGGACTTTATTTAAAAGAGAGAGTGGGTGAGAGTGTGGACTTTATTTAAAACCGAGCGTGGGTGAGAGTGTGGACTTTATTTAAAACAGAGAGTGGGTGATTGTGTGGACTGTATTTAAAAGAGAGAGTGGGTGAGTGTGTGGCCTTTACATAAAACAGAGATTGGGTGAGAGTGTGGACTGTTTTTAAAACAGAGAGTGGGTGAGAGTGTGGACTGTATTTAAAACAGAAAGTGGGTAAGAGTGTGGAATTTAAATAAAACAGAGTGGGTGAGAGTGTGGACTTCAGATAAAACAGAGAGGGTGAGAGTTTGGACTTTAAATAAAACTGAGTGGGTGAGTGTTTGGACTTTAAATAAAACAGAGTGGGTGAGTGTGTGGACTTCATTTAAAACAGAGAGTGGGTGAGTGTGTGGACTGTATTTAAAAGAGAGAGTGGGTGAGTGTGTGGCCTTTACATAAAACAGAGAGTTGGTGAGAGTGTGGACTGTATTTAAAACAGAGAGTGGGTAAGAGTGTGGAATTTAAATAAAACAGAGTGGGTGAGAGTGTGGACTTCAGATAAAACAGAGAGGGTGAGAGTTTGGACTTTAGATAAAACAGAGTGGGTGAGAGTTTGGACTTTAAATAAAACAGAGTGGGTGAGAGTTTGGACTTTAAATAAAACAGAGTGGGTGAGTGTGTGGACTTTATTTAAAACAGAGAGTGGGTGAGTCTGTGGACTGTATATAAAACAGAGAGTGGATGAGTTTGCGGACTGTATTTAAAACAGAGAGTGGTCGAGCGTGCGGACTGTATTTAAAACAGATTGTGGGTGAGCGCACGGACTGTATTTAAAAGAGAGTGGGTGAGCGTGTGGACACTATTTAAATCAGAGAGTGGGTGAGTGTGTGGACTTTATTTAAAACAGAGTGTGGGTGTGAGTGTGTACTTTATTTAAAACAGCGAATGGGTGAGAGTGTGGACTTTAAATAAATCAGAGTGGGAGAGAGTGTGGACTTTAAATAAATCAGAGTGGGAGAGAGTGTGGACTTTAAATAAATCAGAGTGGGAGAGAGTGTGGATTTCAAATAAATCAGAGTGGGTGAGAGTGTGGACTTTAAATAAAACAGAGAGTGGGTGAGAGTGTGGACTGTATTTAAAACAGAGAATGCATGAGTGTGTGGAATTTATTTAAAACAGACTTAGTGAGTGTGTGGACTTTATTTAAAAGAGAGAGTGGGTGAGAGTGTGGACTTTATTTAAAACCGAGCGTGGGTGAGAGTGTGGACTTTATTTAAAACAGAGAGTGGGTGAGTGTGTGGACTGTATTTAAAAGAGAGAGTGGGTGAGTGTGTGGCCTTTACATAAAACAGAGATTGGGTGAGAGTGTGGACTGTTTTTAAAACAGAGAGTGGGTGAGAGTGTGGACTGTATTTAAAACAGAAAGTGGGTAAGAGTGTGGAATTTAAATAAAACAGAGTGGGTGAGAGTGTGGACTTCAGATAAAACAGAGAGGGTGAGAGTTTGGACTTTAAATAAAACTGAGTGGGTGAGTGTTTGGACTTTAAATAAAACAGAGTGGGTGAGTGTGTGGACTTCATTTAAAACAGAGAGTGGGTGAGTGTGTGGACTTTATTTAAAACAGAGTGTGGGTGTGAGTGTGTACTTTATTTAAAACAGAGAGTGGGTGAGCGTGTGGACCTTATTTAAAACAGAGAGTGGGTGAGAGTGTGGACTTTATCTAAACCAGAGAGTGGGTGAGTGTCTGGACTTTATTTGAAACAGATTGGGTGAAAGTTTGGACTTTATGTTATACAGAGAGTTGGTGAGAGTGTGGATTTTATTTAAAACAGAGAGTGGGTGAGTTTCGACTTTATTTAAAACAGAGTGGGTGAGAGTGTGGACTTTATTTAAAATAGAGAGTGGTTGAGTGTGTGGACTGTATTTGAAACAGAGAGTGGGTAAATGTGGATTTTGTATAAAACAGAGAGTGGCTGAGTGTGTGGACTTTATATAAACCAGAGAGTTGGTGAGTGTGTGGACTGTATTTAAAACAGGGAGTGGGTGAGTGTGGACTTTATTTAAAACAGACAGTGGGTGAGTGTGTGGACTGATTTTAAAACAGTGAGTTAGTGAGACTGTGGACTGTTTTTAAAACAGAGAGTGGGTGAGAGTGTGGACTGTTTTTAAAACAGAGAGTGGATGAGAGTGTGGACTTTATTTAAAACAGAGAGTGGATGAGAGTGTGGACTTGATTTAAAACAGAGAGCGGGTGAATGTGTGGACTGTGTTTAAAACAGAGAGTGGGTGAGTGTGTTGACTTTATTTAAAATAGAGAATGGGTGAGTGTGTGGACTTTATTTAAAACGGAGACTGGGTGAGAGTGTGGACTTTACTTAAAACGGAGAGTGGGTGAGAGTGTGGACTTTATTTAAATCAGAGCGTGGGTATGAGTGTGGACTTTATTTAATACAGAGAGTGGGTGAGCGTGTGAACTTTATTTAAAACAAAGTGGGTGAGCGTGTGGACTTTATTTAAATCAGAGCGTGGGAATGAGTGTGGACTCTATTTAAAACAGAGAGTGGGTGAGCGTTTGGACTTGATATAAAGCAGAGAGTGGGTGAGCATTTGTTCTCTATCTAAACCAGAGAGTGGGTGAAAGTGTGGACTTTATCTAAACCAGAGAGTGGGTGAGTGTGTGGACTTCAATTGAAACAGATTGGGTGAAAGTTTGGACTTTATTTAAAATAGAGATTGGTTGAGTGTGTGGACTGTATTTAAAACAGAGAATGGGTGAGTTTCGACATTATTTAAAACAGAGTGGGTGAGAGTGTGGATTTATTTAAAATAGAGATTGGTTGAGTGTGTGGACTGTATTTGAAACAGAGAGTGGGTGAATGTGGACTTTGTATAAAACAGAGAGTGGCTGAGTGTGTGGACTTTATATAAACCAGAGAGTGGGTGAGAGTGTGGACTGTCTATAAAACAGAGAATGCGTGAGTGTGGGACTTTATTTAAAACAGAGAGTGGGTGAGTGTGTGGACTGTATTTAAAAGAGAGAGTGGGAGAGATTGTGGACTGTATTTAAGACAGGGAGTGGGTGAGAGTGTGGACTTTATATAAAACAGAGAGTGGGTGAGAGTGTGGACTTTATATAAAACAGAGACTGGTTGAGAGTGTGGACTTTATATAAAACAGAGAGTGGGTGAGAGTGTGGACTTTATACAAAACAGAGAGTGGGTGAGAGTGTGGACTTTATTTAAAACAGATTGGGTGAGAGTTTGGACTGTATTTAAAACAGAGAGTGGGTGAGAGTGTGGACTTTAGATAAAACAGAGAGGGTGAGAGTTTGGACTTTAAATAAAACAGAGTGGGTGAGAGTTTGTACTTTAAATAAAACAGAGTGGGTGAGAGTTTGGACTTTAAATAAAACAGAGTGGGTGAGAGTTTGGACTTTAAATAAAACAGAGTGGGTGAGAGTTTGGACTTTAAATAAAACAGAGTGGGTGAGAGTTTGGACTTTAAATAAAACAGAGTGGGTGAGAGTTTGGACTTTAAATAAAACAGAGTGGGTGAGACCTTGGTCATTAAATAAAACAGAGTGGGTGAGAGTTTGGACTTTAAATAAAACAGAGTGGGTGAGAGTTTGGACTTTAAATAAAACAGAGTGGGTGAGAGTTTGGACTTTAAATAAAACAGAGTGGGTGAGAGTTTGGACTTTAAATAAAACAGAGTGGGTGAGAGTGTGGACTTTAAATAAAACAGAGTGGGTGAGAGTTTGGACTTTAAATAAAACAGAGTGGGTGAGTGTTTGGACTTCAAATAAAACAGAGTGGGTGAGTGTTTGGACTTTAAATAAAACAGAGTGGGTGAGTGTTTGGACTTTAAATAAAACAGAGTGGGTGAGAGTGTGGACTTTATATAAACCGGAGAGTGTGTGAGAATGTGGTCTGTATTTAAAAGAGAGAGTGGGAGAGATTGTGGACTGTATTTAAGACAGAGAGTGGGTGAGAGTGTGGACTGTTTTTAAAACAGTGAGTGGGTGAGAGTGTGGACTTTATTTAAAACCGAGCGTGGGTGAGAGTGTGGACTTTATTTAAAAGAGAGAGTGGGTGAGTGTGTGGACTGTATTTAAAAGAGAGAGTGGGTGAGTGTGTGGACTTTATTTAAAACAGATTGGGTGAGAGTGTGGACTGTACTTAAAACAGAGAGTGGGTAAGAGTGTGGACTTTAAATAAAACAGAGAGGGTGAGAGTGTGGACTTTAGATAAAACAGAGTGGGTGAGAGTTTGGACTTTAAATAAAACAGAGTGGGTGAGAGTTTGTACTTTAAATGAAACAGAGTGTGTGAGTGTTTGGACTTTAAATAAAACAGAATGGGTGAGAGTGTGGACTTTATATAAACCGGAGAGTGTGTGAGAGTGTGGTCTGTATTTAAAAGAGAGAGTGGGAGAGATTGTGGACTATATTTAAAAGAGAGAGTGGGTGAGATTGTGGACTGTATTTTAAACAGAGTGGGTGAGAGTGTGGACTGTATTTAAAACAGAGAGTGGGAGAGATTGTGGACTATATTTAAAAGAGAGAGTGGGAGAGATTGTGGACTATATTTAAAAGAGAGAGTGGGTGAGACTGTGGAATGTATTTAAAAGAGAGAGTGGGTGAGAGTGTGGACAGTATTTAAAAGAGAGAGTGGGTGAGAGTGTGGTCATAATTTAAAAGAGAGAGTGGGTGAGAGTGTGGACTGTATTTAAAACAAAGAGTGGGAGAGAGTGTGGACTGCAGTTAAAACAGAGAGTGGGTGAGAGTGTGGACTGTATTAAAAACAGCGAATGGGTGAGAGTTTAGACTTTAAATAAAACAGAGTGGGTGAGAGTGTGGACTTTAAATAAAACAGAGTGGGTGAGAGTGTGGACTTTAAATAAAACAGAGTGGGTGAGAGTTTGGACTTTAAATAAAACAGAGTGGGTGAGATTGTGGACTTTAAATAAAACAGAGTGGGTGAGAGTGTGGACTTTAAATAAAACAGAGTGGGTGAGAGTGTGGACTTTAAATAAAACAGAGTGGGTGAGAGTTTGGACTTTAAATAAAACAGAGTGGGTGAGATTGTGGACTTTATATAAAACAGAGAGGGTGAGAGTGTGGACTTTAAATAAAACAGAGTGGGTGAGAGTGTGGACTTTAAATAAAACAGAGTGGGTGAGAGTGTGGACTTTAAATAAAACAGAGTGGGTGAAAGTGTGGAGTTTAAATAAAACAGAGTGGGTGAGAGTGTGGACTTTAGATAAAACAGAGAGTGGGTGAGAGTGTGGACTTTACATAAAACAGAGTGGGTGAGAGTCTGGACTTTAAATACAACAGAGTGGGTGTGAGTTTGGACTTTAAATAAAACAGAGTGGGTGAGAGTTTGGACTTTAAATAAAACAGAGTGGGTGAGAGTGTGGACTTTAAATAAAACAGAGTGGGTGAGAGTTTGGACTTTAAATAAAACAGAGTGGGTGAGTGTTTGGACTTTAAATAAAACAGAGTGGGTGAGAGTGTGGACTTTATATAAACCGGAGAGTGTGCGAGAGTGTGGTCTGTATTTAAAAGAGAGAGTGGGAGAGATTGTGGACTGTATTTAAGACAGCGAGTGGGTGAGATTGTGGACTGTATTTTAAACAGAGTGGGTGAGAGTGTGGACTGTATTTAAAACAGAGAGTGGGAGAGATTGTGGACTATATTTAAAAGAGAGAGTGGGAGAGATTGTGGACTATATTTAAAAGAGAGAGTGGGTGAGACTGTGGACTGTTTTTAAAACAGTGAGTGGGTGAGAGTGTGGACTTTATTTAAAACCGAGCGTGGGTGAGAGTGTGGACTTTATTTAAAAGAGAGAGTGGGTGAGTGTGTGGACTGTATTTAAAAGAGAGAGTGGGTGAGTGTGTGGACTTTATTTAAAACAGATTGGGTGAGAGTGTGGACTGTACTTAAAACAGAGAGTGGGTAAGAGTGTGGACTTTAAATAAAACAGAGAGGGTGAGAGTGTGGACTTTAGATAAAACAGAGTGGGTGAGAGTTTGGACTTTAAATAAAACAGAGTGGGTGAGAGTTTGGACTTTAAATAAAACAGAGTGGGTGAGTGTTTGGACTTTAAATAAAACAGAATGGGTGAGAGTGTGGACTTTATATAAACCGGAGAGTGTGTGAGAGTGTGGTCTGTATTTAAAAGAGAGAGTGGGAGAGATTGTGGACTGTATTTAAGACAGCGAGTGGGTGAGATTGTGGACTGTATTTTAAACAGAGTGGGTGAGAGTGTGGACTGTATTTAAAACAGAGAGTGGGAGAGATTGTGGACTATATTTAAAAGAGAGAGTGGGAGAGATTGTGGACTATATTTAAAAGAGAGAGTGGGTGAGACTGTGGAATGTATTTAAAAGAGGGAGTGGGTGAGAGTGTGGACAGTATTTAAAAGAGAGATTGGGTGAGAGTGTGGTCATAATTTAAAAGAGAGAGTGGGTGAGAGTGTGGACTGTATTTAAAACAAAGAGTGGGAGAGAGTGTGGACTGCAGTTAAAACAGAGAGTGGGTGAGAGTGTGGACTGTATTAAAAACAGCGAATGGGTGAGAGTTTAGACTTTAAATAAAACAGAGTGGGTGAGAGTGTGGACTTTAAATAAAACAGAGTGGGTGAGAGTGTGGACTTTAAATAAAACAGAGTGGGTGAGAGTTTGGACTTTAAATAAAACAGAGTGGGTGAGATTGTGGACTTTAAATAAAACAGAGTGGGTGAGAGTGTGGACTTTAAATAAAACAGAGTGGGTGAGAGTGTGGACTTTAAATAAAACAGAGTGGGTGAGAGTTTGGACTTTAAATAAAACAGAGTGGGTGAGATTGTGGACTTTATATAAAACAGAGAGGGTGAGAGTGTGGACTTTAAATAAAACAGAGTGGGTGAGAGTGTGGACTTTAAATAAAACAGAGTGGGTGAGAGTGTGGACTTTAAATAAAACAGAGTGGGTGAAAGTGTGGAGTTTAAATAAAACAGAGTGGGTGAGAGTGTGGACTTTAGATAAAACAGAGAGTGGGTGAGAGTGTGGACTTTACATAAAACAGAGTGGGTGAGAGTCTGGACTTTAAATACAACAGAGTGGGTGTGAGTTTGGACTTTAAATAAAACAGAGTGGGTGAGAGTTTGGACTTTAAATAAAACAGAGTGGGTGAGAGTGTGGACTTTAAATAAAACAGAGTGGGTGAGAGTTTGGACTTTAAATAAAACAGAGTGGGTGAGTGTTTGGACTTTAAATAAAACAGAGTGGGTGAGAGTGTGGACTTTATATAAACCGGAGAGTGTGCGAGAGTGTGGTCTGTATTTAAAAGAGAGAGTGGGAGAGATTGTGGACTGTATTTAAGACAGCGAGTGGGTGAGATTGTGGACTGTATTTTAAACAGAGTGGGTGAGAGTGTGGACTGTATTTAAAACAGAGAGTGGGAGAGATTGTGGACTATATTTAAAAGAGAGAGTGGGAGAGATTGTGGACTATATTTAAAAGAGAGAGTGGGTGAGACTGTGGACTGTATTTAAAAGAGAGAGTGGGTGAGAGTGTGGAGAGTATTTAAAAGAGAGATTGGGTGAGAGTGTGGTCTTAATTTAAAAGAGAGAGTGGGTGAGAGTGTGGACTGTATTTAAAACAGAGAGTGGGTGAGAGTGTGGACTGCATGTAAAACAGAGAGTGGGTGAGAGTGTGGACTGTATTTAAAACAGCGAATGGGTGAGAGTGTGGACTTTAAATAAAAGAGAGTGGGTGAGAGTGTGGACTTTAAATAAAAGAGAGTGGGTGAGAGTGTGGACTTTAAATAAAACAGTGAGTGAGAGTTTAGACTTTAAATAAAACAGAGTGGGGGAGAGTGTGGACTTTAAAAAAAACAGAGTGGGTGAGAGTGTGGACTTTAAATAAAACAGAGTGGGTGAGAGTGTGGACTTTAAATAAAACAGAGTGGTTGAGAGTGTGGACTTTAAATAAAACAGAGTGGGTGAGAGTGTGGACTTTAAATAAAACAGAGAGTGGGTGAGAGTGTGGACTTTAAATAAAACAGAGTGGGTGAGAGTGTGGACTTTAAATAAAACAGAGAGTGGGTGAGAGTGTGGACTTTATATAAAACAGAGAGTGGGTGAGAGTGTGGACTTTATATAAAACAGAGAGTGGGTGAGAGTGTGGACTTTATATAAAACAGAGAGTGGGTGAGAGTGTGGACTTTATATAAAATAGAGAGTGGGTGAGAGTGTGGACTTTAAATAAAACAGAGTGGGTGAGAGTTTGGACTTTAAATAAAACAGAGTGGGTGAGAGTTTGGACTTTAAATAAAACAGAGTGGGTGAGAGTTTGGACTTTAAATAAAACAGAGTGGGTGAGTGTTTGGACTTTAAATAAAACAGAGTGTGTGAGAGTGTGGACTGTATTTAAGACAGCGAGTGGGAGAGATTGTGGACTGTATTTAAGACAGCGAGTGGGTGAGTTTGTGGACTGTATTTTAAACAGAGTGGGTGAGAGTGTGGACTGTATTTAAAACAGAGAGTGGGTGAGAGTGTGGACTGTATTTAAAACAGAGAGTGGGAGAGATTGTGGACTATATTTAAAAGAGAGAGTGGGAGAGATTGTGGACTATATTTAAAAGAGGGAGTGGGTGAGACTGTGGACTGTATTTAAAAGAGAGAGTGGGTGAGAGTGTGGACAGTATTTAAAAGAGAGATTGGGTGAGAGTGTGATCTTAATTTAAAAGAGAGAGTGGGTGAGAGTGTGGACTGTATTTAAAACAGAGAGTGGGTGAGAGTGTGGACTGCATTTAAAACAGAGAGTGGGTGAGAGTGTGGACTGTACTTAAAACAGCGAATGGGTGAGAGTGTGGACTTTAAATAAAACAGAGTGGGTGAGAGTGTGGACTTTAAATAAAACAGAGTGGGTGAGAGTGTGGACTTTAGATAAAACAGAGTGGGTGAGAGTGTGGACTTTAAATAAAACAGAGTGGGTGAGAGTGTGGACTTTAAATAAAACAGAGTGGGTGAGAGTGTGGACTTTAAATAAGACAGAGTGGGTGAGAGTGTGGACTTTAAATAAAACAGAGTGGGTGAGAGTGTGGACTTTAAATAAGACAGAGTGGGTGAGAGTGTGGTCTTAATTTAAAAGAGAGAGTGGGTGAGAGTGTGGTCTTAATTTAAAAGAGAGAGTGGGTGAGAGTGTGGACTGTATTTAAAACAGAGAGTGGGTGAGAGTGTGGACTGCATTTAAAACAGAGAGTGGGTGAGCGTGTGGACTGTAATTAAAACAGCGAATGGGTGAGAGTGTGGACTTTAAATAAAACAGAGTGGGTGAGAGTGTGGACTTTAAATAAAACAGAGTGGGTGAGAGTGTGGACTTTAAATAAAACAGAGTGGGTGAGAGTGTGGACTGTATTTAAAACAGAGAGTGGGAGAGATTGTGGACTATATTTAAAAGAGAGAGTGGGAGAGATTGTGGACTATATTTAAAAGAGAGAGTGGGTGAGACTGTGGAATGTATTTAAAAGAGGGAGTGGGTGAGAGTGTGGACAGTATTTAAAAGAGAGATTGGGTGAGAGTGTGGTCATAATTTAAAAGAGAGAGTGGGTGAGAGTGTGGACTGTATTTAAAACAAAGAGTGGGAGAGAGTGTGGACTGCAGTTAAAACAGAGAGTGGGTGAGAGTGTGGACTGTATTAAAAACAGCGAATGGGTGAGAGTTTAGACTTTAAATAAAACAGAGTGGGTGAGAGTGTGGACTTTAAATAAAACAGAGTGGGTGAGAGTGTGGACTTTAAATAAAACAGAGTGGGTGAGAGTTTGGACTTTAAATAAAACAGAGTGGGTGAGATTGTGGACTTTAAATAAAACAGAGTGGGTGAGAGTGTGGACTTTAAATAAAACAGAGTGGGTGAGAGTGTGGACTTTAAATAAAACAGAGTGGGTGAGAGTTTGGACTTTAAATAAAACAGAGTGGGTGAGATTGTGGACTTTATATAAAACAGAGAGGGTGAGAGTGTGGATTTTAAATAAAACAGAGTGGGTGAGAGTGTGGACTTTAAATAAAACAGAGTGGGTGAGAGTGTGGACTTTAAATAAAACAGAGTGGGTGAAAGTGTGGAGTTTAAATAAAACAGAGTGGGTGAGAGTGTGGACTTTAGATAAAACAGAGAGTGGGTGAGAGTGTGGACTTTACATAAAACAGAGTGGGTGAGAGTCTGGACTTTAAATACAACAGAGTGGGTGTGAGTTTGGACTTTAAATAAAACAGAGTGGGTGAGAGTTTGGACTTTAAATAAAACAGAGTGGGTGAGAGTGTGGACTTTAAATAAAACAGAGTGGGTGAGAGTTTGGACTTTAAATAAAACAGAGTGGGTGAGTGTTTGGACTTTAAATAAAACAGAGTGGGTGAGAGTGTGGACTTTATATACACCGGAGAGTGTGCGAGAGTGTGGTCTGTATTTAAAAGAGAGAGTGGGAGAGATTGTGGACTGTATTTAAGACAGCGAGTGGGTGAGATTGTGGACTGTATTTTAAACAGAGTGGGTGAGAGTGTGGACTGTATTTAAAACAGAGAGTGGGAGAGATTGTGGACTATATTTAAAAGAGAGAGTGGGAGAGATTGTGGACTATATTTAAAAGAGAGAGTGGGTGAGACTGTGGACTGTATTTAAAAGAGAGAGTGGGTGAGAGTGTGGAGAGTATTTAAAAGAGAGATTGGGTGAGAGTGTGGTCTTAATTTAAAAGAGAGAGTGGGTGAGAGTGTGGACTGTATTTAAAACAGAGAGTGGGTGAGAGTGTGGACTGCATGTAAAACAGAGAGTGGGTGAGAGTGTGGACTGTATTTAAAACAGAGAATGGGTGAGAGTGTGGACTTTAAATAAAAGAGAGTGGGTGAGAGTGTGGACTTTAAATAAAAGAGAGTGGGTGAGAGTGTGGACTTTAAATAAAACAGAGTGAGTGAGAGTTTAGACTTTAAATAAAACAGAGTGGGGGAGAGTGTGGACTTTAAAAAAAACAGAGTGGGTGAGAGTGTGGACTTTAAATAAAACAGAGTGGGTGAGAGTGTGGACTTTAAATAAAACAGAGTGGTTGAGAGTGTGGACTTTAAATAAAACAGAGTGGGTGAGAGTGTGGACTTTAAATAAAACAGAGAGTGGGTGAGAGTGTGGACTTTAAATAAAACAGAGTGGGTGAGAGTGTGGACTTTAAATAAAACAGAGAGTGGGTGAGAGTGTGGACTTTATATAAAACAGAGAGTGGGTGAGAGTGTGGACTTTATATAAAACAGAGAGTGGGTGAGAGTGTGGACTTTATATAAAACAGAGAGTGGGTGAGAGTGTGGACTTTATATAAAATAGAGAGTGGGTGAGAGTGTGGACTTTAAATAAAACAGAGTGGGTGAGAGTTTGGACTTTAAATAAAACAGAGTGGGTGAGAGTTTGGACTTTAAATAAAACAGAGTGGGTGAGAGTTTGGACTTTAAATAAAACAGAGTGGGTGAGTGTTTGGACTTTAAATAAAACAGAGTGTGTGAGAGTGTGGACTGTATTTAAGACAGCGAGTGGGAGAGATTGTGGACTGTATTTAAGACAGCGAGTGGGTGCGTTTGTGGACTGTATTTTAAACAGAGTGGGTGAGAGTGTGGACTGTATTTAAAAGAGAGAGTGGGTGAGAGTGTGGACTGTATTTAAAAGAGAGAGTGGGAGAGATTGTGGACTATATTTAAAAGAGAGAGTGGGAGAGATTGTGGACTATATTTAAAAGAGAGAGTGGGTGAGACTGTGGACTGTATTTAAAAGAGAGAGTGGGTGAGAGTGTGGACAGTATTTAAAAGAGAGATTGGGTGAGAGTGTGGTCTTAATTTAAAAGAGAGAGTGGGTGAGAGTGTGGACTGTATTTAAAACAGAGAGTGGGTGAGAGTGTGGACTGCATTTAAAACAGAGAGTGGGTGAGAGTGTGGACTGTACTTAAAACAGCGAATGGGTGAGAGTGTGGACTTTAAATAAAACAGAGTGGGTGAGAGTGTGGACTTTAAATAAGACAGAGTGGGTGAGAGTGTGGACTTTAAATAAAACAGAGTGGGTGAGAGTGTGGACTTTAAATAAGACAGAGTGGGTGAGAGTGTCGTCTTAATTTAAAAGAGAGAGTGGGTGAGAGTGTGGACTGTATTTAAAACAGAGAGTGGGTGAGAGTGTGGACTGCATTTAAAACAGAGAGTGGGTGAGCGTGTGGACTGTATTTAAAACAGCGAATGGGTGAGAGTGTGGACTTTAAATAAAACAGAGTGGGTGAGAGTGTGGACTTTAAATAAAACAGAGTGGGTGAGAGTGTGGACTTTAAATAAAACAGAGTGGGTGAGAGTGTGGACTTTAAATAAAACAGAGTGGGTGAGAGTGTGGACTTTAAATAAAACAGAGTGGGTGAGAGTGTGGACTTTAAATAAGACAGAGTGGGTGAGAGTGTGGACTTTAAATGAAACAGAGTGGATGAGAGTGTGGACTTTAAATGAAACAGAGTGGGTGAGAGTGTGGACTTTAAATGAAACAGAGTGGGTGAGAGTGTGGACTTTAAATAAGACAGAGTGGGTGAGAGTGTGGACTTTATATAAAACAGAGAGTGGGTGAGAGTGTGGACTTTATATAAAACAGAGATTGGGTGAGAGTGTGGACTTTATATAAAACAGAGAGTGGGTGAGAGTGTGGACTTTATATAAAACAGAGAGTGGGTGAGAGAGTGGACTTGATATAAAACAGAGAGTGGGTGAGAGTGTGGACTTCATATAAAACAGAGAGTGGGTGAGAGTGTGGACTTTATATAAAACAGAGAGTGGGTGAGAGTGTGGACTTTATATAAAACAGAGAGTGGGTGAGAGTGTGGACTTTATATAAAACAGAGAGTGGGTGAGAGTGTGGACTTTATATAAAACAGAGAGTGGGTGAGAGTGTGGACTTTATATAAAACAGAGAGTGGGTGAGAGTGTGGACTTTATATAAAACAGAGAGTGGGTGAGAGTGTGGACTTTATATAAAACAGAGAGTGGGTGAGAGTGTGGACTTTATATAAAACAGAGAGTGGGTGAGAGTGTGGACTTTATATAAAACAGAGAGTGGGTGAGAGTGTGGACAGTATTTAAAAGAGAGATTGGGTGAGAGTGTGGTCTGTATTTAAAACAGAGTGGGTGAGAGTGTGGACTGCATTTAAAACAGAGAGTGGGTGAGAGTGTGGACTGTATTTAAAACAGCGAATGGGTGAGACTGTGGACTTTAAATAAAACAGAGTGGGTGAGAGTGTGGACTTTAAATAAAACAGAGTGGGTGAGAGTGTGGACTTTAAATAAAACAGAGTGGGTGAGAGTGTGGACTTTAAATAAAACAGAGTGGGTGAGAGTGTGGACTTTAAATAAAACAGAGTGGGTGAGAGTGTGGACTTTAAATAAAACAGAGTGGGTGAGAGTGTGGACTTTAAATAAAACAGAGTGGGTGAGAGTGTGGACTTTAAATAAAACAGAGTGGGTGAGAGTGTGGACTTTAAATAAAACAGAGTGGGTGAGAGTGTGGACTTTAAATAAAACAGAGTGGGTGAGAGTTTGGACTTTAAATAAAACAGAGTGGGTGAGAGTTTGGACTTTAAATAAAACAGAGTGGGTGAGATTGTGGACTTTATATAAAACAGAGAGTGGGTGAGAGTGTGGACTTTATATAAAATAGAGAGTGGGTGAGAGTGTGGACTTTAGATAAAACAGAGTGGGTGAGAGTGTGGACTTTAAATAAAACAGAGTGGGTGAGAGTTTGGACTTTAAATAAAAAAGAGTGGGTGAGAGTTTGGACTTTAAATAAAACAGAGTGGGTGAGAGTTTGGACTTTAAATAAAACAGAGTGGGTGAGTGTTTGGACTTTAAATAAAACAGAGTGGGTGAGAGTGTGGACTTTATATAAACCGGAGAGTGTGTGAGAGTGTGGACTGTATTTAAGACAGCGAGTGGGAGAGATTGTGGACTGTATTTAAGACAGCGAGTGGGTGAGTTTGTGGACTGTATTTTAAACAGAGTGGGTGAGAGTGTGGACTGTATTTAAAACAGAGAGTGGGTGAGAGTGTGGACTGTATTTAAAACAGAGAGTGGGAGTGATTGTGGACTATATTTAAAAGAGAGAGTGGGAGAGATTGTGGACTATATTTAAAAGAGAGAGTGGGTGAGACTGTGGACTGTATTTAAAAGAGAGAGTGGGTGAGAGTGTGGAGAGTATTTAAAAGAGAGATTGGGTGAGAGTGTGGTCTTAATTTAAAAGAGAGAGTGGGTGAGAATGTGGACTGTATTTAAAACAGAGAGTGGGTGAGAGTGTGGACTGCATTTAAAACAGAGAGTGGGTGAGAGTGCGGACTGTACTTAAAACAGCGAATGGGTGAGAGTGTGGACTTTAAATAAAACAGAGTGGGAGAGAGTGTGGATTTTAAATAAAAGAGAGTGGGTGAGAGTGTGGACTTTAAATAAAACAGAGTGGGTGAGAGTGTGGACTTTAAATAAAACAGAGTGGGTGAGAGTGTGGACTTTAAATAAAACAGAGTGGGTGAGAGTGTGGACTTTAAATAAAACAGAGTGGGTGAGAGTGTGGACTTTAAATAAGACAGAGTGGGTGAGAGTGTGGACTTTAAATAAAACAGAGTGGGTGAGTGTGTGGACTTTAAATAAGACAGAGTGGGTGAGAGTGTGGTCTTAATTTAAAAGAGAGAGTGGGTGAGAGTGTGGACTGTATTTAAAACAGAGAGTGGGTGAGAGTGTGGACTGCATTTAAAACAGAGAGTGGGTGAGCGTGTGGACTGTATTTAAAACAGCGAATGGGTGAGAGTGTGGACTTTAAATAAAACCGAGTGGGTGAGAGTGTGGACTTTAAATAAAACAGAGTGGGTGAGAGTGTGGACTTTAAATAAAACAGAGTGGGTGAGAGTGTGGACTTTAAATAAAACAGAGTGGGTGAGAGTGTGGACTTTAAATAAAACAGAGTGGGTGAGAGTGTGGACTTTAAATAAGACAGAGTGGGTGAGAGTGTGGACTTTAAATGAAACAGAGTGGGTGAGAGTGTGGACTTTAAATGAAACAGAGTGGGTGAGAGTGTGGACTTTAAATGAAACAGAGTGGGTGAGAGTGTGGACTTTAAATAAAACAGAGTGGGTGAGAGTGTGGACTTTATATAAAACAGAGAGTGGGTGAGAGTGTGGACTTTATATAAAACAGAGATTGGGTGAGAGTGTGGACTTTATATAAAACAGAGAGTGGGTGAGAGTGTGGACTTTATATAAAACAGAGAGTGGGTGAGAGAGTGGACTTGATATAAAACAGAGAGTGGGTGAGAGTGTGGACTTTATATAAAACAGAGAGTGGGTGAGAGTGTGGACTTTATATAAAACAGAGAGTGGGTGAGAGTGTGGACTTTATATAAAACAGAGAGTGGGTGAGAGTGTGGACTTTATATAAAACAGAGAGTGGGTGAGAGTGTGGACTTTATATAAAACAGAGAGTGGGTGAGAGTGTGGACTTTATATAAAACAGAGAGTGGGTGAGAGTGTGGACTTTATATAAAACAGAGAGTGGGTGAGAGTGTGGACAGTATTTAAAAGAGAGATTGGGTGAGAGTGTGGTCTGTATTTAAAACAGAGTGGGTGAGAGTGTGGACTGCATTTAAAACAGAGAGTGGGTGAGAGTGTGGACTGTATTTAAAACAGCGAATGGGTGAGACTGTGGACTTTAAATAAAACAGAGTGGGTGAGAGTGTGGACTTTAAATAAAACAGAGTGGGTGAGAGTGTGGACTTTAAATAAAACAGAGTGGGTGAGAGTGTGGACTTTAAATAAAACAGAGTGGGTGAGAGTGTGGACTTTAAATAAAACAGAGTGGGTGAGAGTGTGGACTTTAAATAAAACAGAGTGGGTGAGAGTGTGGACTTTAAATAAAACAGAGTGGGTGAGAGTGTGGACTTTAAATAAAACAGAGAGTGGGTGAGAGTGTGGACTTTAAATAAAACAGAGTGGGTGAGAGTGTGGACTTTAAATAAAACAGAGTGGGTGAGAGTGTGGACTTTAAATAAAACAGAGTGGGTGAGAGTTTGGACTTTAAATAAAACAGAGTGGGTGAGAGTTTGGACTTTAAATAAAACAGAGTGGGTGAGATTGTGGACTTTATATAAAACAGAGAGGGTGAGAGTGTGGACTTTAAATAAAACAGAGTGGGTGAGAGTGTGGACTTTAAATAAAACAGAGTGGGTGAGAGTGTGGACTTTAAATAAAACAGAGTGGGTGAAAGTGTGGAGTTTAAATAAAACAGAGTGGGTGAGAGTGTGGACTTTAGATAAAACAGAGAGTGGGTGAGAGTGTGGACTTTACATAAAACAGAGTGGGTGAGAGTCTGGACTTTAAATACAACAGAGTGGGTGTGAGTTTGGACTTTAAATAAAACAGAGTGGGTGAGAGTTTGGACTTTAAATAAAACAGAGTGGGTGAGAGTTTGGAATTTAAATAAAACAGAGTGGGTGAGTGTTTGGACTTTAAATAAAACAGAGTGGGTGAGAGTGTGGACTTTATATAAACCGGAGAGTGTGCGAGAGTGTGGACTGTATTTAAGACAGCGAGTGGGAGAGATTGTGGACTGTATTTAAGACAGCGAGTGGGTGAGATTGTGGACTGTATTTTAAACAGAGTGGGTGAGAGTGTGGACTGTATTTAAAAGAGAGAGTGGGAGAGTTTGTGGACTATATTTAAAAGAGAGAGTGGGAGAAATTGTGGACTATATTTAAAAGAGAGAGTGGGTGAGACTGTGGACTGTATTTAAAAGAGAGAGTGGGTGAGAGTGTGGAGAGTATTTAAAAGAGAGATTGGGTGAGAGTGTGTTCTTAATTTAAAAGAGAGAGTGGGTGAGAGTGTGGACTGTATTTAAAACAGAGAGTGGGTGAGAGTGTGGACTGCATTTAAAACGGAGAGTGGGTGAGAGTGTGGACTTTAAATAAAACAGAGTGGGTGAGAGTGTGGACTTTAAATAAAACAGAGTGATTGAGAGTTTAGACTTTAAATAAAACAGAGTGGGGGAGAGTGTGGACTTTAAAAAAAACAGAGTGGGTGAGAGTGTGGACTTTAAATAAAACAGAGTGGGTGAGAGTGTGGACTTTAAATAAAACAGAGTGGGTGAGAGTGTGGACTTTAAATAAAACAGAGTGATTGAGAGTTTAGACTTTAAATAAAACAGAGTGGGGGAGAGTGTGGACTTTAAAAAAAACAGAGTGGGTGAGAGTGTGGACTTTAAATAAAACAGAGTGGGTGAGAGTGTGGACTTTAAATAAAACAGAGTGGGTGAGAGTGTGGACTTTATATAAAGCAGAGAGTGGGTGAGAGTGTGGGCTTTATATAAAACAGAGAGTGGGTGAGAGTGTGGACAGTATTTAAAAGAGAGATTGGGTGAGAGTGTGGTCTGTATTTAGAACAGAGAGTGGGTGAGAGTGTGGACTGCATTTAAAACAGAGAGTGGGTGAGAGTGTGGACTGTACTTAAAACAGCGAATGGGTGAGAGTGTGGACTTTAAATAAAACAGAGTGGGTGAGAGTGTGGACTTTAAATAAAACAGAGTGGGTGAGAGTGTGGACTTTAAATAAAACAGAGTGGGTGAGAGTGTGGACTTTAAATAAAACAGAGTGGGTGAGAGTGTGGACTTTAAATAAAACAGAGTGGGTGAGAGTGTGGACTTTAAATAAAACAGAGTGGGTGAGAGTGTGGACTTTAAATAAAACAGAGTGGGTGAGAGTGTGGACTTTAAATAAAACAGAGTGGGTGAGAGTGTGGACTTTAAATAAAACAGAGTGGGTGAGAGTGTGGTCTTAATTTAAAAGAGAGAGTGGGTGAGAGTGTGGACTGTATTTAAAACAGAGAGTGGGTGAGAGTGTGGACTGCATTTAAAACAGAGAGTGGGTGAGCGTGTGGACTGTATTTAAAACAGCGAATGGGTGAGAGTGTGGACTTTAAATAAAACAGAGTGGGTGAGAGTGTGGACTTTAAATAAAACAGAGTGGGTGAGAGTGTGGACTTTAAATAAAACAGAGTGGGTGAGAGTGTGGACTTTAAATAAAACAGAGTGGGTGAGAGTGTGGACTTTAAATAAAACAGAGTGGGTGAGAGTGTGGACTTTAAATAAGACAGAGTGGGTGAGAGTGTGGACTTTAAATGAAACAGAGTGGGTGAGAGTGTGGACTTTAAATGAAACAGAGTGGGTGAGAGTGTGGACTTTAAATGAAACAGAGTGGGTGAGAGTGTGGACTTTAAATAAAACAGAGTGGGTGAGAGTGTGGACTTTATATAAAACAGAGAGTGGGTGAGAGTGTGGACTTTATATAAAACAGAGATTGGGTGAGAGTGTGGACTTTATATAAAACAGAGAGTGGGTGAGAGTGTGGACTTTATATAAAACAGAGAGTGGGTGAGAGAGTGGACTTGATATAAAACAGAGAGTGGGTGAGAGTGTGGACTTTATATAAAACAGAGAGTGGGTGAGAGTGTGGACTTTATATAAAACAGAGAGTGGGTGAGAGTGTGGACTTTATATAAAACAGAGAGTGGGTGAGAGTGTGGAATTTATATAAAACAGAGAGTGGGTGAGAGTGTGGACTTTATATAAAACAGAGAGTGGGTGAGAGTGTGGACTTTATATAAAACAGAGAGTGGGTGAGAGTGTGGACTTTATATAAAACAGAGAGTGGGTGAGAGTGTGGACTTTATATAAAACAGAGAGTGGGTGAGATTGTGGACTTTATATAAAACAGAGAGTGGGTGAGAGTGTGGACTTTATATAAAACAGAGAGTGGGTGAGAGTGTGGACAGTATTTAAAAGAGAGATTGGGTGAGAGTGTGGTCTGTATTTAAAACAGAGTGGGTGAGAGTGTGGACTGCATTTAAAACAGAGAGTGGGTGAGAGTGTGGACTGTATTTAAAACAGCGAATGGGTGAGACTGTGGACTTTAAATAAAACAGAGTGGGTGAGAGTGTGGACTTTAAATAAAACAGAGTGGGTGAGAGTGTGGACTTTAAATAAAACAGAGTGGGTGAGAGTGTGGACTTTAAATAAAACAGAGAGTGGGTGAGAGTGTGGACTTTAAATAAAACAGAGTGGGTGAGAGTGTGGACTTTAAATAAAACAGAGTGGGTGAGAGTGTGGACTTTAAATAAAACAGAGTGGGTGAGAGTGTGGACTTTAAATAAAACAGAGTGGGTGAGAGTGTGGACTTTAAATAAAACAGAGTGGGTGAGAGTGTGGACTTTAAATAAAACAGAGTGGGTGAGAGTGTGGACTTTAAATAAAACAGAGTGGGTGAGAGTTTGGACTTTAAGTAAAACAGAATGGGTGAGAGTGTGGACTTTAAATAAAACAGAGTGGGTGAGAGTGTGGACTTTATATAAAACAGAGAGTGGGTGAGAGTGTGGACTTTATATAAAAAAGAGAGTGGGTGAGAGTGTGGACTTTATATAAAACAGAGTGGGTGAGAGTGTGGACTTTAAATAAAACAGAGTGGGTGAGAGTTTGGACTTTAAATAAAAAAGAGTGGGTGAGAGTTTGGACTTTAAATAAAACAGAGTGGGTGAGAGTTTGGACTTTAAATAAAACAGAGTGGGTGAGTGTTTGGACTTTAAATAAAACAGAGTGGGTGAGAGTGTGGACTTTATATAAACCGGAGAGTGTGTGAGAGTGTGGACTGTATTTAAGACAGCGAGTGGGAGAGATTGTGGACTGTATTTAAGACAGCGAGTGGGTGAGTTTGTGGACTGTATTTTAAACAGAGTGGGTGAGAGTGTGGACTGTATTTAAAACAGAGAGTGGGTGAGAGTGTGGACTGTATTTAAAACAGAGAGTGGGAGAGATTGTGGACTATATTTAAAAGAGAGAGTGGGAGAGATTGTGGACTATATTTAAAAGAGAGAGTGGGTGAGACTGTGGACTGTATTTAAAAGAGAGAGTGGGTGAGAGTGTGGACAGTATTTAAAAGAGAGATTGGGTGAGAGTGTGGTCTTAATTTAAAAGAGAGAGTGGGTGAGAGTGTGGACTGTATTTAAAACAGAGAGTGGGTGAGATTGTGGACTGCATTTAAAACAGAGAGTGGGTGAGAGTGTGGACTGTACTTAAAACAGCGAATGGGTGAGAGTGTGGACTTTAAATAAAACAGAGTGGGAGAGAGTGTGGACTTTAAATAAAAGAGAGTGGGTGAGAGTGTGGACTTTAAATAAAACAGAGTGGGTGAGAGTGTGGACTTTAAATAAAACAGAGTGGGTGAGAGTGTGGACTTTAAATAAAACAGAGTGGGTGAGAGTGTGGACTTTAAATAAAACAGAGTGGGTGAGAGTGTGGACTTTAAATAAGACAGAGTGGGTGAGAGTGTGGACTTTAAATAAAACAGAGTGGGTGAGTGTGTGGACTTTAAATAAGACAGAGTGGGTGAGAGTGTGGTCTTAATTTAAAAGAGAGAGTGGGTGAGAGTGTGGACTGTATTTAAAACAGAGAGTGGGTGAGAGTGTGGACTGCATTTAAAACAGAGAGTGGGTGAGCGTGTGGACTGTATTTAAAACAGCGAATGGGTGAGAGTGTGGACTTTAAATAAAACCGATTGGGTGAGAGTGTGGACTTTAAATAAAACAGAGTGGGTGAGAGTGTGGACTTTAAATAAAACAGAGTGGGTGAGAGTGTGGACTTTAAATAAAACAGAGTGGGTGAGAGTGTGGACTTTAAATAAAACAGAGTGGGTGAGAGTGTGGACTTTAAATAAGACAGAGTGGGTGAGAGTGTGGACTTTAAATGAAACAGAGTGGGTGAGAGTGTGGACTTTAAATGAAACAGAGTGGGTGAGAGTGTGGACTTTAAATGAAACAGAGTGGGTGAGAGTGTGGACTTTAAATAAAACAGAGTGGGTGAGAGTGTGGACTTTATATAAAACAGAGAGTGGGTGAGAGTGTGGACTTTATATAAAACAGAGATTGGGTGAGAGTGTGGACTTTATATAAAACAGAGAGTGGGTGAGAGTGTGGACTTTATATAAAACAGAGAGTGGGTGAGAGAGTGGACTTGATATAAAACAGAGAGTGGGTGAGAGTGTGGACTTTATATAAAACAGAGAGTGGGTGAGAGTGTGGACTTTATATAAAACAGAGAGTGGGTGAGAGTGTGGACTTTATATAAAACAGAGAGTGGGTGAGAGTGTGGACTTTATATAAAACAGAGAGTGGGTGAGAGTGTGGACTTTATATAAAACAGAGAGTGGGTGAGAGTGTGGACTTTATATGAAACAGAGAGTGGGTGAGAGTGTGGACTTTATATAAAACAGAGAGTGGGTGAGAGTGTGGACTTTATATAAAACAGAGAGTGGGTGAGAGTGTGGACTTTATATAAAACAGAGAGTGGGTGAGAGTGTGGACTTTATATAAAACAGAGAGTGGGTGAGAGTGTGGACAGTATTTAAAAGAGAGATTGGGTGAGAGTGTGGTCTGTATTTAAAACAGAGTGGGTGAGAGTGTGGACTGCATTTAAAACAGAGAGTGGGTGAGAGTGTGGACTGTATTTAAAACAGCGAATGGGTGAGACTGTGGACTTTAAATAAAACAGAGTGGGTGAGAGTGTGGACTTTAAATAAAACAGAGTGGGTGAGAGTGTGGACTTTAAATAAAACAGAGTGGGTGAGAGTGTGGACTTTAAATAAAACAGAGTGGGTGAGAGTGTGGACTTTAAATAAAACAGAGTGGGTGAGAGTGTGGACTTTAAATAAAACAGAGTGGGTGAGAGTGTGGACTTTAAATAAAACAGAGTGGGTGAGAGTGTGGACTTTAAATAAAACAGAGAGTGGGTGAGAGTGTGGACTTTAAATAAAACAGAGTGGGTGAGAGTGTGGACTTTAAATAAAACAGAGTGGGTGAGAGTGTGGACTTTAAATAAAACAGAGTGGGTGAGAGTTTGGACTTTAAATAAAACAGAGTGGGTGAGAGTTTGGACTTTAAATAAAACAGAGTGGGTGAGATTGTGGACTTTATATAAAACAGAGAGGGTGAGAGTGTGGACTTTAAATAAAACAGAGTGGGTGAGAGTGTGGACATTAAATAAAACAGAGTGGGTGAGAGTGTGGACTTTAAATAAAACAGAGTGGGTGAAAGTGTGGAGTTTAAATAAAACAGAGTGGGTGAGAGTGTGGACTTTAGATAAAACAGAGAGTGGGTGAGAGTGTGGACTTTACATAAAACAGAGTGGGTGAGAGTCTGGACTTTAAATACAACAGAGTGGGTGTGAGTTTGGACTTTAAATAAAACAGAGTGGGTGAGAGTTTGGACTTTAAATAAAACAGAGTGGGTGAGAGTTTGTAATTTAAATAAAACAGAGTGGGTGAGTGTTTGGACTTTAAATAAAACAGAGTGGGTGAGAGTGTGGACTTTATATAAACCGGAGAGTGTGCGAGAGTGTGGTCTGTATTTAAAAGAGAGAGTGGGAGAGATTGTGGACTGTATTTAAGACAGCGAGTGGGTGAGATTGTGGACTGTATTTTAAACAGAGTGGGTGAGAGTGTGGACTGTATTTAAAAGAGAGTGGGAGAGTTTGTGGACTATATTTAAAAGAGAGAGTGGGAGAAATTGTGGACTATATTTAAAAGAGAGAGTGGGTGAGACTGTGGACTGTATTTAAAAGAGAGAGTGGGTGAGAGTGTGGAGAGTATTTAAAAGAGAGATTGGGTGAGAGTGTGTTCTTAATTTAAAAGAGAGAGTGGGTGAGAGTGTGGACTGTATTTACAACAGAGAGTGGGTGAGAGTGCGGACTTTAAATAAAACAGAGTGGGTGAGAGTGTGGACTTTAAATAAAACAGAGTGGGTGAGAGTGTGGACTTTAAATAAAACAGAGTGATTGAGAGTTTAGACTTTAAATAAAACAGAGTGGGGGAGAGTGTGGACTTTAAATAAAACAGAGTGGGTGAGAGTGTGGACTTTAAATAAAACAGAGTGGGTGAAAGTGTGGAGTTTAAATAAAACAGAGTGGGTGAGAGTGTGGACTTTATATAAAACAGAGAGTGGGTGAGAGAGTGGACTTGATATAAAACAGAGAGTGGGTGATTGTGTGGACTTTATATAAAACAGAGAGTGGGTGAGAGTGTGGACTTTATATAAAACAGAGAGTGGGTGAGAGTGTGGACTTTATATAAAACAGAGAGTGGGTGAGAGTGTGGAATTTATATAAAACAGAGAGTGGGTGAGAGTGTGGACTTTATATAAAACAGAGAGTGGGTGAGAGTGTGGACTTTATATAAAACAGAGAGTGGGTGAGAGTGTGGACTTTATATAAAACAGAGAGTGGGTGAGAGTGTGGACTTTATATAAAACAGAGAGTGGGTGAGAGTGTGGACTTTATATAAAACAGAGAGTGGGTGAGAGTGTGGACTTTATATAAAACAGAGAGTGGGTGAGAGTGTGGACAGTATTTAAAAGAGAGATTGGGTGAGAGTGTGGTCTGTATTTAAAACAGAGTGGGTGAGAGTGTGGACTGCATTTAAAACAGAGAGTGGGTGAGAGTGTGGACTGTATTTAAAACAGCGAATGGGTGAGACTGTGGACTTTAAATAAAACAGAGTGGGTGAGAGTGTGGACTTTAAATAAAACAGAGTGGGTGAGAGTGTGGGCTTTAAATAAAACAGAGTGGGTGAGAGTGTGGACTTTAAATAAAACAGAGTGGGTGAGAGTGTGGACTTTAAATAAAACAGAGTGGGTGAGAGTGTGGACTTTAAATAAAACAGAGTGGGTGAGAGTGTGGACTTTAAATAAAACAGAGTGGGTGAGAGTGTGGACTTTAAATAAAACAGAGTGGGTGAGAGTGTGGACTTTAAATAAAACAGAGTGGGTGAGAGTTTGGACTTTAAATAAAACAGAGTGGGTGAGAGTGTGGACTTTAAATAAAACAGAGTGGGTGAGAGTTTGGACTTTAAATAAAACAGAGTGGGTGAGAGTTTGGACTTTAAATAAAACAGAGTGGGTGAGATTGTGGACTTTATATAAAACAGAGAGTGGGTGAGAGTGTGGACTTTATATAAAATGGAGAGTGGGTGAGAGTGTGGACTTTAGATAAAACAGAGTGGGTGAGAGTGTGGTCTTTAAATAAAACAGAGTGGGTGAGAGTTTGGACTTTAAATAAAAAAGAGTGGGTGAGAGTTTGGACTTTAAATAAAACAGAGTGGGTGAGAGTTTGGACTTTAAATAAAACAGAGTGGGTGAGTGTTTGGACTTTAAATAAAACAGAGTGGGTGAGAGTGTGGATTTTATATAAACCGGAGAGTGTGTGAGAGTGTGGACTGTATTTAAGACAGCGAGTGGGAGAGATTGTGGACTGTATTTAAGACAGCGAGTGGGTGAGTTTGTGGACTGTATTTTAAACAGAGTGGGTGAGAGTGTGGACTGTATTTAAAACAGAGAGTGGGTGAGAGTGTGGACTGTATTTAAAACAGAGAGTGGGAGAGATTGTGGACTATATTTAAAAGAGAGAGTGGGAGAGATTGTGGACTATATTTAAAAGAGAGAGTGGGTGAGACTGTGGACTGTATTTAAAAGAGAGAGTGGGTGAGAGTGTGGACAGTATTTAAAAGAGAGATTGGGTGAGAGTGTGGTCTTAATTTAAAAGAGAGAGTGGGTGAGAGTGTGGACTGTATTTAAAACAGAGAGTGGGTGAGAGTGTGGACTGCATTTAAAACAGAGAGTGGGTGAGAGTGTGGACTGTACTTAAAACAGCGAATGGGTGAGAGTGTGGACTTTAAATAAAACAGAGTGGGAGAGAGTGTGGACTTTAAATAAAAGAGAGTGGGTGAGAGTGTGGACTTTAAATAAAACAGAGTGGGTGAGAGTGTGGACTTTAAATAAAACAGAGTGGGTGAGAGTGTGGACTTTAAATAAAACAGAGTGGGTGAGAGTGTGGACTTTAAATAAAACAGAGTGGGTGAGAGTGTGGACTTTAAATAAGACAGAGTGGGTGAGACTGTGGACTTTAAATAAAACAGAGTGGGTGAGTGTGTGGACTTTAAATAAGACAGAGTGGGTGAGAGTGTGGTCTTAATTTAAAAGAGAGAGTGGGTGAGAGTGTGGACTGTATTTAAAACAGAGAGTGGGTGAGAGTGTGGACTGCATTTAAAACAGAGAGTGGGTGAGCGTGTGGACTGTATTTAAAACAGCGAATGGGTGAGAGTGTGGACTTTAAATAAAACCGATTGGGTGAGAGTGTGGACTTTAAATAAAACAGAGTGGGTGAGAGTGTGGACTTTAAATAAAACAGAGTGGGTGAGAGTGTGGACTTTAAATAAAACAGAGTGGGTGAGAGTGTGGACTTTAAATAAAACAGAGTGGGTGAGAGTGTGGACTTTAAATAAGACAGAGTGGGTGAGAGTGTGGACTTTAAATGAAACAGAGTGGGTGAGAGTGTGGACTTTAAATGAAACAGAGTGGGTGAGAGTGTGGACTTTAAATGAAACAGAGTGGGTGAGAGTGTGGACTTTAAATAAAACAGAGTGGGTGAGAGTGTGGACTTTATATAAAACAGAGAGTGGGTGAGAGTGTGGACTTTATATAAAACAGAGATTGGGTGAGAGTGTGGACTTTATATAAAACAGAGAGTGGGTGAGAGTGTGGACTTTATATAAAACAGAGAGTGGGTGAGAGAGTGGACTTGATATAAAACAGAGAGTGGGTGAGAGTGTGGACTTTATATAAAACAGAGAGTGGGTGAGAGTGTGGACTTTATATAAAACAGAGAGTGGGTGAGAGTGTGGACTTTATATAAAACAGAGAGTGGGTGAGAGTGTGGACTTTATATAAAACAGAGAGTGGGTGAGAGTGTGGACTTTATATAAAACAGAGAGTGGGTGAGAGTGTGGACTTTATATGAAACAGAGAGTGGGTGAGAGTGTGGACTTTATATAAAACAGAGAGTGGGTGAGAGTGTGGACTTTATATAAAACAGAGAGTGGGTGAGAGTGTGGACTTTATATAAAACAGAGAGTGGGTGAGAGTGTGGACTTTATATAAAACAGAGAGTGGGTGAGAGTGTGGACAGTATTTAAAAGAGAGATTGGGTGAGAGTGTGGTCTGTATTTAAAACAGAGTGGGTGAGAGTGTGGACCGCATTTAAAACAGAGAGTGGGTGAGAGTGTGGACTGTATTTAAAACAGCGAATGGGTGAGACTGTGGACTTTAAATAAAACAGAGTGGGTGAGAGTGTGGACTTTAAATAAAACAGAGTGGGTGAGAGTGTGGACTTTAAATAAAACAGAGTGGGTGAGAGTGTGGACTTTAAATAAAACAGAGTGGGTGAGAGTGTGGACTTTAAATAAAACAGAGTGGGTGAGAGTGTGGACTTTAAATAAAACAGAGTGGGTGAGAGTGTGGACTTTAAATAAAACAGAGTGGGTGAGAGTGTGGACTTTAAATAAAACAGAGAGTGGGTGAGAGTGTGGACTTTAAATAAAACAGAGTGGGTGAGAGTGTGGACTTTAAATAAAACAGAGTGGGTGAGAGTGTGGACTTTAAATAAAACAGAGTGGGTGAGAGTTTGGACTTTAAATAAAACAGAGTGGGTGAGAGTTTGGACTTTAAATAAAACAGAGTGGGTGAGATTGTGGACTTTATATAAAACAGAGAGGGTGAGAGTGTGGACTTTAAATAAAATAGAGTGGGTGAGAGTGTGGACTTTAAATAAAACAGAGTGGGTGAGAGTGTGGACTTTAAATAAAACAGAGTGGGTGAAAGTGTGGAGTTTAAATAAAACAGAGTGGGTGAGAGTCTGGACTTTAGATAAAACAGAGAGTGGGTGAGAGTGTGGACTTTACATAAAACAGAGTGGGTGAGAGTCTGGACTTTAAATACAACAGAGTGGGTGTGAGTTTGGACTTTAAATAAAACAGAGTGGGTGAGAGTTTGGACTTTAAATAAAACAGAGTGGGTGAGAGTTTGGAATTTAAATAAAACAGAGTGGGTGAGTGTTTGGACTTTAAATAAAACAGAGTGGGTGAGAGTGTGGACTTTATATAAACCGGAGAGTGTGCGAGAGTGTGGTCTGTATTTAAAAGAGAGAGTGGGAGAGATTGTGGACTGTATTTAAGACAGCGAGTGGGTGAGATTGTGGACTGTATTTTAAACAGAGTGGGTGAGACTGTGGACTGTATTTAAAAGAGAGAGTGGGTGAGAGTGTGGAGAGTATTTAAAAGAGAGATTGGGTGAGAGTGTGTTCTTAATTTAAAAGAGAGAGTGGGTGAGAGTGTGGACTGTATTTACAACAGAGAGTGGGTGAGAGTGCGGACTTTAAATAAAACAGAGTGGTTGAGAGTGTGGACTTTAAATAAAACAGAGTGGGTGAGAGTGTGGACTTTAAATAAAACAGAGTGATTGAGAGTTTAGACTTTAAATAAAACAGAGTGGGGGAGAGTGTGGACTTTAAAAAAAACAGAGTGGGTGAGAGTGTGGACTTTAAATAAAAGAGAGTGGGTGAGAGTGTGGACTTTAAATAAAACAGAGTGGGTGAGAGTGTGGACTTTATATAAAGCAGAGAGTGGGTGAGAGTGTGGACTTTATATAAAACAGAGAGTGGGTGAGAGTGTGGACAGTATTTAAAAGAGAGATTGGGTGAGAGTGTGGTCTGTATTTAGAACAGAGAGTGGGTGAGAGTGTGGACTGCATTTAAAACAGAGAGTGGGTGAGAGTGTGGACTGTACTTAAAACAGCGAATGGGTGAGAGTGTGGACTTTAAATAAAACAGAGTGGGTGAGAGTGTGGACTTTAAATAAAACAGAGTGGGTGAGAGTGTGGACTTTAAATAAAACAGAGTGGGTGAGAGTGTGGACTTTAAATAAAACAGAGTGGGTGAGAGTGTGGACTTTAAATAAAACAGAGTGGGTGAGAGTGTGGACTTTAAATAAAACAGAGTGGGTGAGAGTGTGGACTTTAAATAAAACAGAGTGGGTGAGAGTGTGGACTTTAAATAAGACAGAGTGGGTGAGAGTGTGGACTTTAAATAAAACAGAGTGGGTGAGAGTGTGGACTTTAAATAAGACAGAGTGGGTGAGAGTGAGGTCTTAATTTAAAAGAGAGAGTGGGTGAGAGTGTGGACTGTATTTAAAACAGAGAGTGGGTGAGAGTGTGGACTGCATTTAAAACAGAGAGTGGGTGAGCGTGTGGACTGTATTTAAAACAGCGAATGGGTGACAGTGTGGACTTTAAATAAAACAGAGTGGGTGAGAGTGTGGACTTTAAATAAAACAGAGTGGGTGAGAGTGTGGACTTTAAATAAAACAGAGTGGGTGAGAGTGTGGACTTTAAATAAAACAGAGTGGGTGAGAGTGTGGACTTTAAATAAAACAGAGTGGGTGAGAGTGTGGACTTTAAATAAGACAGAGTGGGTGAGAGTGTGGACTTTAAATGAAACAGAGTGGGTGAGAGTGTGGACTTTAAATGAAACAGAGTGGGTGAGAGTGTGGACTTTAAATGAAACAGAGTGGGTGAGAGTGTGGACTTTAAATAAAACAGAGTGGGTGAGAGTGTGGACTTTATATAAAACAGAGAGTGGGTGAGAGTGTGGACTTTATATAAAACAGAGATTGGGTGAGAGTGTGGACTTTATATAAAACAGAGAGTGGGTGAGAGTGTGGACTTTATAAAAAACAGAGAGTGGGTGAGAGAGTGGACTTGATATAAAACAGAGAGTGGGTGAGAGTGTGGACTTTATATAAAACAGAGAGTGGGTGAGAGTGTGGACTTTATATAAAACAGAGAGTGGGTGAGAGTGTGGACTTTATATAAAACAGAGAGTGGGTGAGAGTGTGGACTTTATATAAAACAGAGAGTGGGTGAGAGTGTGGACTTTATATAAAACAGAGAGTGGGTGAGAGTGTGGACTTTATATAAAACAGAGAGTGGGTGAGAGTGTGGACTTTATATAAAACAGAGAGTGGGTGAGAGTGTGGACTTTATATAAAAGAGAGAGTGGGTGAGAGTGTGGACTTTATATAAAACAGAGAGTGGGTGAGAGTGTGGACTTTAAATAAAACAGAGTGGGGGAGAGTGTGGACTTTAAAAAAAACAGAGTGGGTGAGAGTGTGGACTTTAAATAAAACAGAGTGGGTGAGAGTGTGGACTTTAAATAAAACAGAGTGGGTGAGAGTGTGGACTTTATATAAAGCAGAGAGTGGGTGAGAGTGTGGACTTTATATAAAACAGAGAGTGGGTGAGAGTGTGGACAGTATTTCAAAGAGAGATTGGGTGAGAGTGTGGTCTGTATTTAGAACAGAGAGTGGGTGAGAGTGTGGACTGCATTTAAAACAGAGAGTGGGTGAGAGTGTGGACTGTATTTAAAACAGCGAATGGGTGAGACTGTGGACTTTAAATAAAACAGAGTGGGTGAGAGTGTGGACTTTAAATAAAACAGAGTGGGTGAGAGTGTGGACTTTAAATAAAACAGAGTGGGTGAGAGTGTGGACTTTAAATAAAACAGAGTGGGTGAGAGTGTGGACTTTAAATAAAACAGAGTGGGTGAGAGTGTGGACTTTAAGTAAAACAGAGTGGGTGAGAGTGTGGACTTTAAATAAAACAGAGTGGGTGAGAGTGTGGACTTTAAATAAAACAGAGTGGGTGAGAGTGTGGACTTTAAATAAAACAGAGTGGGTGAGAGTGTGGACTTGAAATAAAACAGAGTGGGTGAGAGTGTGGACTTTAAATAAAACAGAGTGGGTGAGAGTGTGGACTTTAAATAAAACAGAGTGGGTGAGAGTTTGGACTTTAAATAAAACAGAGTGGGTGAGAGTTTGGACTTTAAATAAAACAGAGTGGGTGAGATTGTGGACTTTATATAAAACAGAGAGGGTGAGAGTGTGGACTTTAAATAAAACAGAGTGGGTGAGAGTGTGGACTTTAAATAAAACAGAGTGGGTGAGAGTGTGGACTTTAAATAAAACAGAGTGGGTGAAAGTGTGGAGTTTAAATAAAACAGAGTGGGTGAGAGTGTGGACTTTAGATAAAACAGAGAGTGGGTGAGAGTGTGGACTTTACATAAAACAGAGTGGGTGAGAGTCTGGACTTTAAATACAACAGAGTGGGTGTGAGTTTGGACTTTAAATAAAACAGAGTGGGTGAGAGTTTGGACTTTAAATAAAACAGAGTGGGTGAGAGTTTGGACTTTAAATAAAACAGAGTGGGTGAGAGTGTGGACTTTATATAAACCGGAGAGTGTGCGAGAGTGTGGTCTGTATTTAAAAGACAGAGTGGGAGAGATTGTGGACTGTATTTAAGACAGCGAGTGGGTGAGATTGTGGACTGTATTTTAAACAGAGTGGGTGAGAGTGTGGACTGTATTTAAAACAGAGAGTGGGAGACATTGTGGACTATATTTAAAAGAGAGAGTGGGAGAGATTGTGGACTATATTTAAAAGAGAGAGTGGGTGAGACTGTGGACTGTATTTAAAAGAGAGAGTGGGTGAGAGTGTGGAGAGTATTTAAAAGAGAGATTGGGTGAGAGTGTGGTCTTAATTTAAAAGAGAGAGTGGGTGAGAGTGTGGACTGTATTTAAAACAGAGAGTGGGTGAGAGTGTGGACTGCATTCAAAACGGAGAGTGGGTGAGAGTGTGGACTGTATTTAAAACAGCGAATGGGTGAGAGTGTGGACTTTAAATAAAACAGAGTGGGTGAGAGTGTGGACTTTAAATAAAAGAGAGTGGGTGAGAGTGTGGACTTTAAATAAAACAGAGTGATTGAGAGTTTAGACTTTAAATAAAACAGAGTGGGGGAGAGTGTGGACTTTAAAAAAAACAGAGTGGGTGAGAGTGTGGACTTTATATAAAACAGAGTGGGTGAGAGTGTGGACTTTAAATAAAACAGAGTGGGTGAGAGTGTGGACTTTAAATAAAACAGAGTGATTGAGAGTTTAGACTTTAAATAAAACAGAGTGGGGGAGAGTGTGGACTTTAAAAAAAACAGAGTGGGTGAGAGTGTGGACTTTAAATAAAACAGAGTGGGTGAGAGTGTGGACTTTAAATAAAACAGAGTGGGTGAGAGTGTGGACTTTATATAAAACAGAGAGTGGGTGAGAGTGTGGACTTTATATAAAACAGAGAGTGGGTGAGAGTGTGGACAGTATTTAAAAGAGAGATTGGGTGAGAGTGTGGTCTGTATTTAGAACAGAGAGTGGGTGAGAGTGTGGACTGCATTTAAAACAGAGAGTGGGTGAGAGTGTGGACTGTATTTAAAACAGCGAATGGGTGAGACTGTGGACTTTAAATAAAACAGAGTGGGTGAGAGTGTGGACTTTAAATAAAACAGAGTGGGTGAGAGTGTGGACTTTAAATAAAACAGAGTGGGTGAGAGTGTGGACTTTAAATAAAACAGAGTGGGTGAGAGTGTGGATTTTAAATAAAACAGAGTGGGTGAGAGTGTGGACTTTAAATAAAACAGAGTGGGTGAGAGTGTGGACTTTAAATAAAACAGAGTGGGTGAGAGTGTGGTCTTTAAATAAAACAGAGTGGGTGAGAGTGTGGACTTGAAATAAAACAGAGTGGGTGAGAGTGTGGACTTTAAATAAAACAGAGTGGGTGAGAGTGTGGACTTTAAATAAAACAGAGTGGGTGAGAGTTTGGACTTTAAATAAAACAGAGTGGGTGAGAGTTTGGACTTTAAATAAAACAGAGTGGGTGAGATTGTGGACTTTATATAAAACAGAGTGGGTGAAAGTGTGGAGTTTAAATAAAACATAGTGGGTGAGAGTGTGGACTTTAGATAAAACGGAGAGTGGGTGAGAATGTGGACTTTACATAAAACAGAGTGGGTGAGAGTCTGGACTTTAAATACAACAGAGTGGGTGTGAGTTTGGACTTTAAATAAAACAGAGTGGGTGAGAGTTTGGACTTTAAATAAAACAGAGTGGGTGAGAGTTTGGACTTTAAATAAAACAGAGTGGGTGAGTGTTTGGACTTTAAATAAAACAGAGTGGGTGAGAGTGTGGACTTTATATAAACCGGAGAGTGTGCGAGAGTGTGGTCTGTATTTAAAAGAGAGAGTGGGAGAGATTGTGGACTGTATTTAAGACAGCGAGTGGGTGAGATTGTGGACTGTATTTTAAACAGAGTGGGTGAGAGTGTGGACTTTAAATAAAAGAGAGTGGGTGAGAGTGTGGACTTTAAATAAAACAGATTGATTTGGAGTTTAGACTTTAAATAAAACAGAGTGGGGGAGAGTGTGAACTTTAAAAAAAACAGAGTGGGTGAGAGTGTGGACTTTAAATAAAACAGAGTGGGTGAGAGTGTGGACTTTAAATAAAACAGAGTGGGTGAGAGTGTGGACTTTAAATAAAACAGAGTGGGTGAGAGTGTGGACTTTAAATAAAACAGAGTGGGTGAGAGTGTGGACTTTAAATAAAACAGAGTGGGTGAGAGTGTGGACTTTAAATAAAACAGAGTGGGTGAGAGTGTGGACTTTAAATAAAACAGAGTGGGTGAGAGTGTGGACTTTAAATAAAACAGAGTGGGTGAGAGTGTGGACTTTAAATAAAACAGAGTGGGTGAGAGTGTGGACTTTAAATAAAACAGAGTGGGTGAGAGTGTGGACTTTAAATAAAACAGAGTGGGTGAGAGTGTGGACTTTAAATAAAGCAGAGTGGGTGAGAGTGTGGACTTTAAATAAAACAGAGTGGGTGAGAGTTTGGACTTTAAATAAAACAGAGTGGGTGAGAGTGTGGACTTTAAATAAAACAGAGTGGGTGAGAGTGTGGACTTTAAATAAAACAGAGTGGGTGAGAGTGTGGACTTTAAATAAAACAGAGTGGGTGAGAGTGTGGACTTTAAATAAAACAGAGTGGGTGAGAGTTTGGACTTTAAATAAAACAGAGTGGGTGAGAGTGTGGACTTTAAATAAAACAGAGTGGGTGAGAGTGTGGACTTTAAATAAAACAGAGTGGGTGAAAGTGTGGAGTTTAAATAAAACAGAGTGGGTGAGAGTGTGGACTTTAGATAAAACAGAGAGTGGGTGAGAGTGTGGACTTTACATAAAACAGAGTGGGTGAGAGTCTGGACTTTAAATACAACAGAGTGGGTGTGAATTTGGACTTTAAATAAAACAGAGTGGGTGAGAGTTTGGACTTTAAATAAAACAGAGTGGGTGAGAGTTTGGACTTTAAATAAAACAAAGTGGGTGAGTGTTTGGACTTTAAATAAAACAGAGTGGGTGAGAGTGTGGACTTTATATAAACCGGAGAGTGTGCGAGAGTGTGGTCTGTATTTAAAAGAGAGAGTGGGAGAGATTGTGGACTGTATTTAAGACAGCGAGTGGGTGAGATTGTGGACTGTATTTTAAACAGAGTGGGTGAGAGTGTGGACTGTATTTAAAACAGAGAGTGGGAGAGATTGTGGACTATATTTAAAAGTGAGAGTGGGAGAGATTGTGGACTATATTTAAAAGAGTGGGTGAGACTGTGGACTGTATTTAAAAAAGAGAGTGGGTGAGAGTGTGGAGAGTATTTAAAAGAGAGATTGGGTGAGAGTGTGGTCTTAATTTAAAAGAGAGAGTGGGTGAGAGTGTGGACTGTATTTAAAACAGAGAGTGGGTGAGAGTGTGGACTTTAAATAAAACAGAGTGGGTGAGAGTGTGGACTTTAAATAAAACAGAGTGGGTGAGAGTGTGGACTTTAAATAAAACAGAGTGGGTGAGAGTGTGGACTTTAAATGAAACAGAGTGGGTGAGAGTGTGGACTTTAAATAAAACAGAGTGGGTGAGAGTGTGGACTTTAAATAAAACAGAGTGGGTGAGAGTGTGGACTTTAAATAAAACAGAGTGGGTGAGAGTGTCGACTTTAAATAAAAGAGAGTGGGTGAGAGTGTGGACTTTAAATAAAACAGAGTGATTGAGAGTTTAGACTTTAAATAAAACAGAGTGGGGGAGAGTGTGGACTTTAAAAAAAACAGAGTGGGTGAGAGTGTGGACTTTAAATAAAACAGAGTGGGTGAGAGTGTGGACTTTAAATAAAACAGAGTGGGTGAGAGTGTGGACTTTAAATAAAACAGAGTGATTGAGAGTTTAGACTTTAAATAAAACAGAGTGGGGGAGAGTGTGGACTTTAAAAAAAACAGAGTGGGTGAGAGTGTGGACTTTAAATAAAACAGAGTGGGTGAGAGTGTGGACTTTAAATAAAACAGAGTGGGTGAGAGTGTGGACTTTATATAAAACAGAGAGTGGGTGAGAGTGTGGACTTTATATAAAACAGAGAGTGGGTGAGAGTGTGGACAGTATTTAAAAGAGAGATTGGGTGAGAGTGTGGTCTGTATTTAGAACAGAGAGTGGGTGAGAGTGTGGACTGCATTTAAAACAGAGAGTGGGTGAGAGTGTGGACTGTATTTAAAACAGCGAATGGGTGAGACTGTGGACTTTAAATAAAACAGAGTGGGTGAGAGTGTGGACTTTAAATAAAACAGAGTGGGTGAGAGTGTGGACTTTAAATAAAACAGAGTGGGTGAGAGTGTGGACTTTAAATAAAACAGAGTGGGTGAGAGTGTGGATTTTAAATAAAACAGAGTGGGTGAGAGTGTGGACTTTAAATAAAACAGAGTGGGTGAGAGTGTGGACTTTAAATAAAACAGAGTGGGTGAGAGTGTGGACTTTAAATAAAACAGAGTGGGTGAGAGTGTGGACTTGAAATAAAACAGAGTGGGTGAGAGTGTGGACTTTAAATAAAACAGAGTGGGTGAGAGTGTGGACTTTAAATAAAACAGAGTGGGTGAGAGTTTGGACTTTAAATAAAACAGAGTGGGTGAGAGTTTGGACTTTAAATAAAACAGAGTGGGTGAGATTGTGGACTTTATATAAAACAGAGAGGGTGAGAGTGTGGACTTTAAATAAAACAGAGTGGGTGAGAGTGTGGACTTTAAATAAAACAGAGTGGGTGAGAGTGTGGACTTTAAATAAAACAGAGTGGGTGATAGTGTGGAGTTTAAATAAAACAGAGTGGGTGAGAGTGTGGACTTTAGATAAAACGGAGAGTGGGTGAGAATGTGGACTTTACATAAAACAGAGTGGGTGAGAGTCTGGACTTTAAATACAACAGAGTGGGTGTGAGTTTGGACTTTAAATAAAACAGAGTGGGTGAGAGTTTGGACTTTAAATAAAACAGAGTGGGTGAGAGTTTGGACTTTAAATAAAACAGAGTGGGTGAGTGTTTGGACTTTAAATAAAACAGAGTGGGTGAGAGTGTGGACTTTATATAAACCGGAGAGTGTGCGAGAGTGTGGTCTGTATTTAAAAGAGAGAGTGGGAGAGATTGTGGACTGTATTTAAGACAGCGAGTGGGTGAGATTGTGGACTGTATTTTAAACAGAGTGGGTGAGAGTGTGGACTTTAAATAAAAGAGAGTGGGTGAGAGTGTGGACTTTAAATAAAACAGATTGATTTGGAGTTTAGACTTTAAATAAAACAGAGTGGGGGAGAGTGTGGACTTTAAAAAAAACAGAGTGGGTGAGAGTGTGGACTTTAAATAAAACAGAGTGGGTGAGAGTGTGGACTTTAAATAAAACAGAGTGGGTGAGAGTGTGGACTTTAAATAAAACAGAGTGGGTGAGAGTGTGGACTTTAAATAAAACAGAGTGGGTGAGAGTGTGGACTTTAAATAAAACAGAGTGGGTGAGAGTGTGGACTTTAAATAAAACAGAGTGGGTGAGAGTGTGGACTTTAAATAAAACAGAGTGGGTGAGAGTGTGGACTTTAAATAAAACAGAGTGGGTGAGAGTGTGGACTTTAAATAAAACAGAGTGGGTGAGAGTGTGGACTTTAAATAAAACAGAGTGGGTGAGAGTGTGGACTTTAAATAAAGCAGAGTGGGTGAGAGTGTGGACTTTAAATAAAACAGAGTGGGTGAGAGTTTGGACTTTAAATAAAACAGAGTGGGTGAGAGTGTGGACTTTAAATAAAACAGAGTGGGTGAGAGTGTGGACTTTAAATAAAACAGAGTGGGTGAGAGTGTGGACTTTAAATAAAACAGAGTGGGTGAGAGTGTGGACTTTAAATAAAACAGAGTGGGTGAGAGTTTGGACTTTAAATAAAACAGAGTGGGTGAGAGTGTGGACTTTAAATAAAACAGAGTGGGTGAGAGTGTGGACTTTAAATAAAACAGAGTGGGTGAAAGTGTGGAGTTTAAATAAAACAGAGTGGGTGAGAGTGTGGACTTTAGATAAAACAGAGAGTGGGTGAGAGTGTGGACTTTACATAAAACAGAGTGGGTGAGAGTCTGGACTTTAAATACAACAGAGTGGGTGTGAATTTGGACTTTAAATAAAACAGAGTGGGTGAGAGTTTGGACTTTAAATAAAACAGAGTGGGTGAGAGTTTGGACTTTAAATAAAACAAAGTGGGTGAGTGTTTGGACTTTAAATAAAACAGAGTGGGTGAGAGTGTGGACTTTATATAAACCGGAGAGTGTGCGAGAGTGTGGTCTGTATTTAAAAGAGAGAGTGGGAGAGATTGTGGACTGTATTTAAGACAGCGAGTGGGTGAGATTGTGGACTGTATTTTAAACAGAGTGGGTGAGAGTGTGGACTTTAAATAAAACAGAGTGGGTGAGAGTGTCGACTTTAAATAAAAGAGAGTGGGTGAGAGTGTGGACTTTAAATAAAACAGAATGATTGAGAGTTTAGACTTTAAATAAAACAGAGTGGGGGAGAGTGTGGACTTTAAAAAAAACAGAGTGGGTGAGAGTGTGGACTTTAAATAAAACAGAGTGGGTGAGAGTGTGGACTTTAAATAAAACAGAGTGGGTGAGAGTGTGGACTTTAAATAAAACAGAGTGGGTGAGAGTGTGCACTTTATATAAAGCAGAGAGTGGGTGAGAGTGTGGACTTTACATAAAACAGAGAGTGGGTGAGAGTGTGGACAGTATTTCAAAGAGAGATTGGGTGAGAGTGTGGTCTGTATTTAGAACAGAGAGTGGGTGAGAGTGTGGACTGCATTTAAAACGGAGAGTGGGAGAGAGTGTGGACTGTATTTAAAACAGCGAATGGGTGAGACTGTGGACTTTAAATAAAACAGAGTGGGTGAGAGTGTGGACTTTAAATAAAACAGAGTGGGTGAGAGTGTGGACTTTAAATAAAACAGAGTGGGTGAGAGTGTGGACTTTAAATAAAACAGAGTGGGTGAGAGTGTGGACTTTAAATAAAACAGAGTGGGTGAGAGTGTGGACTTTAAATAAAACAGAGTGGGTGAGAGTGTGGACTTTAAATAAAACAGAGTGTGGGTGAGAGTGTGGACTTTAAATAAAACAGAGTGGGTGAGAGTGTGGACTTTAAATAAAACAGAGTGGGTGAGAGTGTGGACTTTAAATAAAACAGAGTGGGTGAGAGTGTGGACTTGAAATAAAACAGAGTGGGTGAGAGTGTGGACTTTAAATAAAACAGAGTGGGTGAGAGTGTGGACTTTAAATAAAACAGAGTGGGTGAGAGTTTGGACTTTAAATAAAACAGAGTGGGTGAGAGTTTGGACTTTAAATAAAACAGAGTGGGTGAGATTGTGGACTTTATATAAAACAGAGAGGGTGAGAGTGTGGACTTTAAATAAAACAGAGTGGGTGAGAGTGTGGACTTTAAATAAAACAGAGTGGGTGAGAGTGTGGACTTTAAATAAAACAGAGTGGGTGAAAGTGTGGAGTTTAAATAAAACAGAGTGGGTGAGAGTGTGGACTTTAGATAAAACAGAGAGTGGGTGAGAGTGTGGACTTTACATAAAACAGAGTGGGTGAGAGTCTGGACTTTAAATACAACAGAGTGGGTGTGAGTTTGGACTTTAAATAAAACAGAGTGGGTGAGAGTTTGGACTTTAAATAAAACAGAGTGGGTGAGAGTTTGGACTTTAAATAAAACAGAGTGGGTGAGTGTTTGGACTTTAAATAAAACAGAGTGGGTGAGAGTGTGGACTTTATATAAACCGGAGAGTGTGCGAGAGTGTGGTCTGTATTTAAAAGAGAGAGTGGGAGAGATTGTGGACTGTATTTAAGACAGCGAGTGGGTGAGATTGTGGACTGTATTTTAAACAGAGTGGGTGAGAGTGTGGACTGTATTTAAAACAGAGAGTGGGAGACATTGTGGACTATATTTAAAAGAGAGAGTGGGAGAGATTGTGGACTATATTTAAAAGAGAGAGTGGGTGAGACTGTGGACTGTATTTATAAGAGAGAGTGGGTGAGAGTGTGGAGAGTATTTAAAAGAGAGATTGGGTGAGAGTGTGGTCTTAATTTAAAAGAGAGAGTGGGTGAGAGTGTGGACTGTATTTAAAACAGAGAGTGGGTGAGAGTGTGGACTGCATTCAAAACGGAGAGTGGGTGAGAGTGTGGACTGTATTTAAAACAGCGAATGGGTGAGAGTGTGGACTTTAAATAAAACAGAGTGGGTGAGAGTGTGGACTTTAAATAAAAGAGAGTGGGTGAGAGTGTGGACTTTAAATAAAACAGAGTGATTGAGAGTTTAGACTTTAAATAAAACAGAGTGGGGGAGAGTGTGGACTTTAAAAAAAACAGAGTGGGTGAGAGTGTGGACTTTAAATAAAACAGAGTGGGTGAGAGTGTGGACTTTAAATAAAACAGAGTGGGTGAGAGTGTGGACTTTAAATAAAACAGAGTGATTGAGAGTTTAGACTTTAAATAAAACAGAGTGGGGGAGAGTGTGGACTTTAAAAAAAACAGAGTGGGTGAGAGTGTGGACTTTAAATAAAACAGAGTGGGTGAGAGTGTGGACTTTAAATAAAACAGAGTGGGTGAGAGTGTGGACTTTATATAAAACAGAGAGTGGGTGAGAGTGTGGACTTTATATAAAACAGAGAGTGGGTGAGAGTGTGGACAGTATTTAAAAGAGAGATTGGGTGAGAGTGTGGTCTGTATTTAGAACAGAGAGTGGGTGAGAGTGTGGACTGCATTTAAAACAGAGAGTGGGTGAGAGTGTGGACTGTATTTAAAACAGCGAATGGGTGAGACTGTGGACTTTAAATAAAACAGAGTGGGTGAGAGTGTGGACTTTAAATAAAACAGAGTGGGTGAGAGTGTGGACTTTAAATAAAACAGAGTGGGTGAGAGTGTGGACTTTAAATAAAACAGAGTGGGTGAGAGTGTGGATTTTAAATAAAACAGAGTGGGTGAGAGTGTGGACTTTAAATAAAACAGAGTGGGTGAGAGTGTGGACTTTAAATAAAACAGAGTGGGTGAGAGTGTGGACTTTAAATAAAACAGAGTGGGTGAGAGTGTGGACTTTAAATAAACAGAGTGGGTGAGAGTGTGGACTTTAAATAAAACAGAGTGGGTGAGAGTGTGGACTTTAAATAAAACAGAGTGGGTGAGAGTTTGGACTTTAAATAAAACAGAGTGGGTGAGAGTTTGGACTTTAAATAAAACAGAGTGGGTGAGATTGTGGACTTTATATAAAACAGAGAGGGTGAGAGTGTGGACTTTAAATAAAACAGAGTGGGTGAGAGTGTGGACTTTAAATAAAACAGAGTGGGTGAGAGTGTGGACTTTAAATAAAACAGAGTGGGTGAAAGTGTGGAGTTTAAATAAAACAGAGTGGGTGAGAGTGTGGACTTTAGATAAAACGGAGAGTGGGTGAGAATGTGGACTTTACATAAAACAGAGTGGGTGAGAGTCTGGACTTTAAATACAACAGAGTGGGTGTGAGTTTGGACTTTAAATAAAACAGAGTGGGTGAGAGTTTGGACTTTAAATAAAACAGAGTGGGTGAGAGTTTGGACTTTAAATAAAACAGAGTGGGTGAGTGTTTGGACTTTAAATAAAACAGAGTGGGTGAGAGTGTGGACTTTATATAAACCGGAGAGTGTGCGAGAGTGTGGTCTGTATTTAAAAGAGAGAGTGGGAGAGATTGTGGACTGTATTTAAGACAGCGAGTGGGTGAGATTGTGGACTGTATTTTAAACAGAGTGGGTGAGAGTGTGGACTTTAAATAAAAGAGAGTGGGTGAGAGTGTGGACTTTAAATAAAACAGAGTGATTTGGAGTTTAGACTTTAAATAAAACAGAGTGGGGGAGAGTGTGGACTTTAAAAAAAACAGAGTGGGTGAGAGTGTGGACTTTAAATAAAACAGAGTGGGTGAGAGTGTGGACTTTAAATAAAACAGAGTGGGTGAGAGTGTGGACTTTAAATAAAACAGGGTGGGTGAGAGTTTGGACTTTAAATAAAACAGAGTGGGTGAGAGTGTGGACTTTAAGTAAAACAGAGAGTGGGTGAGAGTGTGGACTTTAAATAAAACAGAGTGGGTGAGAGTGTGGACTTTAAATAAAACAGAATGGGTGAGAGTGTGGACTTTAAATAAAACAGAGTGGGTGAGAGTGTGGACTTTAAATAAAACAGAGTGGGTGAGAGTGTGGACTTTAAATAAAACAGAGTGGGTGAGAGTGTGGACTTTAAATAAAACAGAGTGGGTGAGAGTGTGGACTTTAAATAAAACAGAGTGGGTGAGAGTGTGGACTTTATATAAACCGGAGAGTGTGTGAGAGTGTGGACTGTATTTAAGACAGCGAGTGGGAGAGATTGTGGACTGTATTTAAGACAGCGAGTGGGTGAGATTGTGGACTGTATTTTAAACAGAGTGGCTGAGAGTGTGGACTGTATTTAAAACAGAGATTGGGTGAGAGTGTGGACTGTATTTAAAAGAGAGAGTGGGACAGATTGTGGACTATATTTAAAAGAGAGAGTGGGAGAGATTGTGGACTATATTTAAAAGAGAGAGTGGGTGAGACTGTGGACTGTATTTAAAAGAGAGAGTGGGTGAGAGTGTGGACAGTATTTAAAAGAGAGATTGGGTGAGAGTGTGGTCTTAATTTAAAAGAGAGAGTGGGTGAGAGTGTGGACTGTATTTAAAACAGAGAGTGGGTGAGAGTGTGGACTGCATATAAAACAGAGAGTGGGTGAGAGTGTGGACTGTATTTAAAACAGCGAATGGGTGAGAGTGTGGACTTTAAATAAAACAGAGTGGGTGAGAGTGTGGACTTTAAATAAAACATAGTGGGTGAGAGTGTGGACTTTAAATAAAACAGAGTGGGTGAGAGTGTGGACTTTAAATAAAACAGAGTGGGTGAGAGTGTGGACTTTAAATAAAACATAGTGGGTGAGAGTGTGGACTTTAAATAAAACAGAGTGGGTGAGAGTGTGGACTTTAAATGAAACTGAGTGGGTGAGAGTGTGGACTTTAAATGAAACAGAGTGGGTGAGAGTGTGGACTTTAAATGAAACAGAGTGGGTGAGAGTGTGGACTTTAAATAAAACAGAGTGGGTGAGAGTGTGGACTTTAAATAAAACAGAGTGGGTGAGAGTGTGGACTTTATATAAAACAGAGAGTGGGTGAGAGTGTGGACTTTAAATAAAACAGAGAGTGGGTGAGAGTGTGGACTTTATATAAAACAGAGAGTGGGTGAGAGTGTGGACTTTATATAAAACAGAGAGTGGGTGAGAGTGTGGACTTTATATAAAACAGAGAGTGGGTGAGAGTGTGGACTTTATATAAAACAGAGAGTGGGTGAGAGTGTGGACTTTATATAAAACAGAGATTGGGTGAGAGTGTGGACTTTATATAAAACAGAGAGTGGGTGAGAGTGTGGACTTTATATAAAGCAGAGAGTGGGTGAGAGTGTGGACTTTATATAAAACAGAGAGTGGGTGAGAGTGTGGACTTTATATAAAACAGAGAGTGGGTGAGAGTGTGGACTTTATATAAAACAGAGAGTGGGTGAGAGTGTGGACTTTATATAAAACAGAGAGTGGGTGAGAGTGTGGACTTTATATAAAACAGAGAGTGGGTGAGAGTGTGGACTTTATATAAAACAGAGAGTGGGTGAGAGTGTGGACTTTATATAAAACAGAGAGTGGGTGAGAGTGTGGACTTTATATAAAACAGAGAGTGGGTGAGAGTGTGGACTTTATATAAAACAGAGATTGGGTGAGAGTGTGGACTTTATATAAAACAGAGAGTGGGTGAGAGTGTGGACTTTATATAAAACAGAGAGTGGGTGAGAGTGTGGACTTTATATAAAACAGAGAGTGGGTGAGAGTGTGGACTTTATATAAAACAGAGAGTGGGTGAGAGTGTGGACTTTATATAAAACAGAGAGTGGGTGAGAGTGTGGACTTTATATAAAACAGAGAGTGGGTGAGAGTGTGGACTTTATATAAAACAGAGAGTGGGTGAGAGTGTGGACTTTATATAAAACAGAGAGTGGGTGAGAGTGTGGACAGTATTTAAAAGAGAGATTGGGTGAGAGTGTGGTCTTAATTTAAAAGAGAGAGTGGGTGAGAGTGTGGACTGTATTTAAAACAGAGAGTGGGTGAGAGTGTGGACTGCATATAAAACAGAGAGTGGGTGAGAGTGTGGACTGTATTTAAAACAGCGAATGGGTGAGAGTATGGACTTTAAATAAAACAGAGTGGGTGAGTGTGTGGACTTTAAATAAAACAGAGTGGGTGAGAGTGTGGACTTTAAATAAAACAGAGTGGGTGAGAGTGTGGACTTTAAATAAAACAGAGTGGGTGAGAGTGTGGACTTTAAATAAAACAGAGTGGGTGAGAGTGTGGACTTTAAATAAAACAGAGTGGGTGAGAGTGTGGACTTTAAATGAAACAGAGTGGGTGAGAGTGTGGACTTTAAATAAAACAGAGTGGGTGAGAGTGTGGACTTTAAATAAAACAGAGTGTGTGAGAGTGTGGACTTTATATAAAACAGAGAGTGGGTGAGAGTGTGGACTTTATATAAAACAGAGAGTGGGTGAGAGTGTGGACTTTATATAAAACAGAGAGTGGGTGAGAGTGTGGACTTTATATAAAACAGAGAGTGGGTGAGAGTGTGGACTTTATATAAAACAGAGAGTGGGTGAGAGTGTGGACTTTATATAAAACAGAGAGTGGGTGAGAGTGTGGACTTTATATAAAACAGAGATTGGGTGAGAGTGTGGACTTTATATAAAACAGAGATTGGGTGAGAGTGTGGACTTTATATAAAACAGAGAGTGGGTGAGAGTGTGGCCTTTATATAAAACAGAGAGTGGGTGAGAGTGTGGACTTTATATAAAACAGAGAGTGGGTGAGAGTGTGGACTTAATATAAAACAGAGAGTGGGTGAGAGTCTGGACTTTATATAAAACAGAGAGTGGGTGAGAGTGTGGACTTTAGATAAAACAGAATGGGTGAGAGTGTGGACTTTAAATAAAACAGAGTGGGTGAGAGTTTGGACTTTAAATAAAACAGAGTGGGTGAGAGTTTGGACTTTAAATAAAACAGAGTGGGTGAGTGTTTGGACTTTAAATAAAACAGAGTGGGTGAGAGTGTGGACTTTATATAAACCGGAGAGTGTGTGAGAGTGTGGACTGTATTTAAGACAGCGAGTGGGAGAGATTGTGGACTGTATTTAAGACAGCGAGTGGGTGAGATTGTGGACTGTATTTTAAACAGAGAGTGGGAGAGATTGTGGACTATATTTAAAAGAGAGAGTGGGAGAGATTGTGGACTTTATTTAAAAGAGAGAGTGGGTGAGACTGTGGACTGTGTTTAAAAGAGAGAGTGGGTGAGAGTGTGGACAGTATTTAAAAGAGAGATTGGGTGAGAGTGTGGTCTTAATTTAAAAGAGAGAGTGGGTGAGAGTGTGGACTGTATTTAAAACAGAGAGTGGGTGAGAGTGTGGTCTGCATTTAAAACAGAGAGTGGGTGAGAGTGTGGACTGTATTTAAAACAGCGAATGGGTGAGAGTGTGGACTTTAAATAAAACAGCGAATGGGTGAGAGTGTGGACTTTAAATAAAACAGAGTGGGTGAGAGTGTGGACTTTAAATAAAACAGAGTGGGTGAGAGTGTGGACTTTAAATAAAACAGAGTGGGTGAGAGTGTGGACTTTAAATAAAACAGAGTGGGTGAGAGTGTGGACTTTAAATAAAACAGAGTGGGTGAGAGTGTGGACTTTAAATAAAACAGAGTGGGTGAGAGTGTGGACTTTAAATAAAACAGAGTGGGTGAGAGTTTGGACTTTAAATAAAACAGAGTGGGTGAGTGTTTGGACTTTAAATAAAACAGAGTGGGTGAGTGTGTGGACTTTATATAAACCGGAGAGTGTGTGAGAGTGTGGTCTGTATTTAAAAGAGAGAGTGGGAGAGATTGTGGACTGTATTTAAGACAGCGAGTGGGTGAGATTGTGGACTGTATTTTAAACAGAGTGGGTGAGAGTGTGGACTGTATTTAAAACAGAGAGTGGGAGAGATTGTGGACTATATTTAAAAGAGAGAGTGGGAGAGATTGTGGACTATATTTAAAAGAGAGAGTGGGTGAGACTGTGGACTGTATTTAAAAGAGAGAGTGGGTGAGAGTGTGGACAGTATTTAAAAGAGAGATTGGGTGAGAGTGTGGTCTTAATTTAAAAGAGAGAGTGGGTGAGAGTGTGGACTGTATTTAAAACAGAGAGTGGGTGAGAGTGTGGACTGCATTTAAAACAGAGAGTGGGTGAGAGTGTGGACTGTATTTAAAACAGCGAATGGTGAGAGTGTGGTCTTTAAATAAAACAGAGTGTGTGAGAGTGTGGACTTTAAATAAAACAGAGTGGGTGAGAGTGTGGACTTTAAATAAAACAGAGTGGGTGAGAGTGTGGACTTTAAATAAAACAGAGTGGGTGAAAGTGTGGAGTTTAAATAAAACAGAGTGGGTGAGAGTGTGGACTTTAAATAAAACAGAGTGGGTGAGAGTGTGGACTTTAAATAAAACAGAGTGGGTGAGAGTGTGGACTTTAAATAAAACAGAGTGGGTGAGAGTGTGGACTTTAAATAAAACAGAGTGGGTGAGAGTGTGGACTTTAAATAAAACAGAGTGGGTGAGAGTGTGGACTTTAAATAAAACAGAGAGTGGGTGAGAGTGTGTACTTTATATAAAACAGAGAGTGGGTGAGAGTGTGGACTTTATATAAAACAGAGAGTGGGTGAGAGTGTGGACTTTATATAAAACAGAGAGTGGGTGAGAGTGTGGACTTTATATAAAATAGAGAGTGGGTGAGAGTGTGGACTTTAGATAAAACAGAGTGGGTGAGAGTGTGGACATTAAATAAAACAGTGTGGGTGAGAGTTTGGACTTTAAATAAAACAGAGTGGGTGAGAGTTTGGACTTTAAATAAAACAGAGTGGGTGAGTGTTTGGACTTTAAATAAAACAGAGTGGGTGAGAGTGTGGACTTTATATAAACCGGAGAGTGTGTGAGAGTGTGGACTGTATTTAAGACAGCGAGTGGGAGAGATTGTGGACTGTATTTAAGACAGCGAGTGGGTGAGATTGTGGACTGTATTTTAAACAGAGTGGCTGAGAGTGTGGACTGTATTTAAAACAGAGAGTGGGTGAGAGTGTGGACTGTATTTAAAACAGAGAGTGGGAGAGATTGTGGACTATATTTAAAAGAGAGAGTGGGAGAGATTGTCTACTATATTTAAAAGAGAGAGTGGGTGAGACTGTGGACTGTATTTAAAAGAGAGAGTGGGTGAGAGTGTGGACAGTATTTAAAAGAGAGATTGGGTGAGAGTGTGGTCTTAATTTAAAAGAGAGAGTGGGTGAGAGTGTGGACTGTATTTAAAACAGAGAGTGGGTGAGAGTGTGGACTGCATTTAAAACAGAGAGTGGGTGAGAGTGTGGACTGTATTTAAAACAGCGAATGGGTGAGAGTGTGGACTTTAAATAAAACAGAGTGGGTGAGAGTGTGGACTTTAAATAAAACAGAGTGGGTGAGAGTGTGGACTTTAAATAAAACAGAGTGGGTGAGAGTGTGGACTTTAAATAAAACAGAGTGGGTGAGAGTGTGGACTTTAAATAAAACAGAGAGTGGGTGAGAGTGTGGACTTTATATAAAACAGAGAGTGGGTGAGAGTGTGGACTTTATATAAAACAGAGTGGGTGAGAGTGTGGACTTTATATAAAACAGAGAGTGGGTGAGAGTGTGGACTTTATATAAAACAGAGAGTGGGTGAGAGTGTGGACTTTATATAAAACAGAGATTGGGTGAGAGTGTGGACTTTATATAAAACAGAGAGTGGGTGAGAGTGTGGACTTTATATAAAACAGAGAGTGGGTGAGAGTGTGGACTTTATATAAAACAGAGAGTGGGTGAGAGTGTGGACTTTATATAAAACAGAGAGTGGGTGAGAGTGTGGACTTTATATAAAACAGAGAGTGGGTGAGAGTGTGGACTTTATATAAAACAGAGAGTGGGTGAGAGTGTGGACTTTATATAAAACAGAGAGTGGGTGAGAGTGTGGACTTTATATAAAACAGAGAGTGGGTGAGAGTGTGGACTTTATATAAAACAGAGAGTGGGTGAGAGTGTGGACTTTATATAAAACAGAGAGTGGGTGAGAGTGTGGACTTTATATAAAACAGAGAGTGGGTGAGAGTGTGGACTTTATATAAAACAGAGAGTGGGTGAGAGTGTGGACTTTATATAAAACAGAGAGTGGGTGAGAGTGTGGACTTTATATAAAACAGAGAGTGGGTGAGAGTGTGGACTTTATATAAAACAGAGAGTGGGTGAGAGTGTGGACTTTATATAAAACAGAGAGTGGGTGAGAGTGTGGACTTTAAATAAAACAGAGAGTGGGTGAGAGTGTGGACTTTATATAAAACAGAGAGTGGGTGAGAGTGTGGACTTTATATAAAACAGAGAGTGGGTGAGAGTGTGGACAGTATTTAAAAGAGAGATTGGGTGAGAGTGTGGTCTTAATTTAAAAGAGAGAGTGGGTGAGAGTGTGGACTGTATTTAAAACAGAGAGTGGGTGAGAGTGTGGACTGCATATAAAACAGAGAGTGGGTGAGAGTGTGGACTGTATTTAAAACAGCGAATGGGTGAGAGTGTGGACTTTAAATAAAACAGAGTGGGTGAGTGTGTGGACTTTAAATAAAACAGAGTTGGTGAGAGTGTGGACTTTAAATAAAACAGAGTGGGTGAGAGTGTGGACTTTAAATAAAACAGAGTGGGTGAGAGTGTGGACTTTAAATAAAACAGAGTGGGTGAGAGTGTGGACTTTAAATAAAACAGAGTGGGTGAGAGTGTGGACTTTAAATAAACAGAGTGGGTGAGAGTGTGGACTTTAAATAAAACAGAGTGGGTGAGAGTGTGGACTTTAAATAAAACAGAGTGGGTGAGAGTGTGGACTTTATATAAAACAGAGAGTGGGTGAGAGTGTGGACTTTATATAAAACAGAGAGTGGGTGAGAGTGTGGACTTTATATAAAACAGAGAGTGGGTGAGAGTGTGGACTTTATATAAAACAGAGAGTGGGTGAGAGTGTGGACTTTATATAAAACAGAGATTGGGTGAGAGTGTGGACTTTATATAAAACAGAGAGTGGGTGAGAGTGTGGACTTTATATAAAACAGAGAGTGGGTGAGAGTGTGGACTTTATATAAAACAGAGAGTGGGTGAGAGTGTGGACTTTATATAAAACAGAGAGTGGGTGAGAGTGTGGACTTTATATAAAACAGAGAGTGGGTGAGAGTGTGGACTTTATATAAAAGAGAGTGGGTGAGAGTGTGGACTTTATATAAAACAGAGAGTGGGTGAGAGTGTGGACTTAATATAAAACAGAGAGTGGGTGAGAGTGTGGACTTTATATAAAACAGAGAGTGGGTGAGAGTGTGGACTTTAGATAAAACAGAGTGGGTGAGAGTGTGGACTTTAAATAAAACAGAGTGGGTGAGAGTTTGGACTTTAAATAAAACAGAGTGGGTGAGTGTTTGGACTTTAAATAAAACAGAGTGGGTGAGAGTGTGGACTTTATATAAACCGGAGAGTGTGTGAGAGTGTGGACTGTATTTAAGACAGCGAGTGGGAGAGATTGTGGACTGTATTTAAGACAGCGAGTGGGTGAGATTGTGGACTGTATTTTAAACAGAGTGGGTGAGAGTGTGGACTGTATTTAAAACAGAGAGTGGGTGAGAGTTTGGACTGTATTTTAAACAGAGAGTGGGAGAGATTGTGGAATATATTTAAAAGAGAGAGTGGGAGAGATTGTGGACTATATTTAAAAGAGAGAGTGGGTGAGACTGTGGACTGTGTTTAAAAGAGAGAGTGGGTGAGAGTGTGGACAGTATTTAAAAGAGAGATTGGGTGAGAGTGTGGTCTTAATTTAAAAGAGAGAGTGGGTGAGAGTGTGGACTGTATTTAAAACAGAGAGTGGGTGAGAGTGTGGTCTGCATTTAAAACAGAGAGTGGGTGAGAGTGTGGACTGTATTTAAAACAGCGAATGGGTGAGAGTGTGGACTTTAAATAAAACAGCGAATGGGTGAGAGTGTGGACTTTAAATAAAACAGAGTGGGTGAGAGTGTGGACTTTAAATAAAAGAGAGTGGGTGAGAGTGTGGACTTTAAATAAAACAGAGTGGGTGAGAGTGTGGACTTTAAATAAAACAGAGTGGGTGAGAGTGTGGACTTTAAATAAAACAGAGTGGGTGAGAGTGTGGACTTTAAATAAAACAGAGTGGGTGAGAGTGTGGACTTTAAATAAAACAGAGTGGGTGAGAGTTTGGACTTTAAATAAACAGAGTGGGTGAGTGTTTGGACTTTAAATAAAACAGAGTGGGTGAGTGTGTGGACTTTATATAAACCGGAGAGTGTGTGAGAGTGTGGTCTGTATTTAAAAGAGAGAGTGGGAGAGATTGTGGACTGTATTTAAGACAGCGAGTGGGTGAGATTGTGGACTGTATTTTAAACAGAGTGGGTGAGAGTGTGGACTGTATTTAAAACAGAGAGTGGGAGAGATTGTGGACTATATTTAAAAGAGAGAGTGGGAGAGATTGTGGACTATATTTAAAAGAGAGAGTGGGTGAGACTGTGGACTGTATTTAAAAGAGAGAGTGGGTGAGAGTGTGGACAGTATTTAAAAGAGAGATTGGGTGAGAGTGTGGTCTTAATTTAAAAGAGAGAGTGGGTGAGAGTGTGGACTGTATTTAAAACAGAGAGTGGGTGAGAGTGTGGACTGCATTTAAAACAGAGAGTGGGTGAGAGTGTGGACTGTATTTAAAACAGCGAATGGTGAGAGTGTGGTCTTTAAATAAAACAGAGTGTGTGAGAGTGTGGACTTTAAATAAAACAGAGTGGGTGAGAGTGTGGACTTTAAATAAAACAGAGTGGGTGAGAGTGTGGACTTTAAATAAAACAGAGTGGGTGAAAGTGTGGAGTTTAAATAAAACAGAGTGGGTGAGAGTGTGGACTTTAAATAAAACAGAGTGGGTGAGAGTGTGGACTTTAAATAAAACAGAGTGGGTGAGAGTGTGGACTTTAAATAAAACAGAGTGGGTGAGAGTGTGGACTTTAAATAAAACAGAGTGGGTGAGAGTGTGGACTTTAAATAAAACAGAGTGGGTGAGAGTGTGGACTTTAAATAAAACAGAGAGTGGGTGAGAGTGTGTACTTTATATAAAACAGAGAGTGGGTGAGAGTGTGGACTTTATATAAAACAGAGAGTGGGTGAGAGTGTGGACTTTATATAAAACAGAGAGTGGGTGAGAGTGTGGACTTTATATAAAATAGAGAGTGGGTGAGAGTGTGGACTTTAGATAAAACAGAGTGGGTGAGAGTGTGGACATTAAATAAAACAGAGTGGGTGAGAGTTTGGACTTTAAATAAAACAGAGTGGGTGAGAGTTTGGACTTTAAATAAAACAGAGTGGGTGAGTGTTTGGACTTTAAATAAAACAGAGTGGGTGAGAGTGTGGACTTTATATAAACCGGAGAGTGTGTGAGAGTGTGGACTGTATTTAAGACAGCGAGTGGGAGAGATTGTGGACTGTATTTAAGACAGCGAGTGGGTGAGATTGTGGACTGTATTTTAAACAGAGTGGCTGAGAGTGTGGACTGTATTTAAAACAGAGAGTGGGTGAGAGTGTGGACTGTATTTAAAACAGAGAGTGGGAGAGATTGTGGACTATATTTAAAAGAGAGAGTGGGAGAGATTGTCTACTATATTTAAAAGAGAGAGTGGGTGAGACTGTGGACTGTATTTAAAAGAGAGAGTGTGTGAGAGTGTGGACAGTATTTAAAAGAGAGATTGGGTGAGAGTGTGGTCTTAATTTAAAAGAGAGAGTGGGTGAGAGTGTGGACTGTATTTAAAACAGAGAGTGGGTGAGAGTGTGGACTGCATTTAAAACAGAGAGTGGGTGAGAGTGTGGACTGTATTTAAAACAGCGAATGGGTGAGAGTGTGGACTTTAAATAAAACAGAGTGGGTGAGAGTGTGGACTTTAAATAAAACATAGTGGGTGAGAGTGTGGACTTTAAATAAAACAGAGTGGGTGAGAGTGTGGACTTTAAATAAAACAGAGTGGGTGAGAGTGTGGACTTTAAATAAAACAGAGTGGGTGAGAGTGTGGACTTTAAATAAAACATAGTGGGTGAGAGTGTGGACTTTAAATAAAACAGAGTGGGTGAGAGTGTGGACTTTAAATGAAACTGAGTGGGTGAGAGTGTGGACTTTAAATGAAACAGAGTGGGTGAGAGTGTGGACTTTAAATGAAACAGAGTGGGTGAGAGTGTGGACTTTAAATAAAACAGAGTGGGTGAGAGTGTGGACTTTAAATAAAACAGAGTGGGTGAGAGTGTGGACTTTATATAAAACAGAGAGTGGGTGAGAGTGTGGACTTTAAATAAAACAGAGAGTGGGTGAGAGTGTGGACTTTATATAAAACAGAGAGTGGGTGAGAGTGTGGACTTTATATAAAACAGAGAGTGGGTGAGAGTGTGGACTTTATATAAAACAGAGAGTGGGTGAGAGTGTGGACTTTATATAAAACAGAGAGTGGGTGAGAGTGTGGAGTTTATATAAAACAGAGAGTGGGTGAGAGTGTGGACTTTATATAAAACAGAGAGTGGGTGAGAGTGTGGACTTTATATAAAACAGAGAGTGGGTGAGAGTGTGGACTTTATATAAAACAGAGAGTGGGTGAGAGTGCGGACTTTATATAAAACAGAGAGTGGGTGAGAGTGTGGACTTTATATAAAACAGAGAGTGGGTGAGAGTGTGGACTTTATATAAAACAGAGAGTGGGTGAGAGTGTGGACTTTATATAAAACAGAGAGTGGGTGAGAGTGTGGACTTTATATAAAACAGAGAGTGGGTGAGAGTGTGGACTTTATATAAAACAGAGAGTGGGTGAGAGTGTGGACTTTATATAAAACAGAGAGTGGGTGAGAGTGTGGACTTTATATAAAACAGAGAGTGGGTGAGAGTGTGGACTTTATATAAAACAGAGAGTGGGTGAGAGTGTGGACAGTATTTAAAAGAGAGATTGGGTGAGAGTGTGGTCTTAATTTAAAAGAGAGAGTGGGTGAGAGTGTGGACTGTATTTAAAACAGAGAGTGGGTGAGAGTGTGGACTGCATTTAAAACAGAGAGTGGGTGAGAGTGTGGACTGTATTTAAAACAGCGAATGGGTGAGAGTGTGGACTTTAAATAAAACAGAGTGGGTGAGAGTGTGGACTTTAAATAAAACAGAGTGGGTGAGAGTGTGGACTTTAAATAAAACAGAGTGGGTGAGAGTGTGGACTTTAAATAAAACAGAGTGGGTGAGAGTGTGGACTTTAAATAAAACAGAGTGGGTGAGAGTGTGGACTTTAAATAAAACAGAGTGGGTGAGAGTGTGGACTTTAAATGAAACAGAGTGGGTGAGAGTGTGGACTTTAAATGAAACAGAGTGGGTGAGAGTGTGGACTTTAAATAAAACAGAGTGGGTGAGAGTGTGGACTTTAAATAAAACAGAGTGGGTGAGAGTGTGGACTTTATATAAAACAGAGAGTGGGTGAGAGTGTGGACTTTATATAAAACAGAGAGTGGGTGAGAGTGTGGACTTTATATAAAACAGAGAGTGGGTGAGAGTGTGGACTTTATATAAAACAGAGAGTGGGTGAGAGTGTGGACTTTATATAAAACAGAGAGTGGGTGAGAGTGTGGACTTTATATAAAACAGAGAGTGGGTGAGAGTGTGGACTTTATATAAAACAGAGATTGGGTGAGAGTGTGGACTTTATATAAAACAGAGAGTGGGTGAGAGTGTGGACTTTATATAAAACAGAGAGTGGGTGAGAGTGTGGACTGTATATAAAACAGAGAGTGGGTGAGAGTGTGGACTTTATATAAAACAGAGAGTGGGTGAGAGTGTGGACTTTATATAAAACAGAGAGTGGGTGAGAGTGTGGACTTTATATAAAACAGAGAGTGGGTGAGAGTGTGGACTTTATATAAAACAGAGAGTGGGTGAGAGTGTGGACTTTATATAAAACAGAGAGTGGGTGAGAGTGTGGACAGTATTTAAAAGAGAGATTGGGTGAGAGTGTGGTCTTAATTTAAAAGAGAGAGTGGGTGAGAGTGTGGACTGTATTTAAAACAGAGAGTGGGTGAGAGTGTGGACTGCATTTAAAACAGAGAGTGGGTGAGAGTGTGGACTGTATTTAAAACAGCGAATGGGTGAGAGTGTGGACTTTAAATAAAACAGAGTGGGTGAGAGTGTGGACTTTAAATAAAAGAGAGTGGGTGAGAGTGTGGACTTTAAATAAAACAGAGTGGGTGAGAGTGTGGACTTTAAATAAAACAGAGTGGGTGAGAGTGTGGACTTTAAATAAAACAGAGTGGGTGAGAGTGTGGACTTTAAATAAAACAGAGTGGGTGAGAGTGTGGACTTTAAATAAAACAGAGTGGGTGAGAGTGTGGACTTTAAATGAAACAGAGTGGGTGAGAGTGTGGACTTTAAATGAAACAGAGTGGGTGAGAGTGTGGACTTTAAATAAAACAGAGTGGGTGAGAGTGTGGACTTTAAATAAAACAGAGTGGGTGAGAGTGTGGACTTTATATAAAACAGAGAGTGGGTGAGAGTGTGGACTTTATATAAAACAGAGAGTGGGTGAGAGTGTGGACTTTATATAAAACAGAGAGTGGGTGAGAGTGTGGACTTTATATAAAACAGAGAGTGGGTGAGAGTGTGGACTTTATATAAAACAGAGAGTGGGTGAGAGTGTGGACTTTATATAAAACAGAGAGTGGGTGAGAGTGTGGACTTTATATAAAACAGAGAGTGGGTGAGAGTGTGGACTTTATATAAAACAGAGAGTGGGTGAGAGTGTGGACTTTATATAAAACAGAGAGTGGGTGAGAGTGTGGACTTTATATAAAACAGAGAGTGGGTGAGAGTGTGGACTTTATATAAAACAGAGAGTGGGTGAGAGTGTGGACTTTATATAAAACAGAGAGTGGGTGAGAGTGTGGACTTTATATAAAACAGAGAGTGGGTGAGAGTGTGGACTTTATATAAAACAGAGAGTGGGTGAGAGTGTGGACTTTATATAAAACAGAGAGTGGGTGAGAGTGTGGACTTTATATAAAACAGAGAGTGGGTGAGAGTGTGGACTTTATATAAAACAGAGAGTGGGTGAGAGTGTGGACTTTATATAAAACAGAGAGTGGGTGAGAGTGTGGACTTTATATAAAACAGAGAGTGGGTGAGAGTGTGGACATTATTTAAAAGAGAGATTGGGTGAGAGTGTGGTCTTAATTTAAAAGAGAGAGTGGGTGAGAGTGTGGACTGTATTTAAAACAGAGAGTGGGTGAGAGTGTGGACTGCATTTAAAACAGAGAGTGGGTGAGAGTGTGGACTGTATTTAAAACAGCGAATGGGTGAGAGTGTGGACTTTAAATAAAACAGAGTGGGTGAGAGTGTGGACTTTAAATAAAACAGAGTGGGTGAGAGTGTGGACTTTAAATAAAACAGAGTGGGTGAGAGTGTGGACTTTAAATAAAACAGAGTGGGTGAGAGTGTGGACTTTAAATAAAACAGAGTGGGTGAGAGTGTGGACTTTAAATAAAACAGAGTGGGTGAGAGTGTGGACTTTAAATGAAACAGAGTGGGTGAGAGTGTGGACTTTAAATGAAACAGAGTGGGTGAGAGTGTGGACTTTAAATAAAACAGAGTGGGTGAGAGTGTGGACTTTAAATAAAACAGAGTGGGTGAGAGTGTGGACTTTATATAAAACAGAGAGTGGGTGAGAGTGTGGACTTTATATAAAACAGAGAGTGGGTGAGAGTGTGGACTTTATATAAAACAGAGAGTGGGTGAGAGTGTGGACTTTATATAAAACAGAGAGTGGGTGAGAGTGTGGACTTTATATAAAACAGAGAGTGGGTGAGAGTGTGGACTTTATATAAAACAGAGAGTGGGTGAGAGTGTGGACTTTATATAAAACAGAGATTGGGTGAGAGTGTGGACTTTATATAAAACAGAGATTGGGTGAGAGTGTGGACTTTATATAAAACAGAGAGTGGGTGAGAGTGTGGACTTTATATAAAACAGAGAGTGGGTGAGAGTGTGGACTTTATATAAAACAGAGAGTGGGTGAGAGTGTGGACTTTATATAAAACAGAGAGTGGGTGAGAGTGTGGACTTTATATAAAACAGAGAGTGGGTGAGAGTGTGGACTTTATATAAAACAGAGAGTGGGTGAGAGTGTGGACTTTATATAAAACAGAGAGTGGGTGAGAGTGTGGACTTAATATAAAACAGAGAGTGGGTGAGAGTGTGGACTTTATATAAAACAGAGAGTGGGTGAGAGTGTGGACTTTAGATAAAACAGAGTGGGTGAGAGTGTGGACTTTAAATAAAACAGAGTGGGTGAGAGTTTGGACTTTAAATAAAACAGAGTGGGTGAGAGTTTGGACTTTAAATAAAACAGAGTGGGTGAGTGTTTGGACTTTAAATAAAACAGAGTGGGTGAGAGTGTGGACTTTATATAAACCGGAGAGTGTGTGAGAGTGTGGACTGTATTTAAGACAGCGAGTGGGAGAGATTGTGGACTGTATTTAAGACAGCGAGTGGGTGAGATTGTGGACTGTATTTTAAACAGAGTGGGTGAGAGTGTGGACTGTATTTAAAACAGAGAGTGGGTGAGAGTTTGGACTGTATTTTAAACAGAGAGTGGGAGAGATTGTGGACTATATTTAAAAGAGAGAGTGGGAGAGATTGTGGACTATATTTAAAAGAGAGAGTGGGTGAGACTGTGGACTGTGTTTAAAAGAGAGAGTGGGTGAGAGTGTGGACAGTATTTAAAAGAGAGATTGGGTGAGAGTGTGGTCTTAATTTAAAAGAGAGAGTGGGTGAGAGTGTGGACTGTATTTAAAACAGAGAGTGGGTGAGAGTGTGGTCTGCATTTAAAACAGAGAGTGGGTGAGAGTGTGGACTGTATTTAAAACAGCGAATGGGTGAGAGTGTGGACTTTAAATAAAACAGCGAATGGGTGAGAGTGTGGACTTTAAATAAAACAGATTGGGTGAGAGTGTGGACTTTAAATAAAACAGAGTGGGTGAGAGTGTGGACTTTAAATAAAACAGAGTGGGTGAGAGTGTGGACTTTAAATAAAACAGAGTGGGTGAGAGTGTGGACTTTAAATAAAACAGAGTGGGTGAGAGTGTGGACTTTAAATAAAACAGAGTGGGTGAGAGTTTGGACTTTAAATAAAACAGAGTGGGTGAGTGTTTGGACTTTAAATAAAACAGAGTGGGTGAGTGTGTGGACTTTATATAAACCGGAGAGTGTGTGAGAGTGTGGTCTGTATTTAAAAGAGAGAGTGGGAGAGATTGTGGACTGTATTTAAGACAGCGAGTGGGTGAGATTGTGGACTGTATTTTAAACAGAGTGGGTGAGAGTGTGGACTGTATTTAAAACAGAGAGTGGGAGAGATTGTGGACTATATTTAAAAGAGAGAGTGGGAGAGATTGTGGACTATATTTAAAAGAGAGAGTGGGTGAGACTGTGGACTGTATTTAAAAGAGAGAGTGGGTGAGAGTGTGGACAGTATTTAAAAGAGAGATTGGGTGAGAGTGTGGTCTTAATTTAAAAGAGAGAGTGGGTGAGAGTGTGGACTGTATTTAAAACAGAGAGTGGGTGAGAGTGTGGACTGCATTTAAAACAGAGAGTGGGTGAGAGTGTGGACTGTATTTAAAACAGCGAATGGGTGAGAGTGTGGACTTTAAATAAAACAGAGTGGGTGAGAGTGTGGACTTTAAATAAAACAGAGTGGGTGAGAGTGTGGACTTTAAATAAAACAGAGTGGGTGAGAGTGCGGACTTTAAATAAAACAGAGTGGGTGAGAGTGTGGACTTTAAATAAAACAGAGTGGGTGAGAGTTTGGACTTTAAATAAAACAGAGTGGGTGAGAGTGTGGACTTTAAATAAAACAGAGTGGGTGAGAGTGTGGACTTTAGATAAAACAGAGTGGGTGAGAGTGTGGACTTTAGATAAAACAGAGTGGGTGAGAGTGTGGACTTTAAATAAAACAGAGTGGGTGAGAGTGTGGACTTTATTTAAACTGGAGAGTGTGTTAGAGTGTGGACTGTATTTAAGACAGCGAGTGGGAGAGATTGTGGACTGTATTTAAGACAGCGAGTGGGTGAGATTGTGGACTGTATTTTAAACAGAGTGGGTGAGAGTGTGGACTGTATTTAAAACAGAGAGTGGGTGAGAGTGTGGACTGTATTTAAAAGAGAGAGTGGGAGAGATTGTGGAATATATTTAAAAGAGAGAGTGGGAGAGATTGTGGACTATATTTAAAAGAGAGAGTGGGTGAGACTGTGGACTGTATTGAAAAGAGAGAGTGGGTGAGAGTGTGGACAGTATTTAAAAGAGAGATTGGGTGAGAGTGTGGACTTAATTTAAAAGAGAGAGTGGGTGAGAGTGTGGACTGTATTTAAAACAGAGAGTGGGTGAGAGTGTGGACTGCATTTAAAACAGCGAATGGGTTAGAGTGTGGACTTTAAATAAAACAGAGTGGGTGAGAGTGTGGACTTTAAATAAAACAGAGTGGGTGAGAGTGTGGACTTTAAATAAAACAGAGTGGGTGAGAGTGTGGACTTTAAATAAAACAGAGTGGGTGAGAGTTTGGACTTTAAATAAAACAGAGTGGGTGAGTGTTTGGACTTTAAATAAAACAGAGTGGGTGAGAGTGTGGACTTTATATAAACCGGAGAGCGTGTGAGAGTGTGGTCTGTATTTAAAAGAGAGAGTGGGAGAGATTGTGGACTGTATTTAAGACAGCGAGTGGGTGAGATTGTGGACTGTATTTTAAACAGAGTGGGTGAGAGTGTGGACTGTACTTAAAACAGAGAGTGGGTGAGAGTGTGGACTGCATTTAAAACAGAGAGTGGGTGAGAGTGTGGACTGTATTTAAAACAACGAATGGGTGAGAGTGTGGACTTTAAATAAAACAGAGTGGGTGAGAGTGTGGACTTTAAATAAAACAGAGTGGGTGAGAGTGTGGACTTTAAATAAAACAGTGGGTGAGAGTGCGGACTTTAAATAAAACAGAGTGGGTGAGAGTGTGGACTTTAAATAAAACAGAGTGGGTGAGAGTTTGGACTTTAAAAAAAACAGAGTGGGTGAGTGTGTGGACTTTAAATAAAACAGAGGGTGGGTGAGAGTGTGGACTTTAGATAAAACAGAGTGGGTGAGAGTGTGGACTTTAAATAAAACAGAGTGGGTGAGAGTGTGGACTTTATTTAAACCGGAGAGTGTGTTAGAGTGTGGACTGTATTTAAGACAGCGAGTGGGAGAGATTGTGGACTGTATTTAAGACAGCGAGTGGGTGAGATTGTGGACTGTATTTTAAACAGAGTGGGTGAGAGTGTGGACTGTATTTAAAACAGAGAGTGGGTGAGAGTGTGGACTGTATTTAAAAGAGAGAGTGGGAGAGATTGTGGAATATATTTAAAAGAGAGAGTGGGAGTGATTGTGGACTATATTTAAAAGAGAGAGTGGGTGAGACTGTGGACTGTATTGAAAAGAGAGAGTGGGTGAGAGTGTGGACAGTATTTAAAAGAGAGATTGGGTGAGAGTGTGGACTTAATTTAAAAGAGAGAGTGGGTGAGAGTGTGGACTGTATTTAAAACAGAGAGTGGGTGAGAGTGTGGACTGCATTTAAAACAGAGAGTGGGTGAGAGTGTGGACTGTATTTAAAACAGCGAATGGGTTAGAGTGTGGACTTTAAATAAAACAGAGTGGGTGAGAGTGTGGACTTTAAATAAAACAGAGTGGGTGAGAGTGTGGACTTTAAATAAAACAGAGTGGGTGAGAGTGTGGACTTTAAATAAAACAGAGTGGGTGAGAGTGTGGACTTTAAATAAAACAGAGTGGGTGAGAGTGTGGACTTTAAATGAAACAGAGTGGGTGAGAGTGTGGACTTTAAATGAAACAGAGTGGGTGAGAGTGTGGACTTTAAATAAAACAGAGTGGGTGAGAGTGTGGACTTTAAATAAAACAGAGTGGGTGAGAGTGTGGACTTTATATAAAACAGAGTGGGTGAGAGTGTGGACTTTATATAAAACAGAGAGTGGGTGAGAGTGTGGACTTTATATAAACAGAGAGTGGGTGAGAGTGTGGACTTTATATAAAACAGAGAGTGGGTGAGAGTGTGGACTTTATATAAAACAGAGAGTGGGTGAGAGTGTGGACTTTATATAAAACAGAGATTGGGTGAGAGTGTGGACTTTATATAAAACAGAGATTGGGTGAGAGTGTGGGCTTTATATAAAACAGAGAGTGGGTGAGAGTGTGGACTTTATATAAAACAGAGAGTGGGTGAGAGTGTGGACTTTATATAAAACAGAGAGTGGGTGAGAGTGTGGACTTTATATAAAACAGAGAGTGGGTGAGAGTGTGGACTTTATATAAACCGGAGAGCGTGTGAGAGTGTGGTCTGTATTTAAAAGAGAGAGTGGGAGAGATTGTGGACTGTATTTAAGACAGCGAGTGGGTGAGATTGTGGACTGTATTTTAAACAGAGTGGTTGAGAGTGTGGACTGTACTTAAAACAGAGAGTGGGTGAGAGTGTGGACTGCATTTAAAACAGAGAGTGGGTGAGAGTGTGGACTGTATTTAAAACAACGAATGGGTGAGAGTGTGGACTTTAAATAAAACAGAGTGGGTGAGAGTGTGGACTTTAAATAAAACAGAGTGGGTGAGAGTGTGGACTTTAAATAAAACAGTGGGTGAGAGTGCGGACTTTAAATAAAACAGAGTGGGTGAGAGTGTGGACTTTAAATAAAACAGAGTGGGTGAGAGTTTGGACTTTAAAAAAAACAGAGTGGGTGAGTGTGTGGACTTTAAATAAAACAGAGTGTGGGTGAGAGTGTGGACTTTAGATAAAACAGAGTGGGTGAGAGTGTGGACTTTAAATAAAACAGAGTGGGTGAGAGTGTGGACTTTATTTAAACCGGAGAGTGTGTTAGAGTGTGGACTGTATTTAAGACAGCGAGTGGGAGAGATTGTGGACTGTATTTAAGACAGCGAGTGGGTGAGATTGTGGACTGTATTTTAAACAGAGTGGGTGAGAGTGTGGACTGTATTTAAAACAGAGAGTGGGTGAGAGTGTGGACTGTATTTAAAAGAGAGAGTGGGAGAGATTGTGGAATATATTTAAAAGAGAGAGTGGGAGAGATTGTGGACTATATTTAAAAGAGAGAGTGGGTGAGACTGTGGACTGTATTGAAAAGAGAGAGTGGGTGAGAGTGTGGACAGTATTTAAAAGAGAGATTGGGTGAGAGTGTGGACTTAATTTAAAAGAGAGAGTGGGTGAGAGTGTGGACTGTATTTAAAACAGAGAGTGGGTGAGAGTGTGGACTGCATTTAAAACAGAGAGTGGGTGAGATTGTGGACTGTATTTAAAACAGCGAATGGGTTAGAGTGTGGACTTTAAATAAAACAGAGTGGGTGAGAGTGTGGACTTTAAATAAAACAGAGTGGGTGAGAGTGTGGACTTTAAATAAAACAGAGTGGGTGAGAGTGTGGACTTTAAATAAAACAGAGTGGGTGAGAGTGTGGACTTTAAATAAAACAGAGTGGGTGAGAGTGTGGACTTTAAATGAAACAGAGTGGGTGAGAGTGTGGACTTTAAATAAAACAGAGTGGGTGAGAGTGTGGACTTTAAATAAAACAGAGTGGGTGAGAGTGTGGACTTTATATAAAACAGAGAGTGGGTGAGAGTGTGGACTTTATATAAAACAGAGAGTGGGTGAGAGTGTGGACTTTATATAAAACAGAGAGTGGGTGAGAGTGTGGACTTTATATAAAACAGAGAGTGGGTGAGAGTTTGGACTTTATATAAAACAGAGAGTGGGTGAGAGTGTGGACTTTATATAAAACAGAGATTGGGTGAGAGTGTGGACTTTATATAAAACAGAGATTGGGTGAGAGTGTGGGCTTTATATAAAACAGAGAGTGGGTGAGAGTGTGGACTTTATATAAAACAGAGAGTGGGTGAGAGTGTGGACTTTATATAAAACAGAGAGTGGGTGAGAGTGTGGACTTTATATAAAACAGAGTGGGTGAGAGTGTGGACTTTATATAAAACAGAGAGTGGGTGAGAGTGTGGACTGTGTTTAAAAGAGAGAGTGGGTGAGAGTGTGGACAGTATTTAAAAGAGAGATTGGGTGAGAGTGTGGTCTTAATTTAAAAGAGAGAGTGGGTGAGAGTGTGGACTGTATTTAAAACAGAGAGTGGGTGAGAGTGTGGTCTGCATTTAAAACAGAGAGTGGGTGAGAGTGTGGACTGTATTTAAAACAGCGAATGGGTGAGAGTGTGGACTTTAAATAAAACAGCGAATGGGTGAGAGTGTGGACTTTAAATAAAACAGAGTGGGTGAGAGTGTGGACTTTAAATAAAACAGAGTGGGTGAGAGTGTGGAATTTAAATAAAACAGCGAATGGGTGAGAGTGTGGACTTTAAATAAAACAGAGTGGGTGAGAGTGTGGACTTTATATAAACCGGAGAGTGTGTGAGAGTGTGGTCTGTATTTAAAAGAGAGAGTGGGAGAGATTGTGGACTGTATTTAAGACAGCGAGTGGGTGAGATTGTGGACTGTATTTTAAACAGATTGGGTGAGAGTGTGGACTGTATTTAAAAGAGAGAGTGGGAGAGATTGTGGACTATATTTAAAAGAGAGAGTGGGAGAGATTGTGGACTATATTTAAAAGAGAGAGTGGGTGAGACTGTGGACTGTATTTAAAAGAGAGTGTGGGTGAGAGTGTGGACAGTATTTAAAAGAGAGATTGGGTGAGAGTGTGGTCTTAATTTAAAAGAGAGAGTGGGTGAGAGTGTGGACTGTATTTAAAACAGAGAGTGGGTGAGAGTGTGGACTGCATTTAAAACAGAGAGTGGGTGAGAGTGTGGACTGTATTTAAAACAACGAATGGGTGAGAGTGTGGACTTTAAATAAAACAGAGTGGGTGAGAGTGTGGACTTTAAATAAAACAGAGTGGGTGAGAGTGTGGACTTTAAATAAAACAGAGTGGGTGAGAGTGCGGACTTTAAATAAAACAGAGTGGGTGAGAGTGTGGACTTTAAATAAAACAGAGTGGGTGAGAGTTTGGACTTTAAAAAAAACAGAGTGGGTGAGAGTGTGGACTTTAAATAAAACAGAGTGTGGGTGAGAGTGTGGACTTTAGATAAAACAGAGTGGGTGAGAGTGTGGACTTTAAATAAAACAGAGTGGGTGAGAGTGTGGACTTTAAATAAAACAGAGTGTGGGTGAGAGTGTGGACTTTAGATAAAACAGAGTGGGTGAGAGTGTGGACTTTAAATAAAACAGAGTGGGTGAGAGTGTGGACTTTATTTAAACCGGAGAGTGTGTTAGAGTGTGGACTGTATTTAAGACAGCGAGTGGGAGAGATTGTGGACTGTATTTAAGACAGCGAGTGGGTGAGATTGTGGACTGTATTTTAAACAGAGAGTGGGTGAGAGTGTGGACTGTATTTAAAAGAGAGAGTGGGAGAGATTGTGGAATATATTTAAAAGAGAGAGTGGGAGAGATTGTGGACTATATTTAAAAGAGAGAGTGGGTGAGACTGTGGACTGTATTGAAAAGAGAGAGTGGGTGAGAGTGTGGACAGTATTTAAAAGAGAGATTGGGTGAGAGTGTGGACTTAATTTAAAAGAGAGAGTGGGTGAGAGTGTGGACTGTATTTAAAACAGAGAGTGGGTGAGATTGTGGACTGTATTTAAAACAGCGAATGGGTTAGAGTGTGGACTGTATTTAAAACAACGAATGGGTGAGAGTGTGGACTTTATATAAAACAGAGAGTGGGTGAGAGTGTGGACTTTATATAAAACAGAGAGTGGGTGAGAGTGTGGACTTTATATAAAACAGAGATTGGGTGAGAGTGTGGACTTTATATAAAACAGAGATTGGGTGAGAGTGTGGGCTTTATATAAAACAGAGAGTGGGTGAGAGTGTGGACTTTATATAAAACAGAGAGTGGGTGAGAGTGTGGACTTTATATAAAACAGAGAGTGGGTGAGAGTGTGGACTTTATATAAAACAGAGAGTGGGTGAGAGTGTGGACTTTATATAAAACAGAGAGTGGGTGAGAGTGTGGACTGTGTTTAAAAGAGAGAGTGGGTGAGAGTGTGGACAGTATTTAAATGAGAGATTGGGTGAGAGTGTGGTCTTAATTTAAAAGAGAGAGTGGGTGAGAGTGTGGACTGTATTTAAAACAGAGAGTGGGTGAGAGTGTGGTCTGCATTTAAAAGAGAGAGTGGGTGAGAGTGTGGACTGTATTTAAAACAGCGAATGGGTGAGAGTGTGGACTTTAAATAAAACAGCGAATGGGTGAGAGTGTGGACTTTAAATAAAACAGAGTGGGTGAGAGTGTGGACTTTAAATAAAACAGAGTGGGTGAGAGTGTGGACTTTAAATAAAACAGCGAATGGGTGAGAGTGTGGACTTTAAATAAAACAGAGTGGGTGAGAGTGTGGACTTTATATAAACCGGAGAGTGTGTGAGAGTGTGGTCTGTATTTAAAAGAGAGAGTGGGAGAGATTGTGGACTGTATTTAAGACAGCGAGTGGGTGAGATTGTGGACTGTATTTTAAACAGATTGGGTGAGAGTGTGGACTGTATTTAAAAGAGAGAGTGGGAGAGATTGTGGACTATATTTAAAAGAGAGAGTGGGAGAGATTGTGGACTATATTTAAAAGAGAGAGTGGGTGAGACTGTGGACTGTATTTAAAAGAGAGTGTGGGTGAGAGTGTGGACAGTATTTAAAAGAGAGATTGGGTGAGAGTGTGGTCTTAATTTAAAAGAGAGAGTGGGTGAGAGTGTGGACTGTATTTAAAACAGAGAGTGGGTGAGAGTGTGGACTGCATTTAAAACAGAGAGTGGGTGAGAGTGTGGACTGTATTTAAAACAACGAATGGGTGAGAGTGTGGACTTTAAATAAAACAGAGAGGGTGAGAGTGTGGACTTTAAATAAAACAGAGTGGGTGAGAGTGTGGACTTTAAATAAAACAGAGTGGGTGAGAGTGCGGACTTTAAATAAAACAGAGTGGGTGAGAGTGTGGACTTTAAATAAAACAGAGTGGGTGAGAGTTTGGACTTTAAAAAAACAGAGTGGGTGAGAGTGTGGACTTTAAATAAAACAGAGTGTGGGTGAGAGTGTGGACTTTAGATAAAACAGAGTGGGTGAGAGTGTGGACTTTAAATAAAACAGAGTGGGTGAGAGTGTGGACTTTAAATAAAACAGAGTGTGGGTGAGAGTGTGGACTTTAGATAAAACAGAGTGGGTGAGAGTGTGGACTTTAAATAAAACAGAGTGGGTGAGAGTGTGGACTTTATTTAAACCGGAGAGTGTGTTAGAGTGTGGACTGTATTTAAGACAGCGAGTGGGAGAGATTGTGGACTGTATTTAAGACAGCGAGTGGGTGAGATTGTGGACTGTATTTTAAACAGAGAGTGGGTGAGAGTGTGGACTGTATTTAAAAGAGAGAGTGGGAGAGATTGTGGAATATATTTAAAAGAGAGAGTGGGAGAGATTGTGGACTATATTTAAAAGAGAGAGTGGGTGAGACTGTGGACTGTATTGAAAAGAGAGAGTGGGTGAGAGTGTGGACAGTATTTAAAAGAGAGATTGGGTGAGAGTGTGGACTTAATTTAAAAGAGAGAGTGGGTGAGAGTGTGGACTGTATTTAAAACAGAGAGTGGGTGAGATTGTGGACTGTATTTAAAACAGCGAATGGGTTAGAGTGTGGACTTTAAATAAAACAGAGTGGGTGAGAGTGTGGACTTTAAATAAAACAGAGTGGGTGAGAGTGTGGACTTTAAATAAAACAGAGTGGGTGAGAGTGTGGACTTTAAATAAAACAGAGTGGGTGAGAGTGTGGACTTTAAATAAAACAGAGTGGGTGAGAGTGTGGACTTTAAATAAAACAGAGTTGGTGAGAGTTTGGAATTTAAGTAAAACAGAGTGGGTGAGTGTTTGGACTTTAAATAAAACAGAGTGGGTGAGAGTGTGGACTTTATATAAACCGGAGAGCGTGTGAGAGTGTGGTCTGTATTTAAAAGAGAGAGTGGGAGAGATTGTGGACTGTATTTAAGACAGCGAGTGGGTGAGATTGTGGACTGTATTTTAAACAGAGTGGGTGAGAGTGTGGACTGTACTTAAAACAGAGAGTGGGTGAGAGTGTGGACTGTATTTAAAAGAGAGAGTGGGAGAGATTGTGGACTATATTTAAAAGAGAGAGTGGGTGAGACTGTGGACTGTATTTAAAAGAGAGTGTGGGTGAGAGTGTGGACAGTATTTAAAAGAGAGATTGGGTGAGAGTGTGGTCTTAATTTAAAAGAGAGTGTGGATGAGAGTGTGGACTGTATTTAAAACAGAGAGTGGGTGAGAGTGTGGACTGCATTTAAAACAGAGAGTGGGTGAGAGTGTGGACTGTATTTAAAACAACGAATGGGTGAGAGTGTGGACTTTAAATAAAACAGAGTGGGTGAGAGTGTGGTTTTTAAATAAAACAGAGTGGGTGAGAGTGTGGACTTTAAATAAAACAGAGTGGGTGAGAGTGCGGACTTTAAATAAAACAGAGTGGGTGAGAGTGTGGACTTTAAATAAAACAGAGTGGGTGAGAGTTTGGACTTTAAAAAAAACAGAGTGGGTGAGAGTGTGGACTTTAAATAAAACAGAGTGTGGGTGAGAGTGTGGACTTTAGATAAAACAGAGTGGGTGAGAGTGTGGACTTTAAATAAAACAGAGTGGGTGAGAGTGTGGACTTTAAATAAAACAGAGTGTGGGTGAGAGTGTGGACTTTAGATAAAACAGAGTGGGTGAGAGTGTGGACTTTAAATAAAACAGAGTGGGTGAGAGTGTGGACTTTATTTAAACCGGAGAGTGTGTTAGAGTGTGGACTGTATTTAAGACAGCGAGTGGGAGAGATTGTGGACTGTATTTAAGACAGCGAGTGGGTGAGATTGTGGACTGTATTTTAAACAGAGAGTGGGTGAGAGTGTGGACTGTATTTAAAAGAGAGAGTGGGAGAGATTGTGGAATATATTTAAAAGAGAGAGTGGGAGAGATTGTGGACTATATTTAAAAGAGAGAGTGGGTGAGACTGTGGACTGTATTGAAAAGAGAGAGTGGGTGAGAGTGTGGACAGTATTTAAAAGAGAGATTGGGTGAGAGTGTGGACTTAATTTAAAAGAGAGAGTGGGTGAGAGTGTGGACTGTATTTAAAACAGAGAGTGGGTGAGATTGTGGACTGTATTTAAAACAGCGAATGGGTTAGAGTGTGGACTTTAAATAAAACAGAGTGGGTGAGAGTGTGGACTTTAAATAAAACAGAGTGGGTGAGAGTGTGGACTTTAAATAAAACAGAGTGGGTGAGAGTGTGGACTTTAAATAAAACAGAGTGGGTGAGAGTGTGGACTTTAAATAAAACAGAGTGGGTGAGAGTGTGGACTTTAAATAAAACAGAGTTGGTGAGAGTTTGGAATTTAAGTAAAACAGAGTGGGTGAGTGTTTGGACTTTAAATAAAACAGAGTGGGTGAGAGTGTGGACTTTATATAAACCGGAGAGCGTGTGAGAGTGTGGTCTGTATTTAAAAGAGAGAGTGGGAGAGATTGTGGACTGTATTTAAGACAGCGAGTGGGTGAGATTGTGGACTGTATTTTAAACAGAGTGGGTGAGAGTGTGGACTGTACTTAAAACAGAGAGTGGGTGAGAGTGTGGACTGTATTTAAAAGAGAGAGTGGGAGAGATTGTGGACTATATTTAAAAGAGAGAGTGGGTGAGACTTTGGACTGTATTTAAAAGAGAGTGTGGGTGAGAGTGTGGACAGTATTTAAAAGAGAGATTGGGTGAGAGTGTGGTCTTAATTTAAAAGAGAGTGTGGGTGAGAGTGTGGACTGTATTTAAAACAGAGAGTGGGTGAGAGTGTGGACTGCATTTAAAACAGAGAGTGGGTGAGAGTGTGGACTGTATTTAAAACAACGAATGGGTGAGAGTGTGGACTTTAAATAAAACAGAGTGGGTGAGAGTGTGGACTTTAAATAAAACAGAGTGGGTGAGAGTGTGGACTTTAAATAAAACAGAGTGGGTGAGAGTGCGGACTTTAAATAAAACAGAGTGGGTGAGAGTGTGGACTTTAAATAAAACAGAGTGGGTGAGAGTTTGGACTTTAAAAAAAACAGAGTGGGTGAGAGTGTGGACTTTAAATAAAACAGAGTGTGGGTGAGAGTGTGGACTTTAGATAAAACAGAGTGGGTGAGAGTGTGGACTTTAAATAAAACAGAGTGGGTGAGAGTGTGGACTTTAAATAAAACAGAGTGTGGGTGAGAGTGTGGACTTTAGATAAAACAGAGTGGGTGAGAGTGTGGACTTTAAATAAAACAGAGTGGGTGAGAGTGTGGACTTTATTTAAACCGGAGAGTGTGTTAGAGTGTGGACTGTATTTAAGACAGCGAGTGGGAGAGATTGTGGACTGTATTTAAGACAGCGAGTGGGTGAGATTGTGGACTGTATTTTAAACAGAGAGTGGGTGAGAGTGTGGACTGTATTTAAAAGAGAGAGTGGGAGAGATTGTGGAATATATTTAAAAGAGAGAGTGGGAGAGATTGTGGACTATATTTAAAAGAGAGAGTGGGTGAGACTGTGGACTGTATTGAAAAGAGAGAGTGGGTGAGAGTGTGGACAGTATTTAAAAGAGAGATTGGGTGAGAGTGTGGTCTTAATTTAAAAGAGAGTGTGGGTGAGAGTGTGGACTGTATTTAAAACAGAGAGTGGGTGAGAGTGTGGACTGCATTTAAAACAGAGAGTGGGTGAGAGTGTGGACTGTATTTAAAACAACGAATGGGTGAGAGTGTGGACTTTAAATAAAACAGAGTGGGTGAGAGTGTGGACTTTAAATAAAACAGAGTGGGTGAGAGTGTGGACTTTAAATAAAACAGAGAGTGGGTGAGAGTGTGGACTTTAAATAAAACAGAGAGTGAGTGAGAGTGTGGACTTTAAATAAAACAGAGTGGGTGAGAGTGTGGACTTTATATAAAACAGAGAGTGGGTGAGAGTGTGGACTTTATATAAAACAGAGAGTGGGTGAGAGTGTGGACTTTATATAAAACAGAGAGTGGATGAGAGTGTGGACTTTATATCAAACAGAGAGTGGGTGAGAGGGTGGACTGTATTTAAAACAACGAATGGGTGAGAGTGTGGACTTTAAATAAAACAGAGTGGGTGAGAGTGTGGACTTTAAATAAAACAGAGTGGGTGAGAGTGTGGACTTTAAATAAAACAGAGTGGGTGAGAGTGTGGACTTTAAATAAAACAGAGTGGGTGAGAGTGTGGACTTTAAATAAAACAGAGTGGGCGAGAGTGTGGACTTTAAATAAAACAGAGTGGGTGAGAGTGCGGACTTTAAATAAAACAGAGTGGGTGAGAGTGTGGACTTTAAATAAAACAGAGTGGGTGAGAGTTTGGACTTTAAAAAAAACAGAGTGGGTGAGAGTGCGGACTTTAAATAAAACAGAGTGTGGGTGAGAGTGTGGACTTTAGATAAAACAGAGTGGGTGAGAGTGTGGACTTTACATAAAACAGAGTGGGTGAGAGTGTGGACTTTATTTAAACCGGAGAGTGTGTTAGAGTGTGGACTGTATTTAAGACAGCGAGTGGGAGAGATTGTGGACTGTATTTAAGACAGCGAGTGGGTGAGATTGTGGACTGTATTTTAAACAGAGTGGGTGAGAGTGTGGACTGTATTTAAAACAGAGAGTGGGTGAGAGTGTGGACTGTATTTAAAAGAGAGAGTGGGAGAGATTGTGGACTATATTTAAAAGAGAGAGTGGGAGAGATTGTGGACTATATTTAAAAGAGAGAGTGGGTGAGACTGTGGACTGTATTGAAAAGAGAGAGTGGGTGAGAGTGTGGACAGTATTTAAAAGAGAGATTGGGTGAGAGTGTGGACTTAATTTAAAAGAGAGAGTGGGTGAGAGTGTGGACTGTATTTAAAACAGAGAGTGGGTGAGAGTGTGGACTGCATTTAAAACAGAGAGTGGGTGAGATTGTGGACTGTATTTAAAACAGCGAATGGGTTAGAGTGTGGACTTTAAATAAAACAGAGTGGGTGAGAGTGTGGACTTTAAATAAAACAGAGTGGGTGAGAGTGTGGACTTTAAATAAAACAGAGTGGGTGAGAGTGTGGACTTTAAATAAAACAGAGTGGGTGAGAGTTTGGACTTTAAATAAAACAGAGTGGGTGAGTGTTTGGACTTTAAATAAAACAGAGTGGGTGAGAGTGTGGACTTTATATAAACCGGAGAGCGTGTGAGAGTGTGGTCTGTATTTAAAAGAGAGAGTGGGAGAGATTGTGGACTGTATTTAAGACAGCGAGTGGGTGAGATTGTGGACTGTATTTTAAACAGAGTGGGTGAGAGTGTGGACTGTACTTAAAACAGAGAGTGGGTGAGAGTGTGGACTGTATTTAAAAGAGAGAGTGGGAGAGTTTGTGGACTATATTTAAAAGTGAGAGTGGGTGAGACTGTGGACTGTATTTAAAAGAGAGTGTGGGTGAGAGTGTGGACAGTATTTAAAAGAGAGATTGGGTGAGAGTGTGGTCTTAATTTAAAAGAGAGTGTGGCTGAGAGTGTGGACTGTATTTAAAACAGAGAGTGGGTGAGAGTGTGGACTGCATTTAAAACAGAGAGTGGGTGAGAGTGTGGACTGTATTTAAAACAACGAATGGGTGAGAGTGTTGACTTTAAATAAAACAGAGTGGGTGAGAGTGTGGACTTTAAATAAAACAGAGTGGGTGAGAGTGTGGACTTTAAATAAAACAGAGTGGGTGAAAGTGTGGACTTTAAATAAAACAGAGTGGGTGAGAGTGTGGACTTTAAATAAAACAGAGTGTGCGAGAGTGTGGACTTTAAATAAAACAGAGTGGGTGAGAGTGTGGACTTTAAATAAAACAGAGTGGGTGAGAGTGTGGACTTTAAATAAAACAGAGTGGGTGAGAGTGTGGACTTTAAATAAAACAGAGTGGGTGAGAGTGTGGACTTTAAATAAAACAGAGAGTGGGTGAGAGTGTGGACTTTAAATAAAACAGAGAGTGAGTGAGAGTGTGGACTTTAAATAAAACAGAGTGGGTGAGAGTGTGGACTTTATATAAAACAGAGAGTGGGTGAGAGTGTGGACTTTAGATAAAACAGAGTGGGTGAGAGTGTGGACTTTAAATAAAACAGAGTGGGTGAGAGTGTGGACTTTAAATAAAACAGAGTGTGGGTGAGAGTGTGGACTTTAGATAAAACAGAGTGGGTGAGAGTGTGGACTTTAAATAAAACAGAGTGGGTGAGAGTGTGGACTTTATTTAAACCGGAGAGTGTGTTAGAGTGTGGACTGTATTTAAGACAGCGAGTGGGAGAGATTGTGGACTGTATTTAAGACAGCGAGTGGGTGAGATTGTGGACTGTATTTTAAACAGAGAGTGGGTGAGAGTGTGGACTGTATTTAAAAGAGAGAGTGGGAGAGATTGTGGAATATATTTAAAAGAGAGAGTGGGAGAGATTGTGGACTATATTTAAAAGAGAGAGTGGGTGAGACTGTGGACTGTATTGAAAAGAGCGAGTGGGTGAGAGTGTGGACAGTATTTAAAAGAGAGATTGGGTGAGAGTGTGGACTTAATTTAAAAGAGAGAGTGGGTGAGAGTGTGGACTGTATTTAAAACAGAGAGTGGGTGAGATTGTGGACTGTATTTAAAACAGCGAATGGGTTAGAGTGTGGACTTTAAATAAAACAGAGTGGGTGAGAGTGTGGACTTTAAATAAAACAGAGTGGGTGAGAGTGTGGACTTTAAATAAAACAGAGTGGGTGAGAGTGTGGACTTTAAATAAAACAGAGTGGGTGAGAGTGTGGACTTTAAATAAAACAGAGTGGGTGAGAGTGTGGACTTTAAATAAAACAGAGTTGGTGAGAGTTTGGAATTTAAGTAAAACAGAGTGGGTGAGTGTTTGGACTTTAAATAAAACAGAGTGGGTGAGAGTGTGGACTTTATATAAACCGGAGAGCGTGTGAGAGTGTGGTCTGTATTTAAAAGAGAGAGTGGGAGAGATTGTGGACTGTATTTAAGACAGCGAGTGGGTGAGATTGTGGACTGTATTTTAAACAGAGTGGGTGAGAGTGTGGACTGTACTTAAAACAGAGAGTGGGTGAGAGTGTGGACTGTATTTAAAAGAGAGAGTGGGAGAGATTGTGGACTATATTTAAAAGAGAGAGTGGGTGAGACTTTGGACTGTATTTAAAAGAGAGTGTGGGTGAGAGTGTGGACAGTATTTAAAAGAGAGATTGGGTGAGAGTGTGGTCTTAATTTAAAAGAGAGTGTGGGTGAGAGTGTGGACTGTATTTAAAACAGAGAGTGGGTGAGAGTGTGGACTGCATTTAAAACAGAGAGTGGGTGAGAGTGTGGACTGTATTTAAAACAACGAATGGGTGAGAGTGTGGACTTTAAATAAAACAGAGTGGGTGAGAGTGTGGACTTTAAATAAAACAGAGTGGGTGAGAGTGTGGACTTTAAATAAAACAGAGTGGGTGAGAGTGCGGACTTTAAATAAAACAGAGTGGGTGAGAGTGTGGACTTTAAATAAAACAGAGTGGGTGAGAGTTTGGACTTTAAAAAAAACAGAGTGGGTGAGAGTGTGGACTTTAAATAAAACAGAGTGTGGGTGAGAGTGTGGACTTTAGATAAAACAGAGTGGGTGAGAGTGTGGACTTTAAATAAAACAGAGTGGGTGAGAGTGTGGACTTTAAATAAAACAGAGTGTGGGTGAGAGTGTGGACTTTAGATAAAACAGAGTGGGTGAGAGTGTGGACTTTAAATAAAACAGAGTGGGTGAGAGTGTGGACTTTATTTAAACCGGAGAGTGTGTTAGAGTGTGGACTGTATTTAAGACAGCGAGTGGGAGAGATTGTGGACTGTATTTAAGACAGCGAGTGGGTGAGATTGTGGACTGTATTTTAAACAGAGAGTGGGTGAGAGTGTGGACTGTATTTAAAAGAGAGAGTGGGAGAGATTGTGGAATATATTTAAAGAGAGAGTGGGAGAGATTGTGGACTATATTTAAAAGAGAGAGTGGGTGAGACTGTGGACTGTATTGAAAAGAGAGAGTGGGTGAGAGTGTGGACAGTATTTAAAAGAGAGATTGGGTGAGAGTGTGGACTTAATTTAAAAGAGAGAGTGGGTGAGAGTGTGGACTGTATTTAAAACAGAGAGTGGGTGAGATTGTGGACTGTATTTAAAACAGCGAATGGGTTAGAGTGTGGACTTTAAATAAAACAGAGTTGGTGAGAGTTTGGAATTTAAGTAAAACAGAGTGGGTGAGTGTTTGGACTTTAAATAAAACAGAGTGGGTGAGAGTGTGGACTTTATATAAACCGGAGAGCGTGTGAGAGTGTGGTCTGTATTTAAAAGAGAGAGTGGGAGAGATTGTGGACTGTATTTAAGACAGCGAGTGGGTGAGATTGTGGACTGTATTTTAAACAGAGTGGGTGAGAGTGTGGACTGTACTTAAAACAGAGAGTGGGTGAGAGTGTGGACTGTATTTAAAAGAGAGAGTGGGAGAGATTGTGGACTATATTTAAAAGAGAGAGTGGGTGAGACTGTGGACTGTATTTAAAAGAGAGTGTGGGTGAGAGTGTGGACAGTATTTAAAAGAGAGATTGGGTGAGAGTGTGGTCTTAATTTAAAAGAGAGTGTGGGTGAGAGTGTGGACTGTATTTAAAACAGAGTGGGTGAGAGTGTGGACTGCATTTAAAACAGAGAGTGGGTGAGAGTGTGGACTGTATTTAAAACAACGAATGGGTGAGAGTGTGGACTTTAAATAAAACAGAGTGGGTGAGAGTGTGGACTTTAAATAAAACAGAGTGGGTGAGAGTGTGGACTTTAAATAAAACAGAGTGGGTGAGAGTGTGGACTTTAAATAAAACAGAGTGGGTGAGAGTGTGGACTTTAAATAAAACAGAGTGGGCGAGAGTGTGGACTTTAAATAAAACAGAGTGGGTGAGATTGTGGACTTTAAATAAAACAGAGTGGGTGAGAGTGTGGACTTTAAATAAAACAGAGTGGGTGAGAGTGCGGACTTTAAATAAAACAGAGTGGGTGAGAGTGTGGACTTTAAATAAAACAGAGTGGGTGAGAGTTTGGACTTTAAAAAAAACAGAGTGGGTGAGAGTGCGGACTTTAAATAAAACAGAGTGTGGGTGAGAGTGTGGACTTTAGATAAAACAGAGTGGGTGAGAGTGTGGACTTTACATAAAACAGAGTGGGTGAGAGTGTGGACTTTATTTAAACCGGAGAGTGTGTTAGAGTGTGGACTGTATTTAAGACAGCGAGTGGGAGAGATTGTGGACTGTATTTAAGACAGCGAGTGGGTGAGATTGTGGACTGTATTTTAAACAGAGTGGGTGAGAGTGTGGACTGTATTTAAAACAGAGAGTGGGTGAGAGTGTGGACTGTATTTAAAAGAGAGAGTGGGAGAGATTGTGGACTATATTTAAAAGAGAGAGTGGGAGAGATTGTGGACTATATTTAAAAGAGAGAGTGGGTGAGACTGTGGACTGTATTGAAAAGAGAGAGTGGGTGAGAGTGTGGACAGTATTTAAAAGAGAGATTGGGTGAGAGTGTGGACTTAATTTAAAAGAGAGAGTGGGTGAGAGTGTGGACTGTATTTAAAACAGAGAGTGGGTGAGAGTGTGGACTGCATTTAAAACAGAGAGTGGGTGAGATTGTGGACTGTATTTAAAACAGCGAATGGGTTAGAGTGTGGACTTTAAATAAAACAGAGTGGGTGAGAGTGTGGACTTTAAATAAAACAGAGTGGGTGAGAGTGTGGACTTTAAATAAAACAGAGTGGGTGAGAGTGTGGACTTTAAATAAAACAGAGTGGGTGAGAGTTTGGACTTTAAATAAAACAGAGTGGGTGAGTGTTTGGACTTTAAATAAAACAGAGTGGGTGAGAGTGTGGACTTTATATAAACCGGAGAGCGTGTGAGAGTGTGGTCTGTATTTAAAAGAGAGAGTGGGAGAGATTGTGGACTGTATTTAAGACAGCGAGTGGGTGAGATTGTGGACTGTATTTTAAACAGAGTGGGTGAGAGTGTGGACTGTACTTAAAACAGAGAGTGGGTGAGAGTGTGGACTGTATTTAAAAGAGAGAGTGGGAGAGTTTGTGGACTATATTTAAAAGTGAGAGTGGGTGAGACTGTGGACTGTATTTAAAAGAGAGTGTGGGTGAGAGTGTGGACAGTATTTAAAAGAGAGATTGGGTGAGAGTGTGGTCTTAATTTAAAAGAGAGTGTGGCTGAGAGTGTGGACTGTATTTAAAACAGAGAGTGGGTGAGAGTGTGGACTGCATTTAAAACAGAGAGTGGGTGAGAGTGTGGACTGTATTTAAAACAACGAATGGGTGAGAGTGTGGACTTTAAATAAAACAGAGTGGGTGAGAGTGTGGACTTTAAATAAAACAGAGTGGGTGAGAGTGTGGACTTTAAATAAAACAGAGTGGGTGAAAGTGTGGACTTTAAATAAAACAGAGTGGGTGAGAGTGTGGACTTTAAATAAAACAGAGTGTGCGAGAGTGTGGACTTTAAATAAAACAGAGTGGGTGAGAGTGTGGACTTTAAATAAAACAGAGTGGGTGAGAGTGTGGACTTTAAATAAAACAGAGTGGGTGAGAGTGTGGACTTTAAATAAAACAGAGTGGGTGAGAGTGTGGACTTTAAATAAAACAGAGAGTGGGTGAGAGTGTGGACTTTAAATAAAACAGAGAGTGAGTGAGAGTGTGGACTTTAAATAAAACAGAGTGGGTGAGAGTGTGGACTTTATATAAAACAGAGAGTGGGTGAGAGTGTGGACTTTATATAAAACAGAGAGTGGGTGAGAGTGTGGACTTTATATAAAACAGAGAGTGGATGAGAGTGTGGACTTTATATAAAACAGAGAGTGGGTGAGAGTGTGGACTTTATATAAAAGAGAGAGTGGGTGAGAGTGTGGACTTTATATAAAACAGAGAGTGGGTGAGAGTGTGGACTTTATATAAAACAGAGAGTGGGTGAGAGTGTGGACTTTATATAAAACAGAGAGTGGGTGAGAGTGTGGACTTTATATAAAACAGAGAATGGGTGAGAGTGTGGACTTTATATAAAACAGAGAATGGGTGAGAATGTGGACTTTATATAAAACAGAGAGTGAGTGAGAGTGTGGACTTTATATAAAACAGAGAGTGGGTGAGAGTGTGGACTTTATATAAAACAGAGAGTGGGTGAGAGTGTGGACTTTATATAAAACAGAGAGTGGGTGAGAGTGTGGACTTTAAATAAAACAGAGTGGGTGAGAGTTTGGACTTTAAATAAAACAGAGTGGGTGAGAGTTTGAACTTTAAATAAAACAGAGTGGGTGAGTGTTTGGACTTTAAATAAAACAGAGTGGGTGAGAGTGTGGACTTTATATAAACCGGAGAGTGTGTGAGAGTGTGGTCTGTATTTAAAAGAGAGAGTGGGAGAGATTGTGGACTGTATTTAAGACAGCGAGTGGGTGAGATTGTGGACTGTATTTTAAACAGATTGGGTGAGAGTGTGGACTGTATTTAAAACAGAGAGTGGGAGAGATTGTGGACTATATTTAAAAGAGAGAGTGGGAGAGATTGTGGACTATATTTAAAAGAGAGAGTGGGTGAGACTGTGGACTGTATTTAAAAGAGAGTGTGGGTGAGAGAGTGGACAGTATTTAAAAGAGAGATTGGGTGAGAGTGTGGTCTTAATTTAAAAGAGAGTGTGGGTGAGAGTGTGGACTGTATTTAAAACAGAGAGTGGGTGAGAGTGTGGACTGCATTTAAAACAGAGAGTGGGTGAGAGTGTGGACTGTATTTAAAACAACGAATGGGTGAGAGTGTGGACTTTAAATAAAACAGAGTGGGTGAGAGTGTGGACTTTAAATAAAACAGAGTGGGTGAGAGTGTGGACTTTCAATAAAACAGAGTGGGTGAGAGTGTGGACTTTAAATAAAACAGAGTGGGTGAGAGTGTGGACTTTAAATAAAACAGAGTGGGCGAGAGTGTGGACTTTAAATAAAACAGAGTGGGTGAGAGTGTGGACTTTAAATAAAACAGAGTGGGTGAGAGTGTGGACTTTAAATAAAACAGAGTGGGTGAGAGTGTGGACTTTAAATAAAACAGAGAGTGGGTGAGAGTGTGGACTTTAAATAAAACAGAGAGTGGGTGAGAGTGTGGACTTTAAATAAAACAGAGTGGGTGAGAGTGTGGACTTTATATAAAACAGAGAGTGGGTGAGAGTGTGGACTTTATATAAAACAGAGAGTGGGTGAGAGTGTGGACTTTATATAAAACAGAGAGTTGGATGAGAGTGTGGACTTTATATAAAACAGAGAGTGGGTGAGAGTGTGGACTTTATATAAAACAGAGAGTGGGTGAGAGTGTGGACTTTATATAAAACAGAGAGTGGGTGAGAGTGTGGACTTTATATAAAACAGAGAGTGGGTGAGAGTGTGGACTTTATATAAAACAGAGAGTGGGTGAGAGTGTGGACTTTATATAAAACAGAGAATGGGTGAGAGTGCGGACTTTATATAAAACAGAGAATGGGTGAGAATGTGGACTTTATATAAAACAGAGAGTGGGTGAGAGTGTGGACTTTATATAAAACAGAGAGTGGGTGAGAGTGTGGACTTTATATAAAACAGAGAGTGGGTGAGAGTGTGGACTTTATATAAAACAGAGAGTGGGTGAGAGTGTGGACTTTAAATAAAACAGAGTGGGTGAGAGTTTGGACTTTAAATAAAACAGAGTGGGTGAGTGTTTGGACTTTAAATAAAACAGAGTGAGTGAGAGTGTGGACTTTATATAAAACAGAGAGTGGGTGAGAGTGTGGTCTGTATTTTAAAGAGAGAGTGGGAGAGATTGTGGACTGTATTTAAGACAGCGCGTGGGTGAGATTGTGGACTGTATTTTAAACAGAGTGGGTGAGAGTGTGGACTGTACTTAAAACAGAGAGTGGGTGAGAGTGTGGACTGTATTTAAAAGAGAGAGTGGGAGAGATTGTGGACTATATTTAAAAGAGAGAGTGGGTGAGACTGTGGACTGTATTTAAAAGAGAGTGTGGGTGAGAGTGTGGACAGTATTTAAAAGAGAGATTGGGTGAGAGTGTGGTCTTAATTTAAAAGAGAGTGTGGGTGAGAGTGTGGACTGTATTTAAAACAGAGAGTGGGTGAGAGTGTGGACTGCATTTAAAACAGAGAGTGGGTGAGAGTGTGGACTGTATTTAAAACAACGAATGGGTGAGAGTGTGGACTTTAAATAAAACAGAGTGGGTGAGAGTGTGGACTTTAAATAAAACAGAGTGGGTGAGAGTGTGGACTTTCAATAAAACAGAGTGGGTGAGAGTGTGGACTTTAAATAAAACAGAGTGGGTGAGAGTGTGGACTTTAAATAAAACAGAGTGGGCGAGAGTGTGGACTTTAAATAAAACAGAGTGGGTGAGAGTGTGGACTTTAAATAAAACAGAGTGGGTGAGAGTGTGGACTTTAAATAAAACAGAGTGGGTGAGAGTGTGGACTTTAAATAAAACAGAGTGGGTGAGAGTGTGGACTTTAAATAAAACAGAGAGTGGGTGAGAGTGTGGACTTTAAATAAAACAGAGAGTGGGTGAGAGTGTGGACTTTAAATAAAACAGAGTGGGTGAGAGTGTGGACTTTATATAAAACAGAGAGTGGGTGAGAGTGTGGACTTTATATAAAACAGAGAGTGGGTGAGAGTGTGGACTTTATATAAAACAGAGAGTTGGATGAGAGTGTGGACTTTATATAAAACAGAGAGTGGGTGAGAGTGTGGACTTTATATAAAACAGAGAGTGGGTGAGAGTGTGGACTTTATATAAAACAGAGAGTGGGTGAGAGTGTGGACTTTATATAAAACAGAGAGTGGGTGAGAGTGTGGACTTTATATAAAACAGAGAGTGGGTGAGAGTGTGGACTTTATATAAAACAGAGAATGGGTGAGAGTGCGGACTTTATATAAAACAGAGAATGGGTGAGAATGTGGACTTTATATAAAACAGAGAGTGGGTGAGAGTGTGGACTTTATATAAAACAGAGAGTGGGTGAGAGTGTGGACTTTATATAAAACAGAGAGTGGGTGAGAGTGTGGACTTTATATAAAACAGAGAGTGGGTGAGAGTGTGGACTTTAAATAAAACAGAGTGGGTGAGAGTTTGGACTTTAAATAAAACAGAGTGGGTGAGTGTTTGGACTTTAAATAAAACAGAGTGAGTGAGAGTGTGGACTTTATATAAAACAGAGAGTGGGTGAGAGTGTGGTCTGTATTTTAAAGAGAGAGTGGGAGAGATTGTGGACTGTATTTAAGACAGCGCGTGGGTGAGATTGTGGACTGTATTTTAAACAGAGTGGGTGAGAGTGTGGACTGTATTTAAAACAGAGAGTGGGAGAGATTGTGGACTATATTTAAAAGAGAGAGTGGGAGAGATTGTGGACTATATTTAAAAGAGAGAGTGGGTGAGTCTGTGGACTGTATTTAAAAGAGAGAGTGGGTGAGAGTGTGGACAATATTTAAAAGAGAGATTGGGTGAGAGTGTGGTCTTAATTTAAAAGAGAGAGTGGGTGAGAGTGTGGACTGTATTTAAAACAGAGAGTGGGTGAGAGTGTGGACTGTATTTAAAACAGAGAGTGGGTGAGAGTGTGGACTGTATTTAAAACAGCGAATGGGTGAGAGTGTGGACTTTAAATAAAACAGAGTGGGTGAGAGTGTGGACTTTAAATAAAACAGAGTGGATGAGAGTGTGGACTTTAAATAAAACAGAGTGGGTGAGAGTGTGGACTTTAAATAAAACAGAGTGGGTGAGAGTTTGGACTTTAAATAAAACAGAGTGGGTGAGTGTTTGGACTTTAAATAAAACAGAGTGGGTGAGAGTGTGGACTTTATATAAACCGGAGAGTGTGTGAGAGTGTGGTCTGTATTTAAAAGAGAGAGTGGGTGAGATTGTGGACTGTATTTAAGACAGCGAGTGGGTGAGATTGTGGACTGTATTTTAAACAGAGTGGGTGAGAGTGTGGACTGTATTTAAAACAGAGAGTGGGAGAGATTGTGGACTATATTTAAAAGAGAGAGTGGGAGAGATTGTGGACTATATTTAAAAGAGAGAGTGGGTGAGACTGTGGACTGTATTTAAAAGAGAGAGTGGGTGAGAGTGTGGACAGTATTTAAAAGAGAGATTGGGTGAGAGTGTGGTCTTAATTTAAAACAGAGAGTGGGTGAGAGTGTGGACTGTATTTAAAACAGAGAGTGGGTGAGAGTGTGGACTGCATTTAAAACAGAGAGTGGGTGAGAGTGTGGACTGTATTTAAAACAGCGAATGGGTGAGAGTGTGGACTTTAAATAAAACAGAGTGGGTGAGAGTGTGGACTTTAAATAAAACAGAGAGTTTGAGAGTGTGGACTTTAAATAAAACAGAGTGGGTGAGAGTATGGACTTTAAATAAAACAGAGTGGGTGAGAGTGTGGACTTTAAATAAAACAGAATGGGTGAGAGTGTGGACTTTAAATAAAACAGAGTGGGTGAGAGTGTGGACTTTATATAAAACAGAGTGGGTGAGAGTGTGGACTTTAAATAAAACAGAGTGGGTGAGAGTGTGGACTTTAAATAAAACAGAGTGGGTGAGAGTGTAGACTTTAAATAAAACAGAGTGGGTGAGAGTGTGGACTTTAAATAAAACAGAGAGTGGGTGAGAGTGTGGACTTTAAATAAAACAGAGAGTGGGTGAGAGTGTGGACTTTATATAAAACAGAGAGTGGGTGAGAGTGATGACTTTATATAAAACAGAGAGTGGGTGAGAGTGTGGACTTTATATAAAACAGAGAACGGGTGAGAGTGTGGACTTTATATAAAACAGAGAGTGGGTGAGAGTGTGGACTTTATATAAAACAGAGAGTGGGTGAGAATGTGGACTTTATATAAAACAGAGAGTGGGTGAGAGTGTGGACTTTATATAAAACAGAGAGTGGGTGAGAGTGTGGACTTTATATAAAACAGAGAGTGGGTGAGAGTGCGGACTTCATATAAAACAGAGAGTGGGTGAGAGTGTGGACTTTATTTAAAACAGAGAGTGGGTGAGAGTGTGGACTGTATTTAAAACAGAGAGGGGGTGAGAGTGTGGACTGTATTTAAAACAGAGAGTGGGTGAGAGTGCGGACTGTATTTAAAACAGAGAGTGGGTGAGAGTGTGGACTGTATTTAAAACAGAGATTGGGTGAGAGTGTGGACTATATTCGAACCGTGAATATGTGAGAGTGTGGACAGTATTTAAAACAGAGAGTGGGTGAGAGTGTGGACTGTATTTAGAACAGATTGCGTGAGAATATGGACTGTATTTAAAAAGAGAATGGGTGAGAGTGTGGACAGTATTTAAAACAGAGAGTGGGTGAGTCTGGACTGTATTTAAAACAGAGAGTGGGTGAGAGTGCGGACAGTATTTAAAACAGAGAGTGGGTGAGAGTGCGGACAGTATTTAAAAATGAATGGGTGAGAGTGTGGACTGTATTAAGAACAGATTGCGTGAGAGTGTGGACAGTATTTGAAACAGAGTGAGTGAATGTTTGTACTGTATTTAAAACAGAGTGGGTGAATGTTTATACTGTATTTAAAACAGAGTGAGTGAATGTTTGTTCTGTATTTAAAACAGAGTGGGTGAATGTTTGTACTGTATTTAAAACAGAGTGGGTGAATGTTTGTACTGTATTTAAAACAGAGTGGGTGAATGTTTGTACTGTATTTAAAACAGAGTGGGTGAGTGTTTATACTGTATTTAAAACAGTGTGGGTGAGTGTTTATACTGTATTTAAAACAGTGTGGGTGAATGTTTGTACTGTATTTAAAACAGAGTGGGTGAATGTTTGTACTGTATTTAAAACAGAGTGGGAGATTGTTTGTACTGTATTTAAAACAGAGTGGGAGAATGTTTGTACTGTATTTAAAACAGAGTGGGTGAATGTTTGTACCGTATTTAAAACAGAGTGGGTGAATGTTTGTACCGTATTTAAAACAGAGTGGGTGAATGTTTGTACCGTATTTAAAACAGAGTGGGTGAATGTTTGTACTGTATTTAAAACAGAGTGGGTGAATGTTTGTACTGTATTTAAAACAGAGTGGGTGAATGTTTGTACTGTTTTTAAAACAGAGTGGGTGAATGCTTGTACTGTATTTAAAACAGAGTGGGTGAATGTACTGTATTTAAAACAGAGTGGGTGAATGTACTGTATTTAAAACAGAGAGTGGGTGAGCCTGTGGACTGTATATAAAACAGAGAGTGGGTGTGTCTGTGGACTCTATATAAAACAGAGAGTGGGTGAGAGTGTGGACAGTATTTAAAACAGAGTGGGTGAGATTGTAGACTGTATTTAAAACAGAGAGTGGGTAAGACTGTGGACTGTATTCAGAACAGATTGCGTGAGAGTGTGCACTGTATTTAAACAGAGAATGGGTGAGAGTGTGGACAGTATTTAAAACAGAGAGTGGGTGAGTCTGGACTGTATTTAAAACAGAGAGTGGGTGAGAGTGCGGACAGTATTTAAAACAGAGAGTGGGTGAGAGTGCGGACAGTATTTAAAAATGAATGGGTGAGAGTGTGGACTGTATTAAGAACAGATTGCGTGAGAGTGTGGACAGTATTTGAAACAGAGTGAGTGAATGTTTGTACTGTATTTAAAACAGAGTGGGTGAATGTTTATACTGTATTTAAAACAGAGTGAGTGAATGTTTGTTCTGTATTTAAAACAGAGTGGGTGAATGTTTGTACTGTATTTAAAACAGAGTGGGTGAATGTTTGTACTGTATTTAAAACAGAGTGGGTGAATGTTTGTACTGTATTTAAAACAGAGTGGGTGAGTGTTTATACTGTATTTAAAGCAGTGTGGGTGAGTGTTTATACTGTATTTAAAACAGTGTGGGTGAATGTTTGTACTGTATTTAAAACAGAGTGGGTGAATGTTTGTACTGTATTTAAAACAGAGTGGGAGATTGTTTGTACTGTATTTAAAACAGAGTGGGAGAATGTTTGTACTGTATTTAAAACAGAGTGGGTGAATGTTTGTACCGTATTTAAAACAGAGTGGGTGAATGTTTGTACCGTATTTAAAACAGAGTGGGTGAATGTTTGTACCGTATTTAAAACAGAGTGGGTGAATGTTTGTACTGTATTTAAAACAGAGTGGGTGAATGTTTGTACTGTATTTAAAACAGAGTGGGTGAATGTTTGTACTGTTTTTAAAACAGAGTGGGTGAATGCTTGTACTGTATTTAAAACAGAGTGGGTGAATGTACTGTATTTAAAACAGAGTGGGTGAATGTACTGTATTTAAAACAGAGAGTGGGTGAGCCTGTGGACTGTATATAAAACAGAGAGTGGGTGTGTCTGTGGACTCTATATAAAACAGAGAGTGGGTGAGAGTGTGGACAGTATTTAAAACAGAGTGGGTGAGATTGTAGACTGTATTTAAAACAGAGAGTGGGTAAGACTGTGGACTGTATTCAGAACAGATTGCGTGAGAGTGTGCACTGTATTTAAACAGAGAATGGGTGAGAGTGTGGACAGTATTTAAAACAGATCCGTGAGATTGTGGACTGTATTTAAAACAGATCCGTGAGAGTGTGGACTGTATTTAACACAGATTCGTGAGAGTGTGGACTGTATTTAAAACAGAGAGTGGGTGAGAGTGTGGACTGTATTTAAATCAGATCCGTGAGATTGTGGACTGTATTTAACAAAGATTCGTGAGAGTGTGGACTGTATTTAAAACAGAGAGTGGGTGAGAGTGTGGACTGTATTTAAAACAGAGAGTGGGTGAGAGTGTGGACTGTATTTAAAACAGAGAGTGGGTGAGAGTGTGGACTGTATTTAAAACAGAGAGTAGTTGAGTCTGGACTGTATTTAAAACAGAGACTGGGTGAGAGTGCGGACAGTATTTAAAACAGAGAGTGGGTGAGTCTGTGGACTGTATATAAAACAGAGAGTGGGTGAATTTGCGGACTGTATTTAAAACAGAGAGTGGGTGATTGTGTGAACTGTATTTAAAACAGAATGGGTGAGTGTGTGGACTGTATTTAAAACAGAGAGTGGGTGAATGTTTGTACTGTATTTAAAACAGAGAGTTGGTGAATGTTTGTACTGTATTTAAAACAGAGAGTGGGTGAATGTTTGTACTGTATTTAAAACAGAGAGTGGTTGTTTGAGTGGACTGTATTTAAAACAGAGAGTGGGCAAGACTGTGGACTGTATATAAAACAGAGAGTGGATGAGTGTGTATGTGGACTTTATTTAAAAGAGAGATTGGTTGAGTGTGTGGACTGTATTTAAAACAGAGAGTGGGTGAGTTTGTTGACAGTATTTAAAACAGAGAGTGGGTGAGAGTCTTTGTGGACTTTATTTAAAACAAAGTAGGTTAGAGTGTTAACTTTATTTTAAGTAGATAGTGGGTGAGCGTGTGGACTTTATTTAAAACAGAGTGGGTGAATGTTTGTACTGTATTTAAAACAGAGTGGGTGAATGTTTGTACTGTATTTAAAACAGAGTGGGTGAATGTTTGTACTGTATTTAAAACAGAGTGGGTGAATGTTTGTACTGTATTTAAAACAGAGTGGGTGAATGTTTGTACTGTATTTAAAACAGAGAGTGGGTGAATGTTTGTACTGTATTTAAAACAGTGGGTGAATCTCTGTACTGTATTTAAAACAGAGTGGGTGAATGTTTGTACTGTATTTAAAACAGAGAGTGGGTGAATGTTTGTACTGAATTTAAAACAGTGAGTGGGTGAATGTTTTACTGTATTTAAAACTGAGTGGGTGAATGTACTGTATTTAAAACAGAGAGTGGGTGAGTCTGTGGACTCTATGTAAAACAGAGAGTGGGTGTGCGTGTAGACTGTATTGAAAACAGAGATTGGGTGAGAGTGTGGCCTTTATTTAAAACAGAGAGTGGGTGAGCGTGTGGCCTTTATTTAAAACAGAGAGTGGGTGAGAGTGTGGACTGTATTTAAAACTGATTGGGTGAGAGTGTAGAGTGTATTTAAAACAGAGAGTGAGTGAGAGTGTGGACTGTATTTAAAACAGAGAGTGGGTGAGAGTGTGGACTGTATTTAAAACAGAGAGTGGGTGAGAGTGTGGACTGTATTTAAAACAGAGTGGGTGAGAGTGTGGACTGTATTTAAAACAGAGAGTGGGTGAGAGTGTGGACTGTATTTAAAACAGAGAGTGGGTGAGAGTGTGGACTGTATTTAAAACAGAGAGTGGGTGAGAGTGTGGACTGTATTTAAAACAGAGAGGGGGTGAGAGTGTGGACTGTATTTAAAACAGAGAGTGGGTGAGTGTGTGGACTGTATTTAAAACAGAGAGTGGGTGAGAGTGTGGACTGTATTTAAAACAGAGAGTGGGTGAGAGTGTGGACTATATTTGAACAGAGAATATGTGAGAGTGTGGACAGTATTTAAAACGGAGTGGGTGAGAGTGTGGACTGTATTTAAAACAGAGAGTGGGTGAGAGTGTGGACTGTATTTAGAACAGATTGCGTGAGAATGTGGACTGTATTTAAAAAGAGAATGGGTGAGAGTGTGGACTGTATTTAAACAGAGAGTGGGTGAGTCTGGACTGTATTTAAAACAGAGAGTGGGTGAGAGTGCGGACAGTATTTAAAACAGAGAGTGGGTGAGAGTGCGGACAGTATTTAAAAATGAATGGGTGAGAGTGTGGACTGTATTTAGAACAGATTGCGTGAGAGTGTGGACAGTATTTCAAACAGAGAGTGGGTGAGTGTGGACTGTATTTGAAACAGAGTGAGTGAATGTTTGTACTGCATTTAAAACAGAGTGGGTAAATGTTTATACTGTATTTAAAACAGAGTGAGTGAATGTTTGTACTGTATTTAAAACAGAGTGGGTGAATGTTTGTACTGTATTTAAAACAGAGTGGGTGAATGTTTGTACTGTATTTAAAACAGAGTGGGTGAATGTTTGTACTGTATTTAAAACAGAGTGGGTGAGTGTTTATACTGTATTTAAAACAGTGTGGGTGAGTGTTTATACTGTATTTAAAACAGTGTGGGTGAATGTTTGTACTGTATTTAAAACAGAGTGGGTGAATGTTTGTACTGTATTTAAAACAGAGTGGGAGAATGTTTGTACTGTATTTAAAACAGAGTGGGTGAATGTTTGTACTGTAATTAAAACAGAGTGGGTGAATGTTTGTACTGTATTTAAAATAGAGTGGGTGAATGTTTGTACTGTATTTAAAACAGAGTGGGTGAATGTTTGTACTGTATTTAAAACAGAGTGGGTGAATGTTTGTACTGTATTTAAAACAGAGTGGGTGAATGTTTGTACTGTATTTAAAACAGAGTGGTTGAATGCTTGTACTGTATTTAAAACAGAGTGGGTGAATGTACTGTATTTAAAACAGAGAGTGGGTGAGCCTGTGGACTGTATATAAAAGAGAGTGGGTGTGTCTGTGGACTCTATATAAAACAGAGAGTGGGTGAGAGTGTGGACAGTATTTAAAACAGAGTGGGTGAGAGTGTAGACTCTTTTTAAAACAGAGAGTGGGTAAGACTGTGGACTGTATTTAGAACAGATTGCGTGAGAGTGTGCACTGTACTTAAACAGAGAATGGGTGAGAGTGTGGACAGCATTTAAAACAGATCCGTGAGATTGTGGACTGTATTTAAAACAGATCCGTGAGAGTGTGGACTGTATTTAACACAGATTCGTGAGAGTGTGGACTGTATTTAAAACAGAGAGTGGGTGAGAGTGTGGACTGTATTTAAATCAGATCCGTGAGATTGTGGAATGTATTTAAAACAGATTCGTGAGAGTGTGGACTGTATTTAAAACAGAGAGTGGGTGATAGTGTGGACTGTATTTAAAACAGAGAGTGGGTGAGAGTGTGGACTGTATTTAGAACAGAGAGTGGGTGAGAGTGTGGACTGTATTTAAAACAGAGAGTAGTTGAGTCTGGACTGTATTTAAAACAGAGACTGGGTGAGAGTGCGGACAGTATTTAAAACAGAGAGTGGGTGAGAGTGCGGACAGTATTTAAAAATGAGTGGGTGAGAGTGTGGACTGTATTTAGAACAGATTGCGTGAGAGTGTGGACTGTATTTCAAAAAGAGAGTGGGTGAGTGTGGACTGTATTTAAAACAGAGTGAGTGAATGTTTGTACTGTATTTAAAACAGAATGGGTGAATGTTTGTACTTTATTTAAAACAGAGTGAGTGAATGTTTGTTCGGTATTTAAAACAGAGTGGGTGAATGTTTGTACTGTATTTAAAACAGAGTGGGTGAATGTTTGTACTGTATTTAAAACAGAGTGGGTGAATGTTTGTACTGTATTTAAAACAGAGTGGGTGAATGTTTGTACTGTATTTAAAACAGAGTGGGTGAATGTTTGTACTGTATTTAAAACAGAGTGGGTGAATGTTTGTACTGTATTTAAAACAGAGTGGGTGAATGTTTGTACTGTATTTAAAACAGAGTGGGTGAATGTTTGTACTGTATTTAAAACAGAGTGGGTGAATGTTTGTACTGTATTTAAAACAGAGTGGGTGAATGTTTGTACTGTATTTAAAACAGAGTGGGTGAGTGTTTATACTGTATTTTAAACAGTGTGGGTGAATGTTTGTACTGTATTTAAAACAGAGTGGGTGAATGTTTGTACTGTATTTAAAACAGAGTGGGTGAATGTTTGTACTGTATTTAAAACAGAGTGATTGAATATTTGTACTGTATTTAAAAGAGAGTGGGTGAATGTTTGTACTGTATTTAAAAGAGAGTGGGTGAATGTTTGTACTGTATTTAAAACAGTGTGGGTGAATGTTTGTACTGTATTTAAAACAGAGTGGGTGAATGTTTGTACTGTATTTAAAACAGAGTGGGTGAATGTTTGTACTGTATTTAAAACAGAGTGGGTGAATGTTTGTACTGTATTTAAAACAGAGAGTGGGTGAATGTTTGTACTGTATTTAAAACAGAGAGTGGGTGAATGTTTGTACTGTATTTTAAACAGAGTGGGTGAATGTTTGTACTGTACTTAAAAGAGAGTGGGTGAATATTTGTACTGTATTTAAAACAGAGTGGGTGAATGTTTGTACTGTATTTAAAACAGAGTGGGTTAATGCTTGTACTGTATTTAAAACAGAGTGGGTGAATGTACTGTATATAAAACAGAGAGTGGGTGTGTCTGTGGACTGTATATAAAACAGAGAGTGGGTGTGTCTGTGGACTCTTTATAAAACAGAGATTGGGTGTGTCTGTGGACTGTATATAAAACAGAGAGTGGGTGTGTCTGTGGACTCTATATAAAACAGAGAGTGGGTGAGCTTGAGGACTGTATTTAAAACAGAGATTGGGTAAGATTGTGGCCTTTATTTAAAACCGAGAGTGGGTGAGAGTTTGGACAGTATTTAAAACAGAGTGGGTGAGAGTGTAGACTGTATTTAAATCAGATTGTGGGTGAGACTGTGGACAGTATTTAAAAAAGAGTGGGTGAGAGTGTGGACTGTATTTAGAACAGATTGCGTGAGAGTGTGCACTGTATTTAAACAGAGAATGGGTGAGAGTGTGGACAGTATTTAAAACAGATCCGTGAGATTGTGGACTGTATTTAAAACAGAGTGGGTGAGTGTGGACTGTATTTAACACAGATTCGTGAGAGTGTGGACTGTATTTAAAACAGAAATTGGGTGAGAGTGTGGACTGTATTTAAATCAGATCCGTGAGAGTGTGGACTGTATTTAACACAGATTCGTGAGAGTGTGGACTGTATTTAAAACAGAGAGTGGGTGAGAGTGTGGACTGTATTTGAACAGAGAATATGTGAGAGTGTGGACAGTATTTAAAACCGAGTGGGTGAGAGTGTAGAGTGTATTTAAAACAGAGAGTTGGTGAGAGTGAGGACTGTACTTAAAACAGAGAGTGGGTGAGCGTGTGGACTGTATTTAAAACAGAGATTGGGTGAGAGTGTGGCCTTTATTTAAAACAGAGAGTGGGTGAGAGTGTGGAAAGTATTTAAAACAGAGTGGGTGAGAGTGTGGACTGTATTTAAAACAGAGAGTGGGTGAGTCTGGACTGTATTTAAAACAGAGAGTGGGTGAGAGTGCGGACAGTATTTAAAAATGAGTGGGTGAGAGTGTGGACTGTATTTAAAACAGATTGGTGAGAGTGTGTACTGTATTTAAAACAGAGTGGGTGAATGTTTGTACTGTATTTAAAACAGAGTGGGTGAATGTTTGTACTTTATTTAAAACAGAGTGAGTGAATGTTTGTACTGTATTTAAAACAGAGTGGGTGAATGTTTGTACTGTATTTAAAACAGAGTGGGTGAATGTTTGTACTGTATTTAAAACAGAGTGGGTGAACGTTTGTACTGTATTTAAAACAGAGTGGGTCAATGTTTGTACTGTATTTAAAACAGAGTGGGTGAATGTTTGTACTGTATTTAAAACAGAGTGGGTGAATGTTTGTACTGTATTTAAAACAGAGTGGGTGAATGCTTGTACTGTATTTAAAACAGAGTGGGTGAATGTTTATACTGTATTTTAAACAGTGTGGGTGAATGTTTGTACTGTATTTAAAACAGAGTGGGTGAATGTTTGTACTGTATTTAAAACAGAGTGGGTGAATGTTTGTACTGTATTTCAAACAGAGAGTGGGTGAGTGTGGACTGTATTTAAAACAGAGTGAGTGAATGTTTGTACTGTATTTAAAACAGAGTGATTGAATGTTTGTACTGTATTTAAAACAGAGTGGGTGAATGTTTGTACTGTATTTAAAAGAGAGTGCGTGAATGTTTGTACTGTATTTAAAACAGAGTGGGTGAATGTTTGTACTGAATTTAAAACAGAGTGGGTGAATGTTTGTACTGTATTTAAAACAGAGTGGGTGAATGTTTGTACTGTATTTAAAACAGAGTGGGTGAATGTACTGTATTTAAAAAGGGAGTGGGTGGGTCTGTGGACTCTATATAAAACAGAGAGTGGGTGAGCTTGTGGCCTTTATTTAAAACAGAGAGTGGATGAGAGTGTGGAAAGTATTTAAAACAGAGTGGGTGAATCTGTGGACTTTATTTAAAACAGATTGGGTGAGAATGTGGACTGTACTTAAAACAGAGAGTGGGTGAATGTTTGTACTGTATTTAAAACAGAGACTGGGTGAATGTTTGTACTGTATTTAAAACAGAGTGGGTGAATGTTTGTACTGTATTTAAAACAGAGTGGGTGAATGTTTGTACTGTATTTAAACCAGAGTGGGTGAATGTTTGTACTGTATTTAAAACAGAGTGGGTGAATGTTTGTACTGTATTTAAAACAGAGTGGGTGAATGTTTGTACTGTATTTAAAACAGAGAGTGGGTGAATGTTTGTACTGTATTTAAAACAGACTGGGTGAATGTTTGTACTGTATTTAAAATAGAGTGGGTGAATGTACTGTATTAAAAACAGAGAGTGGGTGATCCTGTGGACTGTATATAAAACAGAGAGTGGGTGTGTCTGTGGACTGTATATAAAACAGAGAGTGGGTGTGTCTGTGGACTGTATATAAAACAGAGAGTGGGTGTGTCTGTGGACTCTATATAAAACAGAGAGTGGGTGAGCTCGTGGACTGTATTTAAAACAGAGATTGGGTCAGATTGTGGCCTTTATTTAAAACCGAGAGTGGGTGAGAGTGTGGACAGTATTTACAAAAGAGTGGGTGAGAGTGTGGACTGTATTTAGAACAGATTGCGTGAGAGTGTGCACTGTATTTAAACAGAGAATGGGTGAGAGTGTGGACACTATTTAAAACAGATCCGTGAGATTGTGGACTGTATTTAAAACAGATCCATGACAGTGTGGACTGTATTTGAACAGAGAATATGTGAGAGTGTGGAGTATTTAAAACCGAGTGGGTGAGAGTGTAGAGTGTATTTAAAACAGAGAGTTGGTGAGAGTGAGGACTGTATTTAAAACAGAGAGTGGGTGAGCGTGTGGACTGTATTTAAAACAGAGATTGGGTGAGAGTGTGGCCTTTATTTAAAACAGAGAGTGGGTGAGAGTGTGGAAAGTATTTAAAACAGAGTGGGTGAGAGTGTGGACTGTATTTAAAACAGAGAGTGGGTGAGTCTGGACTGTATTTAAAACAGAGAGTGGGTGAGTCTGGACTGTATTTAAAACAGAGAGTGGGTGAGAGTGCGGACAGTATTTAAAAATGAGTGGGTGAGAGTGTGGACTGTATTTAAAACAGATTGGTGAGAGTGTTTACTGTATTTAAAACAGAGTGGGTGAATGTTTGTACTGTATTTAAAACAGAGTGGGTGAATGTTTGTACTTTATTTAAAACAGAGTGAGTGAATGTTTGTTCTGTATTTAAAACAGTGTGGGTGAATGTTTGTACTGTATTTAAAACAGAGTGGGTCAATGTTTGTACTGTATTTAAAACAGAGTGGGTGAATGTTTGTACTGTATTTAAAACAGAGTGGGTGAATGTTTGTACTGTATTTAAAACAGAGTGGGTGAATGTTTGTACTGTATTTAAAACAGAGTGGGTGAATGCTTGTACTGTATTTAAAACAGAGTGGGTGAGTGTTTATACTGTATTTTAAACAGTGTGGGTGAATGTTTGTACTGTATTTAAAACAGAGTGGGTGAATGTTTGTACTGTATTTAAAACAGAGTGGGTGAATGTTTGTACTGTATTTCAAACAGAGAGTGGGTGAGTGTGGACTGTATTTAAAACTGAGTGCATGTTTGTACTGTATTTAAAACAGAGTGATTGAATGTTTGTACTGTATTTAAAAGAGAGTGGGTGAATGTTTGTACTGTATTTAAAAGAGAGTGGGTGAATGTTTGTACTGTATTTAAAACAGAGTGGGTGAATGTTTGTACTGAATTTAAAACAGAGAGGGTGAATGTTTGTACTGTATTTAAAACAGAGTGGGTGAATGTTTGTACTGTATTTAAAACAGAGTGGGTGAATGTTTGTACTGTATTTAAAACAGAGTGGGTGAATGTTTGTACTGTATTTAAAACAGAGAGTGGGTGAATGTTTGTACTGTATTTAAAACAGAAAGTGGGTGAATGATTGTACTGTATTTAAAACAGAGAGTGGGTGAATGTTTGTACTGTATTTAAAACAGAGTGGGTGAATGTTTGTACTGTATTTAAAACAGAGTGGGTGAATGTTAGTACTGTATTTAAAACAGTGTGGGTGAATGTTTGTACTGTATTTAAAACAGAGAGTGGGTGAATGTTTGTACTGTATTTAAAACAGAGTGGGTGAATGTTTGTACTGTATTTCAAACAGAGAGTGGGTGAGTGTGGACTGTATTTAAAACAGAGTGAGTGAATATTTGTACTGTATTTAAAACAGAGTGGGTGAATGTTTGTACTGTATTTAAAACAGAGTGGGTGAATGTTTGTACTGTTTTTAAAACAGAGTGGGTGAATGTTTGTACTGTATTTAAAACAGAGTGGGTGAATGTTTGTACTGTATTTAAAACAGTGTGGGTGAATGTTTGTACTGTATTTAAAACAGAGTGGGTGAATGTTTGTACTGTATTTAAAACAGAGTGGGTGAATGTTTGTACTGTATTTAAAACAGAGTGGGTGAATGTTTGTACTGTATTTAAAACAGAGTGGGTGAATGTTTGTACTGCATTTAAAACAGTGGGTGAATGTTTGTACTGTATTTAAAACAGAGTGGGTGAATGCTTGTACTGTATTTAAAACAGAGTGGGTGAATGTACTGTATTTAAAACAGAGAGTGGGTGATCCTGTGGACTGTATATAAAACAGAGAGTGGGTGTGTCTGTGGACTGTATATAAAACAGAGAGTGGGTGTGTCTGTGGACTGTATATAAAACAGAGAGTGGGTGTGTCTGTGGACTGTATATAAAACAGAGAGTGGGTGTGTCTGTGGACTCTATATAAAACAGAGAGTGGGTGAGCTTGTGGACTGTATTTAAAACAGAGATTGGGTAAGATTGTGGCCTTTATTTAAAACCGAGAGTGGGTGAGAGTGTGGACAGTATTTAAAACAGAGTGGGTGAGAGTGTAGACTGTATTTAAATCAGAGTGTGGGTGAGAATGTGGACAGTATTTAAAAAAGAGTGGGTGAGAGTGTGGACTGTATTTAGAACAGATTGCGTGAGAGTGTGCACTGTATTTAAACAGAGAATGGGTGAGAGTGTGGACAGTATTTAAAACAGATCCGTGAGATTGTGGACTGTATTTAAAACAGATCCGTGAGAGTGTGGACTGTATTTAACACAGATTCGTGAGAGTGTGGACTGTATTTAAAACAGAGATTGGGTGAGAGTGTGGACTGTATTTAAATCAGATCCGTGAGAGTGTGGACTGTATTTAACACAGATTCGTGAGAGTGTGGACTGTATTTAAAACAGAGAGTGGGTGAGAGTGTGGACTGTATTTGAACAGAGAATATGTGAGAGTGTGGACAGTATTTAAAACCGAGTGGGTGAAAGTGTAGTGTGTATTTAAAACAGAGAGTTGGTGAGAGTGAGGACTGTATTTAAAACAGAGAGTGGGTGAGCGTGTGGACTGTATTTAAAACAGAGATTGGGTGAGAGTGTGGCCTTTATTTAAAACAGAGAGTGGGTGAGAGTGTGGAAAGTATTTAAAACAGAGTGGGTGAGAGTGTGGACTGTATTTAAAACAGAGAGTGGGTGAGTCTGGACTGTATTTAAAACAGAGAGTGGGTGAGAGTGCGGACAGTATTTAAAAATGAGTGGGTGAGATTGTGGACTGTATTTAAAACAGATTGGTGAGAGTGTGTACTGTATTTAAAACAGAGTGGGTGAATGTTTGTACTGTATTTAAAACAGAGTGGGTGAATGTTTGTACTTTATTTAAAACAGAGTGAGTGGATGTTTGTTCTGTATTTAAAACAGAGTGGGTGAATGTTTGTACTGTATTTAAAACAGAGTGGGTGAATGTTTGTACTGTATTTCAAACAGAATGGGTGAATGTTTGTACTGTATTTAAAACAGAGTGGGTGAATGTTGGTACTGTATTTAAAACAGAGTGGGTGAATGTTTGTACTGTATTTAAAACAGAGTGGGTGAATGCTTGTACTGTATTTTAAACAGAGTGGGTGAGTGTTTATACTGTATTTTAAACAGTGTGGGTGAATGTTTGTATTGTATTTAAAACAGAGTGGGTGAATGTTTGTACTGTATTTAAAACAGAGTGGGTGAATGTTTGTACTGTATTTCAAACAGAGAGTGGGTGAGTGTGGACTGTATTTAAAACAGAGTGAGTGAATGTTGGTACTGTATTTAAAACAGAGTGATTGAATGTTTGTACTGTATTTAAAACAGAGTGGGTGAATGTTTGTACTGTATTTAAAAGAGAGTGGGTGAATGTTTGTACTGTATTTAAAACAGAGTGGGTGAATGTTTGTACTGAATTTAAAACAGAGTGGGTGAATGTTTGTACTGTATTTAAAACAGAGTGGGTGAATGTTTGTACTGTATTTAAAACAGAGAGTGGGTGAGCCTGTGGACTGTATATAAAACAGAGAGTGGGTGTGTCTGTGGACTCTATATAAAACAGAGAGTGGGTGAGAGTGTGGACAGTATTTAAAACAGAGTTGCTGAGAGTGTAGACTGTATTTAAAACAGAGAGTGGGTAAGACTGTGGACTGTATTTAGAACTGATTGCGTGAGAGTGTGCACTGTATTTAAACAGAGAATGGGTGAGAGTGTGGACAGTATTTAAAACAGATCCGTGAGATTGTGGACTGTATTTAAAACAGATCCGTGAGAGTGTGGACTGTATTTAACACAGATTCGTGAGAGTGTGGACTGTATTTAAAACAGAGAGTGGGTGAGAGTGTGGACTGTATTTAAATCAGATCCGTGAGATTGTGGACTGTATTTAACACAGATTCGTGAGAGTGTGGACTGTATTTAAAACAGAGAGTGGGTGAGAGTGTGGACTGTATTTAAAACAGAGAGTGGGTGAAAGTGTGGACTGTATTTAAAACAGAGAGTGGGTGAGAGTGTGGACTGTATTTAAAACAGAGATTAGTTGAGTCTGGACTGTATTTAAAACAGAGATTGGGTGAGAGTGCGGACAGTATTTAAAACAGAGAGTGGGTGAGTCTGTGGACTGTATATAAAACAGAGAGTGGGTGAGTTTGCGGACTGTATTTAAAACAGAGAGTGGGTGATTGTGTGAACTGTATTTAAAACAGAATGGGTGAGTGTGTGGACTGTATTTAAAACAGAGAGTGGGTGAATGTTTGTACTGTAATTAAAACAGAGTGGGTGAATGTTTGTACCGTATTTAAAACAGAGTGGGTGAATGTTTGTACTGTATTTAAAACAGAGTGGGTGAATGTTTGTACTGTATTTAAAACAGAGTGGGTGAATGTTTGTACCGTATTTAAAACAGAGTGGGTGAATGTTTGTACCGTATTTAAAACAGAGTGGGTGAATGTTTGTACTGTATTTAAAACAGAGTGGGTGAATGTTTGTACTGTTTTTAAAACAGAGTGGGTGAATGCTTGTACTGTATTTAAAACAGAGTGGGTGAATGTACTGTATTTAAAACAGAGAGTGGGTTAGCCTGTGGACTGTATATAAAACAGAGAGTTGGTGTGTCTGTGGACTCTATATAAAACAGAGAGTGGGTGAGAGTGTGGACAGTATTTAAAACAGAGTGGGTGAGAGTGTAGACTGTATTTAAAACAGAGAGTGGGTAAGACTGTGGACTGTATTCAGAACAGATTGCGTGAGAGTGTGCACTGTATTTAAACAGAGAATGGGTGAGAGTGTGGACAGTATTTAAAACAGATCCGTGAGATTGTGGACTGTATTTAAAACAGATCCGTGAGAGTGTGGACTGTATTTAACACAGATTCGTGAGAGTGTGGACTGTATTTAAAACAGAGAGTGGGTGAGAGTGTGGACTGTATTTAAATCAGATCCGTGAGATTGTGGACTGTATTTAACACAGATTCGTGCGAGTGTGGACTGTATTTAAAACAGAGAGTGGGTGAGAGTGTGGACTGTATTTAAAACAGAGAGTGGGTGAGAGTGTGGACTGTATTTAAAACAGAGAGTAGTTGAGTCTGGACTGTATTTAAAACAGAGATTGGGTGAGAGTGCGGACAGTATTTAAAACAGAGAGTGGGTGAGTCTGTGGACTGTATATAAAACAGAGAGTGGGTGAGTTTGCGGACTGTATTTAAAACAGAGAGTGGGTGATTGTGTGAACTGTATTTAAAACAGAATGGGTGAGTGTGTGGACTGTATTTAAAACAGAGAGTGGGTGAATGTTTGTACTGTATTTAAAACAGAGAGTGGGTGAGTCTGGACCATATTTAAAACAGAGAGTGGGTGAGAGTGCGGACAGTATTTAAAAATGAGTGGGTGAGAATGTGGACTGTATTTAAAACAGATTGGTGAGAGTGTGTACTGTATTTAAAACAGAGTGGGTGAATGTTTGTACTGTATTTAAAACAGAGTGGGTGAATGTTTGTACTGTACTTAAAACAGAGTGCGTGAATGTTTGTACTGTATTTAAAACAGTGTGTGAATGTTTGTACTGTATTTAAAACAGAGTGGGTGAGTGTTTATACTGTATTTAAAACAGTGTGGGTGAATGTTTGTACTGTATTTAAAACAGAGTGGGTGAATGTTTGTACTGTATTTAAAACAGAGAGTGGGTGAATGTTTGTACCGTATTTAAAACAGAGTGGGTGAATGTTTGTACTGTATTTCAAACAGAGAGTGGGTGAGTGTGGACTGTATTTAAAACTGAGTGAGTCAATGTTTGTACTGTATTTAAAACAGAGTGGGTGAATGTTTGTACTGTATTTAAAACAGAGTGGGTGAATGTTTGTACTGTATTTAAAACAGAGTGGGTGAATGTTTGTACTTTATTTAAAACAGAGTGGGTGAATGTTTGTACTGTAATTAAAACAGAGTGGGTGAATGTTTGTACTGTATTTAAAACAGAGTGGGTGAATGTTTGTACTGCATTTAAAACAGAGTGGGTGAATGTTTGTACTGTATTTAAAACAGAGTGGGTGAATGTTTTTACTGTTTTTAAAACAGAGTGTGTGAATTCTTGTACTGTATTTAAAACAGAGTGGGTGAATTTACTGTATTTAAAACAGAGAGTGGGTGAGCCTGTGGACTGTATATAAAACAGAGAGTGGGTGTGTCTGTGGACTCTATATAAAACAGAGAGTGGGTGAGAGTGTGGACAGTATTTAAAGCAGAGTGGGTGAGAGTGTAGACTGTATTTAAAACAGAGAGTGGGTAAGACTGTGGACTGTATTTAGGACTGATTGCGTGAGAGTGTGCACTGTATTTAAACAGAGAATGGGTGAGAGTGTGGACAGTATTTAAAACAGATCCGTGAGATTGTGGACTGTATTTAAAACAGATCCGTGAGAGTGTGGACTGTATTTAACACAGATTCGTGAGAGTGTGGACTGTATTTAAAACAGAGAGTGGGTGAGAGTGTGGACTGTATTTAAATCAGATCCGTGAGATTGTGGACTTTATTTAACACAGATTCGTGAGAGTGTGGACTGTATTTAAAACAGAGAGTGGGTGAGAGTGTGGACTGTATTTAAAACAGAGAGTGGGTGAGAGTGTGGACTGTATTTAAAACAGAGAGTGGGTGAGAGTGTGGACTGTATTTAAAACAGAGATTAGTTGAGTCTGGACTGTATTTAAAACAGAGATTGGGTGAGAGTGCGGACAGTATTTAAAACAGAGAGTGGGTGAGTCTGTGGACTGTATATAAAACAGAGAGTGGGTGAGTTTGCGGACTGTATTTAAAACAGAGAGTGGGTGATTGTGTGAACTGTATTTAAAACAGAATGGGTGAGTGTGTGGACTGTATTTAAAACAGAGAGTGGGTGAATGTTTGTACTGTAATTAAAACAGAGTGGGTGAATGTTTGTACCGTATTTAAAACAGAGTGGGTGAATGTTTGTACCATATTTAAAACAGAGTGGGTGAATGCTTGTACTGTATTTAAAACAGAGTGGGTGAATGTACTGTATTTAAAACAGAGAGTGGGTGAGCCTGAAGACTGTATATAAAACATAGAGTGGGTGTGTCTGTGGACTCTATATAAAACAGAGAGTGGGTGAGAGTGTGGACAGTATTTAAAACAGAGTGGGTGAGAGTGTAGACTGTATTTAAAACAGAGAGTGGGTAAGACTGTGGACTGTATTCAGAACAGATTGCGTGAGAGTGTGCACTGTATTTAAACAGAGAATGGGTGAGAGTGTGGACAGTATTTAAAACAGATCCGTGAGATTGTGGACTGTATTTAAAACAGATCCATGAGAGTGTGGACTGTATTTAACACAGATTCGTGAGAGTGTGGACTGTATTTAAAACAGAGAGTGGGTGAGAGTGTGGACTGTATTTAAATCAGATCCGTGAGATTGTGGACTGTATTTATAACAGAGAGTGGGTGAGAGTGTGGACTGTATTTAAAACAGAGAGTGGGTGAGAGTGTGGACTGTATTTAAAACAGAGAGTAGTTGAGTCTGGACTGTATTTAAAACAGAGATTGGGTGAGAGTGCGGACAGTATTTAAAACAGAGAGTGGGTGAGTCTGTGGACTGTATATAAAACAGAGAGTGGGTGAGTTTGCGGACTGTATTTAAAACAGAGAGTGGGTGATTGTGTGAACTGTATTTAAAACAGAATGGGTGAGTGTGTGGACTGTATTTAAAACAGAGAGTGGGTGAATGTTTGTACTGTATTTAAAACAGAGAGTTGGTGAATGTTTGTACTGTATTTAAAACAGAGAGTGGGTGAATGTTTGTACTGTATTTAAAACAGAGAGTTGGTGAATGTTTGTACTGTATTTAAAACAGAGAGTGGGTGAATGTTTGTACTGTATTTAAAACAGAGAGTGGTTGTTTGAGTGGACTGTATTTAAAACAGAGAGTGGGCAAGACTGTGGACTGTATATAAAACAGAGAGTGGATGAGTGTGTATGTGGACTTTATTTAAAAGAGAGATTGGTTGAGTGTGTGGACTGTATTTAAAACAGAGAGTGGGTGAGTTTGTTGACAGTATTTAAAACAGAGAGTGGGTGAGAGTCTTTGTGGACTTTATTTAAAACAAAATAGGTTAGAGTGTTAACTTTATTTTAAGTAGATAGTGGGTGAGCGTGTGGACTTTATTTAAAACAGAGTGGGTGAATGTTTGTACTGTATTTAAAACAGAGTGGGTGAATGTTTGTACTGTATTTAAAACAGAGTGGGTGAATGTTTGTACTGTATTTAAAACAGAGTGGGTGAATGTTTGTATGTATTTAAAACAGAGAGTGGGTGAATGTTTGTACTGTATTTAAAACAGAGAGTGGGTGAATGTTTGTACTGTATTTAAAACAGAGTGGGTGAATGTTTGTACTGTATTTAAAACAGAGTGGGTGAATGTTTGTACTGTATTTAAAACAGAGAGTGGGTGAATGTTTGTACTGTATTTAAAACAGAGAGTGGGTGAATGTTTGTACTGTATTTAAAACAGTGGGTGAATCTCTGTACTGTATTTAAAACAGAGTGGGTGAATGTTTGTACTGAATTTAAAACAGAGAGTGGGTGAATGTTTTACTGTATTTAAAACTGAGTGGGTGAATGTACTGTATTTAAAACAGAGAGTGGGTGAGTCTGTGGACTCTATGTAAAACAGAGAGTGGGTGTGCGTGTAGACTGTATTTAAAACAGAGATTGGGTGAGAGTGTGGCCTTTATTTAAAACAGAGAGTGGGTGAGCGTGTGGCATTTATTTAAAACAGAGAGTGGGTGAGAGTGTGGACTGTATTTAAAACTGATTGGGTGAGAGTGTAGAGTGTATTTAAAACAGAGAGTGAGTGAGAGTGTGGACTGTATTTAAAACAGAGAGTGGGTGAGAGTGTGGACTGTATTTAAAACAGAGAGTGGGTGAGAGTGTGGACTGTATTTAAAACAGAGAGTGGGTGAGAGTGTGGACTGTATTTAAAACAGAGTGGGTGAGAGTGTGGACTGTATTTAAAACAGAGAGTGGCTGAGAGTGTGGACTGTATTTAAAACAGAGAGTGGGTGAGAGTGTGGACTGTATTTAAAACAGAGAGTGGGTGACAGTGTGGACTGTATTTAAAACAGAGAGTGGGTGAGAGTGTGGACTGTATATAAAACAGAGAGGGGGTGAGAGTGTGGACTGTATTTAAAACAGAGAGTGGGTGAGAGTGTGGACTGTATTTAAATCAGATCCGTGAGATTGTGGACTGTATTTAACACAGATTCGTGAGAGTGTGGACTGTATTTAAAACAGAGAGTGGGTGAGAGTGTGGACTGTATTTAAAACAGAGAGTGGGTGAGAGTGTGGACTATATTTGAACAGAGAATATGTGAGAGTGTGGACAGTATTTAAAACGGAGTGGGTGAGAGTGTGGACAGTATTTAAAACAGAGAGTGGGTGAGAGTGTGGACTGTATTTAGAACAGATTGCGTGAGAATGTGGACTGTATTTAAAAAGAGAATGGGTGAGAGTGTGGACTGTATTTAAAACAGAGAGTGGGTGAGAATGCGGACAGTATTTAAAACAGAGAGTGGGTGAGAGTGCGGATAGTATTTAAAAATGAATGGGTGAGAGTGTGGACTGTATTTAGAACAGATTGCGTGAGAGTGTGGACAGTATTTCAAACAGAGAGTGGGTGAGTGTGGACTGTATTTGAAACAGAGTGAGTGAATGTTTGTACTGCATTTAAAACAGAGTGGGTGAATGTTTATACTGTATTTAAAACAGAGTGAGTGAATGTTTGTACTGTATTTAAAACAGAGTGGGTGAATGTTTGTACTGTATTTAAAACAGAGTGGGTGAATGTTTGTACTGTATTTAAAACAGAGTGGGTGAATGTTTGTACTGTATATAAAACAGAGTGGGTGAGTGTTTATACTGTATTTAAAACAGTGTGGGTGAGTGTTTATACTGTATTTAAAACAGTGTGGGTGAATGTTTGTACTGTATTTAAAACAGAGTGGGTGAATGTTTGTACTGTAAAACAGAGTAGGAGAATGTTTGTACTGTATTTAAAACAGAGTGGGTGAATGTTTGTACTGTAATTAAAACAGAGTGGGTGAATGTTTGTACTGTATTTAAAACAGAGTGGGTGAATGTTTGTACTGTGTTTAAAACAGAGTGGGTGAATGTTTGTACTGTATTTAAAACAGAGTGGGTGAATGTTTGTACTGTATTTAAAACAGAGTGGGTGAATGTTTGTACTGTATTTAAAACAGAGTGGGTGAATGCTTGTACTGTATTTAAAACAGAGTGGGTGAATGTACTGTATTTAAAACAGAGAGTGGGTGAGCCTGTGGACTGTATATAAAACAGAGAGTGGGTGTGTCTGTGGACTCTATATAAAACAGAGAGTGGGTGAGAGTGTGGACAGTATTTAAAACAGAGTGGGTGAGAGTGTAGACTCTTTTTAAAACAGAGAGTGAGTAAGACTGTGGACTGTATTTAGAACAGATTGCGTGAGAGTGTGCACTGTACTTAAACAGAGAATGGGTGAGAGTGTGGACAGCATTTAAAACAGATCCGTGAGATTGTGGACTGTATTTAAAACAGATCCGTGAGAGTGTGGACTGTATTTAACACAGATTCGTGAGAGTGTGGACTGTATTTAAAACAGAGAGTGGGTGAGAGTGTGGACTGTATTTAAATCAGATCCGTGAGATTGTGGACTGTATTTAACACAGATTCGTGAGAGTGTGGACTGTATTTAAAACAGAGAGTGGGTGAGAGTGTGGACTGTATTTCGAACAGAGAGTGGGTGAGAGTGTGGACTGTATTTAGAACAGAGAGTGGGTGAGAGTGTGGACTGTATTTAAAACAGAGAGTAGTTGAGTCTGGACTGTATTTAAAACAGAGATTGGGTGAGAGTGCGGACAGTATTTAAAACAGAGAGTGGGTGAGAGTGCGGACAGTATTTAAAAATGAGTGGGTGAGACTGTGGACTGTATTTAGAACAGATTGCGTGAGAGTGTGGACTGTATTTCAAAAAGAGAGTGGGTGAGTGTGGACTGTATTTAAAACAGAGTGAGTGAATGTTTGTACTGTATTTAAAACAGAGTGAGTGAATGTTTGTTCTGTATTTAAAACAGAGTGGGTGAATGTTTGTACTGTATTTAAAACAGAGTGGGTGAATGTTTGTACTGTATTTAAAACAGAGTGGGTGAATGTTTGTACTGTATTTAAAACAGAGAGTGGGTGAATGTTTGTACTGTATTTAAAACAGAGTGGGTGAGAGTGCGGACAGTATTTAAAAATGAGTGGGTGAGAGTGTGGACTGTATTTAGAACAGATTGCGTGAGAGTGTGGACTGTATTTCAAAAAGAGAGTGGGTGAGTGTGGACTGTATTTAAAACAGAGTGAGTGAATGTTTGTACTGTATTTAAAACAGAGTGGGTGAATGTTTGTACTTTATTTAAAACAGAGTGAGTGTATGTTTGTTCTGTATTTAAAACAGAGTGGGTGAATGTTTGTACTGTATTTAAAACAGAGTGGGTTAATGTTTGTACTGTATTTAAAACAGAGTGGGTGAATGTTTGTACTGTATTTAAAACAGAGTGGGTGAATGTTTGTACTGTATTTTAAACAGTGTGGGTGAATGTTTGTACTGTATTTCAAACAGAGTGGGTGAATGTTTGTACTGTATTTAAAACAGAGTGGATGAATGTTTGTACTGTATTTCAAACAGAGAGTGTGTGAGTGTGGACTGTATTTAAAACAGAGTGAATGAATGTTTGTACTGTATTTAAAACAGAGTGATTGAATGTTTGTACTGTATTTAAAAGAGAGTGGGTGAATGTTTGTACTGTATTTAAAAGAGAGTGGGTGAATGTTTGTACTGTATTTAAAACAGAGTGGGTGAATGTTTGTACTGTATTTAAAAGAGAGTGGGTGAATGTTTGTACTGTATTTAAAACAGAGTGGGTGAATGTTTGTACTGTAATTAAAACAGAGTGGGTTAATGCTTGTATTGTATTTAAAACAGAGTGGGTGAATGTTTGTATTGTATTTCAAACAGAGAGTGGGTGAGTGTGGACTGTATTTAAAACAGAGTGAGTGAATGTTTGTACTGAATTTAAAACAGAGTGGGTGAATGTTTGTACTGAATTTAAAACAGAGTGGGTGAATGTTTGTACTGTATTTAAAACAGAGTGGGTGAATGTTTGTACTGTATTTAAAACAGAGTGGGTGAATGTTTGTACTGTATTTAAAACAGAGAGTGGGTGAATGTTTGTACTGTATTTAAAACAGAAAGTGGGTGAATGTTTGTACTGTATTTAAAACAGAGTGGGTGAGTGTTTATACTGTATTTAAAACAGTGTGGGTGAGTGTTTATACTGTATTTAAAACAGTGTGGGTGAATGTTTGTACTGTATTTAAAACAGAGTGGGTGAATGTTTGTACTGTATTTAAAACAGAGTGGGAGCATGTTTGTACTGTATTTAAAACAGAGTGGGTGAATGTTTGTACTGTAATTAAAACAGAGTGGGTGAATGTTTGTACTGTATTTAAAACAGAGTGGGTGAATGTTTGTACTGTGTTTAAAACAGTGTGGGTGAATGTTTGTTCTGTATTTAAAACAGAGTGGGTGAATGTTTGTACTGTATTTAAAACAGAGTGGGTGAATGTTTGTACTGTATTTAAAACAGAGTGGGTGAATGCTTGTACTGTATTTAAAACAGAGTGGGTGAATGTACTGTATTTAAAACAGAGAGTGGGTGAGCCTGTGTACTGTATATAAAACAGCGAGTGGGTGTGTCTGTGGACTCTATATAAAACAGAGAGTGGGTGAGAGTGTGGACAGTATTTAAAACAGAGTGGGTGAGAGTGTAGACTCTTTTTAAAACAGAGAGTGAGTAAGACTGTGGACTGTATTTAGAACAGATTGCGTGAGAGTGTGCACTGTTCTTAAACAGAGAATGGGTGAGAGTGTGGACAGCATTTAAAACAGATCCGTGAGATTGTGGACTGTATTTAAAACAGATCCGTGAGAGTGTGGACTGTATTTAACACAGATTCGTGAGAGTGTGGACTGTATTTAAAACAGAGAGTGGGTGAGAGTGTGGACTGTATTTAAATCAGATCCGTGAGATTGTGGACTGTATTTAACACAGATTCGTGAGAGTGTGGACTGTATTTAAAACAGAGAGTGGGTGAGAGTGTGGACTGTATTTCGAACAGAGAGTGGGTGAGAGTGTGGACAGTATTTAGAACAGAGAGTGGGTGAGAGTGTGGACTGTATTTAAAACATAGAGTAGTTGAGTCTGGACTGTATTTAAAACACAGATTGGGTGAGAGTGCGGACAGTATTTAAAACAGAGAGTGGGTGAGAGTGCGGACAGTATTTAAAAATGAGTGGGTGAGAGTGTGGACTGTATTTAGAACAGATTGCGTGAGAGTGTGGACTGTATTTCAAAAAGAGAGTGGGTGAGTGTGGACTGTATTTAAAACAGAGTGAGTGAATGTTTGTACTGTATTTAAAACAGAGTGGGTGAATGTTTGTACTTTATTTAAAACAGAGTGAGTGAATGTTTGTTCTGTATTTAAAACAGAGTGGGTGAATGTTTGTACTGTATTTAAAACAGAGTGGGTGAATGCTGGAACTGTATTTCAAACAGAGAGTGTGTGAGTGTGGACTGTATTTAAAACAGAGTGAATGAATGTTTGTACTGTATTTAAAACAGAGTGATTGAATGTTTGTACTGTATTTAAAAGAGAGTGGGTGAATGTTTGTACTGTATTTAAAAGAGAGTGGGTGAATGTTTGTACTGTATTTAAAACAGAGAGTGGGTGAATGTTTGTACTGTATTTAAAACAGAGAGTGGGTGAATGTTTGTACTGTATTTAAAACAGAGTGGGTGAATGTTTGTACTGTATTTAAAACAGAGTGGGTGAATGTTTGTACTGTATTTAAAAGAGAGTGGGTGAATGTTTGTACTGTATTTAAAACAGAGTGGGTGAATGTTTGTACTGTATTTAAAACAGAGTGGGTTAATGCTTGTACTGTATTTAAAACAGAGTGGGTGAATGTTTGTATTGTATTTCAAACAGAGAGTGGGTGAGTGTGGACTGTATTTAAAACAGAGTGAGTGAATGTTTGTACTGAATTTAAAACAGAGTGGGTGAATGTTTGTACTGAATTTAAAACAGAGTGGGTGAATGTTTGTACTGTATTTAAAACAGAGTGGGTGAATGTTTGTACTGTATTTAAAACAGAGTGGGTGAATGTTTGTACTGTATTTAAAACAGAGTGGGTGAATGTTTGTACTGTATTTAAAACAGAGAGTGGGTGAATGTTTGTACTGTATTTAAAACAGAAAGTGGGTGAATGTTTGTACTGTATTTAAAACAGAGTGGGTGAATGTTTGTACTGTATTTAAAACAGAGTGGGTGAATGTTGTACTGCATTTAAAACAGAGAGTGGGTGAATGTTTGTACTGTATTTAAAACAGAGAGTGGGTGAATGTTTGTACTGTATTTAAAACAGAGTGGGTGAATGTTTGTACTGTATTTAAAACAGAGTGGGTGAATGTTTGTACTGTATTTAAAAGAGATTGGGTGAATGTTTGTACTGTATTTAAAACAGAGTGGGTGAATGTTTGTACTGTATTTAAAACAGAGTGGGTTAATGCTTGTACTGTATTTAAAACAGAGTGGGTGAATGTTTGTATTGTATTTCAAACAGAGAGTGGGTGAGTGTGGACTGTATTTAAAACAGAGTGAGTGAATGTTTGTACTGAATTTAAAACAGAGTGGGTGAATGTTTGTACTGAATTTAAAACAGAGTGGGTGAATGTTTGTACTGTATTTAAAACAGAGTGGGTGAATGTTTGTACTGTATTTAAAACAGAGTGGGTGAATGTTTGTACTGTATTTAAAACAGAGTGGGTGAATGTTTGTACTGTATTTAAAAGAGAGAGTGGGTGAATGTTTGTACTGTATTTAAAACAGAAAGTGGGTGAATGTTTGTACTGTATTTAAAACAGAGTGGGTGAATGTTTGTACTGTATTTAAAACAGAGTGGGTGAATGTTTGTACTGTATTTAAAACAGAGTGGGTGAATGTTTGTACTGTAATTAAAACAGAGTGGGTGAATGTTTGTACTGTATTTAAAACAGAGTGGGTGAATGTTTGTACTGTGTTTAAAACAGTGTGGGTGAATGTTTGTACTGTATTTAAAACAGAGTGGGTGAATGTTTGTACTGTATTTAAAACAGAGTGGGTGAATGTTTGTACTGTATTTAAAACAGAGTGGGTGAATGTACTGTATTTAAAACAGAGAGTGGGTGAGCCTGTGGACTGTATATAAAACAGAGAGTGGGTGTGTCTGTGGACTCTATATAAAACAGAGAGTGGGTGAGAGTGTGGACAGTATTTAAAACAGAGTGGGTGAGAGTGTAGACTCTTTTTAAAACAGAGAGTGAGTAAGACTGTGGACTGTATTTAGAACAGATTGCGTGAGAGTGTGCACTGTTCTTAAACAGAGAATGGGTGAGAGTGTGGACAGCATTTAAAACAGATCCGTGAGATTGTGGACTGTATTTAAAACAGATCCGTGAGAGTGTGGACTGTATTTAACACAGATTCGTGAGAGTGTGGACTGTATTTAAAACAGAGAGTGGGTGAGAGTGTGGATTGTATTTAAATCAGATCCGTGAGATTGTGGACTGTATTTAACACAGATTCGTGAGAGTGTGGACTCTATTTAAAACAGAGAGTGGGTGAGAGTGTGGACTGTATTTCGAACAGAGAGTGGGTGAGAGTGTGGACAGTATTTAGAACAGAGAGTGGGTGAGAGTGTGGACTGTATTTAAAACAGAGAGTAGTTGAGTCTGGACTGTATTTAAAACAGAGATTGGGTGAGAGTGCGGACAGTATTTAAAACAGAGAGTGGGTGAGAGTGCGGACAGTATTTAAAAATGAGTGGGTGAGAGTGTGGACTGTATTTAGAACAGATTGCGTGAGAGTGTGGACTGTATTTCAAAAAGAGAGTGGGTGAGTGTGGACTGTATTTAAAACAGAGTGAGTGAATGTTTGTACTGTATTTAAAACAGAGTGGGTGAATGTTTGTACTTTATTTAAAACAGAGTGAGTGAATGTTTGTTCTGTATTTAAAACAGAGTGGGTGAATGTTTGTACTGTATTTAAAACAGAGTGGGTGAATGTTTGTACTGTATTTAAAACAGAGTGGGTGAATGTTTGTACTGTATTTAAAACAGAGTGGGTGAATGTTTGTACTGTATTTAAAACAGAGTGGTTGAATGTTTGTACTGTATTTAAAACAGAGTGGGTGAATGTTTGTACTGTATTTAAAACAGAGTGGGTGAATGTTTGTACTGTATTTAAAACAGAGTGGGTGAGTGTTTATACTGTATTTTAAACAGTGTGGGTGAATGTTTGTACTGTATTTAAAACAGAGTGGGTGAATGTTTGTACTGTATTTAAAAAAAGAGTGGGTGAATGCTGGAACTGTATTTCAAACAGAGAGTGTGTGAGTGTGGACTGTATTTAAAACAGAGTGAATGAATGTTTGTACTGTATTTAAAACAGAGTGATTGAATGTTTGTACTGTATTTAAAACAGAGTGGGTGAATGTTTGTACTGTATTTAAAAGAGAGTGGGTGAATGTTTGTACTGTATTTAAAACAGAGAGTGGGTGAATGTTTGTACTGTATTTAAAACAGAGAGTGGGTGAATGTTTGTACTGTATTTAAAACAGAGTGGGTGAATGTTTGTACTGTATTTAAAACAGAGTGGGTGAATGTTTGTACTGTATTTAAAACAGAGTGGGTGAATGTTTGTACTGTATTTAAAACAGAGTGGGTGAATGTTTGTACTGTATTTAAAACAGAGTGGGTTAATGCTTGTACTGTATTTAAAACAGAGTGGGTGAATGTTTGTATTGTATTTCAAACAGAGAGTGGGTGAGTGTGGACTGTATTTAAAACAGAGTGAGTGAATGTTTGTACTGAATTTAAAACAGAGTGGGTGAATGTTTGTACTGAATTTAAAACAGAGTGGGTGAATGTTTGTACTGTATTTAAAACAGAGTGGGTGAATGTTTGTACTGTATTTAAAACAGAGTGGGTGAATGTTTGTACTGTATTTAAAACAGAGTGGGTGAATGTTTGTACTGTATTTAAAACAGAGAGTGGGTGAATGTTTGTACTGTATTTAAAACAGAAAGTGGGTGAATGTTTGTACTGTATTTAAAACAGAGTGGGTGAATGTTTGTACTGTATTTAAAACAGAGTGGGTGAATGTTGTACTGCATTTAAAACAGAGAGTGGGTGAATGTTTGTACTGTATTTAAAACAGAGAGTGGGTGAATGTTTGTACTGTATTTAAAACAGAGTGGGTGAATGTTTGTACTGTATTTAAAAGAGATTGGGTGAATGTTTGTACTGTATTTAAAACAGAGTGGGTGAATGTTTGTACTGTATTTAAAACAGAGTGGGTTAATGCTTGTACTGTATTTAAAACAGAGTGGGTGAATGTTTGTATTGTATTTCAAACAGAGAGTGGGTGAGTGTGGACTGTATTTAAAACAGAGTGAGTGAATGTTTGTACTGAATTTAAAACAGAGTGGGTGAATGTTTGTACTGAATTTAAAACAGAGTGGGTGAATGTTTGTACTGTATTTAAAACAGAGTGGGTGAATGTTTGTACTGTATTTAAAACAGAGTGGGTGAATGTTTGTACTGTATTTAAAACAGAGTGGGTGAATGTTTGTACTGTATTTAAAACAGAGAGTGGGTGAATGTTTGTACTGTATTTAAAACAGAAAGTGGGTGAATGTTTGTACTGTATTTAAAACAGAGTGGGTGAATGTTTGTACTGTATTTAAAACAGAGTGGGTGAATGTTTGTACTGTATTTAAAACAGAGTGGGTGAATATTTGTATTGTATTTAAAACAGAGTGGGTGAATGTTTGTACTGTATTTAAAACAGAGTGGGTGAATGTTTGTACTGCATTTAAAACAGAGAGTGGGTGAATGTTTGTACTGTATTTAAAACAGAGAGTGGGTGAATGTTTGTACTGTATTTAAAACAGAGTGGGTGAATGTTTGTACTGTATTTAAAACAGAGTGGGTGAATGTACTGTATTTAAAACAGAGAGTGGGTGATCCTGTTGACTGTATATAAAACAGAGAGTGGTTGTGTCTGTGGACTGTATATAAAACAGAGAATGGGTGTGTCTGTGGACTGTATATAAAACAGAGAGTGGGTGTGTCTGTGGACTGTATATAAAACAGAGAGTGGGTGTGTCTGTGGACTCTATATAAAACAGAGAGTGGGTGAGCTTGTGGACTGTATTTAAAACAGAGATTGGGTAAGATTGTGGCCTTTATTTAAAACCGAGAGTGGGTGAGAGTGTGGACAGTATTTACAAAAGAGTGGGTGAGAGTGTGGACAGTATTTACAAAAGAGTGGGTGAGAGTGTGGACTGTATTTAGAACAGATTGCGTGAGAGTGTGCACTGTATTTAAACAGAGAATGGGTGAGAGTGTTGACACTATTTAAAACAGATCCGTGAGATTGTGGACTGTATTTAAAACAGATCCGTGAGAGTGTGGACTGTATTTAACACAGATTCGTGAGAGTGTGGACTTTATTTAAAACAGAGATTGGGTGAGAGTGTGGACTGTATTTAAATCAGATCCGTGAGATTGTGGACTGTACTTAACACAGATTCGTGAGAGTGTGGACTGTATTTAAAACAGAGAGTGGGTGAGAGTGTGGACTGTATTTGAACAGAGAATATGTGAGAGTGTGGACAGTATTTAAAACCGAGTGGGTGAGAGTGTAGAGTGTATTTAAAACAGAGAGTTGGTGAGAGTGAGGACTGTATTTAAAACAGAGAGTGGGTGAGCGTGTGGACTGTATTTAAAACAGAGATTGGGTGAGAGTGTGGCCTTTATTTAAAACAGAGAGTGGGTGAGAGTGTGGAAAGTATTTAAAACAGAGTGGGTGAGAGTGTGGACTGTATTTAAAACAGAGAGTGGGTGAGTCTGGACCGTATTTAAAACAGAGAGTGGGTGAGAGTGCGG